>NW_011494734.1:357188-380013 GCF_000754665.1 Bison bison bison
GGACCAGATGCCATGATCTTCGTTTTCTGAATGTTGAGCTTTAAGCCAACTTTTTCACTCTCCACTTTCACTTTCATCAAGAGGCTTTTGAGTTCCTCTTCACTTTCAAACCAAAGATAAAAAATGGACTTCAGGAGCTTTCTCTTTATAGTATAATTCACAAATGTGGAATTCCTTCATTTGATTTGATCCAGAAGCAGGTAGAACTGCCTTAGAGTCAACATCCTACCAGAGTTTTCATTTAATGGCTTCTTAACTTAAGTCTGGATTTCATCCTTAAAGCACGAAAAGCCCATGCCCTGGATGAAAAGGCATGGAATACCATACTGCAGTCCTTTTGATGGAGGTGCCTGCAAGCTCTATTAGAAAACAGCAGTCTCTAGAACATCACAAGGAAAAAGATTAAAAGATTTTGCCAGACACTACCAAAAGCTTTTCTAAGCTAGCTGCATTTCCTTGCTATAGTTCAGTGCTTCTCAACTCTCATGTGCCTGTAATCACCTGGTATCTGGTTAGAGTGCAGATTCTGATTCAGAGTAAGCTTCAGGCGATGCCAGTACACCTTAGTTTGAGCAGCAGGGACCTGGAGGACTTTGTTTCATACCTGACATGAGAAGGTTAATATCCAGACTCTGAGAGCAGATATGTTCACTGAAGCCAGAAAGGAAGAGAGGGAGATACAGGTAGCAAGGAGGAAAAGTAAGGACCCAACTAAAAGTGACGTGAGGAAAGCCAGGTAGAGCTTGGCATCCAGAGAACAACATGACAAATAGGAGGTGGCACCTGAAGCCAGCAGTGGCAGTTAAGGATGTCGTGACCATAAAGAGGGTGATTGATATAGTGCAGAATCTCAAAACTATCAGATGTCTGCGTGGCAAGCAGCTGAGTAGCAGATTTCTATAACTGAGACACAGACTCATACTGAAGGCAACAAGACAGGGTTCCATTGACCAAAAGTAGGGCTTCAGAAACATGGCTGAGCCCAAAAATATCAAAGCTCCAACCCTAAAAAAGGTAGTATTTAATACATGTGGTCTGTGTGCTGAGCACTGTTACAGAGGGCTGTGTAATTACTATCTCACATAGTTCTTACAAATATCTATATCAGGCATTACTGCTCCATCTTGGACAAGCATCTGAGATTCAGAGAGATTAATTTCTAGCCTCTTGAGAAATCTGTATGCAGGTCAGGAAGCAACAGTTAGAACTGGACATGGAACAACAGACTGGTTCCAAATAGGAAAAGGAGTATGTCAAGGCTGTATATTGTCACCCTGATTATTTAACTTCTATGCAGAGTACATCATGAGAAACGCTGGACTGGAAGAAACACAAGCTGGAATCAAGATTGCCAGGAGAAATATCAATAACCTCAGATATGCAGATGACACTACCCTTATGGCAGAAAGTGAAGAGGAACTAAAAAGCCTCAAAGAGGAGAGTGAAAAAGTTGGCTTAAGGCTCAACATTCAGAAAATGAAGATCATGGCATCCAGTCCCATCACTTCATGGGAAATAGATGGGGAAACAGTGGAAACAGTGCCAGACTTTATTTTTTGGGGCTCCAAAATCACTGCAGATGGTGACTGCAGCCATGAAATTAAAAGACACTTACTCCTTGGAAGGAAAGTTATGACAAACCTAGATACCATATTCAAAAGCAGAAACATTACTTTGGCAACAAAGGTCCGTCTAGTCAAGGCTATGGTTTTTCCAGTGGTCATGTATGGATGTGAGAGTTGGACTGTGAAGAAGGCCGAGCGCCGAAGAATTGATGCTTTTGAACTGTGGTGTTGGAGAAGACTCTTGAGAGTCCCTTGGACTGCAAGGAGATCCAACCAGTCCATTCTGAAGGCAATCAGCCCTGGGATTTCTTTGGAAGGAATGATGCTAAAGCTGAAACTCCAGTACTTGGGCCACCTCATGCGAAGAGTTGACTCATTGGAAAAGACTCTGATGCTGGGAGGGATTGGGGGCAGGAGGAGAAGGGGACGACAGAGGATGAGATGGCTGGATGGCATCACTGACTCGATGGACGTGAGTCTGAGTGAACTCCGGGAGTTGGTGATGGACAGGGAGGCCTGGCGTGCTGCGATTCATGGGGTCTCAAAGAGTCAGACATGACTGAGTGACTGAACTGAACTGAAGGTCCCTTACCTTACTGAAGTGCCAAAGCAAATGACTCACATTCTGTGTACTTTCCATGACCCTATGCAGGCCTAGCACCACACTAATGGCTAGCCCAGGGCTCCTGAAATCTGCCCCCAGATCCTCGGAAGGTGGGCTTTCAGTGTGGCAGGTGGCCTGAGCTGAAGGTGGGGGAGTGAGGGAAGGGTAAGGTGCCTGGCATTGTGGGACACAGAAAGACCTGCTGTTTTACTAAGACTTCAATTCAGGCTTGTGATGATGCCAAAAATGTTCTTGTCGGTGTTAATTCTTCTGCAGTTATGTCATTTCATGTAGGAAGTACCCACATCTTAAGCTCTGGGCTTGCCAACAATAATTCAGGACAAAATATTGTTGAAAGAGGACAAAAGAGACATCATAATGATCACAACTTCCCAAACAGAGCCAGACCTTGTCCTTATTTCTTTATGTTGGTCTCTAAAGTGGCCATCCCTGAACATCTCATTGAAAGAAACCTAACGGCTCCATTGTTAGCAAATCCAGGAGTCTGGCAATTTCACTTGGGTGTGTTGATGAGTGCTCTTCGGTTCAAATGAACAGAAATTGACTGGACCACCTTTGAGGAGAAAGAGTCAAAGTAGATATGATGGGGATATGTAGATTAGCCCACTGAACACTATCATATCCCATGCCTGGTTTGCTGCATGCCACAGACTGAAGCAAGAGAGCTCACATTGCTCAGGTCCTTAGAATTTATGGGGTTGGTTTGGAAGTTGAGAGTGGTAGCAGTTATCTCCTTGACCAGTTCTCAGCTTCACAAGTATAAAGAATCTTACTGGTGTGCCTCCTGACAAAACCAGTGCGGTCCAAAGCCAGTGGCTGTGGGAGCAGCTTCTTGCTTCCCCAGCTTTCTTGCTTACCAGCTTTCTGGAAGGGTAGTAACTCCCCCACTGGGCCACTTCTGAGGGGTCATTTGGGGGATTTTCCTGAAAGTTTGGCTTAAAGCCTGCTCCTCTCCCTGCCAACAACCTAGTAAGTACCCAATTCCTGCATTAAATCCCTTTCCACTTAAACTAGTTAGAATGGATTCTGTTATCTACAACTGAACCTTGACTAATCCAGGAGGAATTTACAAAAAGCATACTTAGGGCTGTCACCTAGAAATGGAAGAGTAAAGAAGTACATATACAGTGCTCTGTGTATGTGTGTATCTCTGTCTTTCTCACGCATTTCATTCTTCCTCATCAGTAAACCTGCTTTCTTTACTAGTTAGCCCTTTATACCAGGTGGTTTGAGTTCTCTTGTCTCACATCCTTGTTCAGAAATGAATGACAGTCCTTTAATCCTAATCCCAAATGCCCAAGGGAAAATAACTGATTGGCATGGGTTAGGCTAGACGTCTCCCCCTGGTTCACTTGGCTATTATTTCAACTACAAAGTTTTTTGGTAGTTTCATAATCCACATTTACATTTTAAGAAAGTGGGTCTTCCCTGGTTTACAAGACTTGCCCCAAATCACACAACTGTTAAGCAGAAGATTCCAGATTTATACCTATGTCTCCTGATGTCAAATTTGATGCTCATCCCACTGTACTATCACTGTTTCTTCAGTATTTATATCTGTGGGGCACTCTACAATTTATGTGTGTTTATATCCTCTATCTCATTTGATCCTTCCAGCAATCTTCATTTTATTGTCCTCGTTTTACAGGCAAAATAAAATTCATGCTCACAGAAGCTAGGTGACATGTTCAAGGTCATACATTTCGTAAGAGCTGGTGCCAAGGTTCACACCTCCATCTTCTAGTTCTTAGAGGAAATAATGTTGGGGTATGGGTGAGGGAAGCTAAAATGTAAATGGAGCACAATTTCATAGGCTATCAGATCTGAAACTTCAAAGACACTTCGTATAATGGGTTCCTTAAAAGCATCTGAAAGATGACACTTAGCTTGTTGTTTTGGTTTTTGATGAAGTGGGTGGGGAAAATTCTGTTGAACTCTTAAAATTTTGATGGGTTTAAATAAATGACCATTTTAAGGGAAAGGATTCCAGCCTAGTTACAAGGAAGAGGAAAGGTTATGTCACCAGTAGTTTATTAGGGAGCTGATAAAACACATCTGAAATCAGGTTAGATTATTTTCTTATAAGTTTAAAGTTCGGCATAGGCTGCAGAATGCTGTTGAACTTGGTGTTTGACCAAAATGACCTTGCTGTGGTTTCTTGCTATACTTCAAAGAGATGCCTAGATGACCTTCCAATTTTAATAGACCTTGGGAATTATTTATGTTAGGGAGGGACAGCATTAGCATAAAGGACTCATTCTTGCTTTCTTGTCATCACTTTTAGAAATAGTTATGCATTCCTTTCAACCTAAGTTTTGCAAAGAAAGACATTTCCCAAGAGAAATTACAAAGGCATTTCCTGCACCATCTTTAACAGTTACCAAGCTGCTGTCACATATAAAGTGCAGTGCAGGGCATGTAAAAGACCAAATACTTCTTAGTTTTGTAAGCTGCCCCATCATTCCTCCCATGATGACCTTGTGGCAGCAGGGCAGAGCCCCCTGATTCAATTATTGTAATTCTGTGTCAGCAGAGCTTTCAGCAGGTGTTTCCACTCCCCACCATTTATGTGCAGTGCGAATGTGTGATGACTGGCACAGCAGTGGGAGTCCAGCCTCCAATCTCTTGGGCAGAAATCCTGCACTTTGGAAAAGTTCTGGCAGCTCTTTCATGGTTGACATCGGGCTCTGTCTATCCCCCTGCACTTCTTACACTACCTGGGAACTGTTTTAAAACTCCAGCACATTCTTCCATATTTTATAGTCAGCTCCGGTAATTCTCTAAACCCTGGTCTATGGCTTGCTTCAATATCTTTTCTATTATCCCATCATTGTGTAACAAAAATTCTTTGTTCTTGAGTTGGCACAGAAATCCATGGAGACCATCTGGAATGACCTTAAAATAATTTGTGCGGATCATTAAGCTGAGATTTGCTGTTATCTTGGTTTTCTAGAAAACAAAAGAAACTTAGGAGAGGTGGGAGACGATGTAAGGAGTGAGAAGTGGAGTGATCTACAGCTAATTTGTATTTTCTTGTGAGTCTGAATATCATAGGAACGAGACTTTGGAGAGGCCAGTGTGAGGAGTACCCTCTTTGTCAGCTTGGAAAGTCCAGTCACTATGGGTGTGAACCGATAATGACAGAATGTTTCACTTGGATCATTTCTAATCGTTACTGACTTTCTCCACCTTGCTCATTTTGCGATGATCCTAATTTTAAAACCGAAATGCTAAATGGGTTAAATTTCATCTGGAAAACTATAATTGGCTCTCCCTTTAGGATTCTGTTTTGTTGTCAAGTCCATGAACGATCTGGGAAAAGTGGAATGAAGCCTTTCTTTCCTTCCCCATCTATGAGGCAGCCCCAGAAAAGAACTGCTGGGGTTCCTTGGCCTGCAGTTTGAAAACGACTGCAATACTTCTAGCTTTGTGTGTGATCCCCTGATTCTGAGCCCCTAAGATGAGTCGCAAAGTGTGACATCAGAGGATGAGAAAGAGAGCAGTCAGTTTTTCACTCTACTCCTCACCATCCATTTTTATTCTGCTCCCCAACGTCCTGCTCCCATTGTTTTTCTGATGCCTCTTTCTTCTCAGTTTTTTTGCCTTTATCACTCTGTCAATCTTTGGCAAAGTTCAAACTGTGGCTTTGGGAAACCATACCAGATGGTCCAGGAAACTCATACGCAGAACACATAAAGTCACTGTTTGGGGGAAAAAAAAGTGAAGTCGCTCAGTCGTGTCCTACTCTTTGCGACCCATGGACTGTAGCCCACCAAGCTCCTCTGTCCATGGGATTCTCCAGGCAAGAATACTGGAGTGTGTTGCCATTTCCTTCTCCAGGGGATCTTCCCAAACCAGGGATCGAACCCAGGTCTCCCACATTGCAGGCAGATGCTTTAACCTCTGCACCACCAGGGAAGACTGTTTGGGGAAGGGAAACTCATTTCAAGTGTTTGCAGTCAGTATCTCTGATTGGCACCAAATCCAAGGTAGCTTAGTCTTGGTTTGGATACCAAGTTCATACATTTTATTTCCATTATTATTTGCATTAAACAGAGCTTGTAATTATGGAAAGCGTTGTAATTTCTTATCTTTAACTTAAGATACTTGGATTTTCTTTTTAGAAAGCTAAAAGCAAAAATCACTGAATGTCTCCAGCTTTTGAATGATGAAATTATAATCCAAACCAATTTAAAAATGGGTCAAAGTTCTGATGAAATGGGGTAAACTGGGACTTTCTGAAGTTGCTATTTGTCAAGATAACCATCATGCTCATTCTCTGCAATCTTCTCACTTAGTGCCCTCAGTATAAAAACTCTTAGAACCAGAGCTGCTGGGGAGTGGATGGGGCTGAGAGAGGTCATTTCGCCCAGCAGTCAGGGAATGAGCTCTGGAAGAAATGGGGAAGCTGGAGGATTTGTAAACCCAGAGGTGCTTCCATCCTGGAGAGGAACTGGAGAGAGCGGCTGAAAATTCTGGTAATACTCAAAGGGACAGGATTAACAGAATTACCCTATCTCTGATATTTTGAGTCCTGGAAAAGCTGGTCTTACTTTCTCCAGTTGGTATTTATGTAGCCTCTGGGTAAAGTTTGCTTTTAGGCTTCTCTGAAATGAGTTTTAGGTACCCTGTGTGTATTTTTAATCTTTCTATAAGATGTCCTCAGCTTACTTTGTTACACTACCTTGTATTTCTAAACACCTTTCATGAGCCTCTCAAAGTAAAAAACCCTAATTAAACCAACTTGCAACTTCCACAGGTGGCAGGGAGTGATTTTCTTGAAGAAATCATGAAAGTTAAATGAATGGACCAAAATATATCACCAGATCCACAGATTGGCTTTAGAATAAAAACTCAGAGTTCAGCGGCTTCTGACTATGCCTTTCTAACATCACACCTCCAAATTTGAGTTCTTTTTCCCCACTTGCAAAATAATTTTTATTTATACTGTTTTTATGTGACAGGAATTTTAAGAAAATTGTAGAACAAAGCAGAAAAAGAAGACATGAGATTTCATCTTTACCTAAAAGTAAGCACTCCCAGATTGCTTTCCACCTCTTATCCCCATCATGTGGCATCTTCTGTTCTCTAATACCTAAAGCTCTGAGACAATGACTGTCTGAGGAAAGAAAAAGAAGCTTCTGATATCTTTCACATCAACCTCCAAGGAGAATGCTCATTGAAGACTGAAGCAGGCATTCAAACACTCTTGTGATTCTTCTACTAGAAAACAAAACCAGGAACAATGCTTCTTCCTGTTACTGGGAATATCTCAGATCTTTAGTTTTGATCCTCATGCTTCAGATCGTCTACCATCTTTAAGGACCGGGACCTGGTCAGTTGGCAGAGGGAGTCTGAGACTTTGCTGAGAACCCTCTTCTTGGCACAGTGAGAAAAAGTTGACACCAAAGGACAGCATCTCACTAGCCTTTTGTGAATTGACTTCAAACATACTCTGTCTCTGGGGAGTGAAAACCTCTCTGAGTGCTGCCATTTTTATTAGTGACATCAGCAGAGCTGGGCTTCAGCCTGCTCCTTTGCTCAGCACATCTCATACGTGTGACTAAATGATATGAGGTGACAGTGCAGGGAGCCAAGGTCTCTTAGTGTCCCTTTGTCATCCATAGATGCTCCCCTTCCTGCAGCAGAATCCCTGCTAATTAGCCAACTGGCTGCATTATTTCTATGACTGACGGTTTTCAGACAATGAGAAGTAGGTCCAGTGAGCAAAGTCCATGGCACAAAGAGATAGGTTTGGCTTTTATTTCCAGGAACAGATCAGTACTCCCAGCATCCCCCTTTAAGAAGATGGGTTAGTTGCCAATTTCTAGCAAACTGAAACATCCCTCTCTCCAATTTCCTGTTATGTTGCAGTCTTCAGCTGCCCTGCAATCCTTCATACAAATGTTTATCAAAACATCCAGGTACCTCCATAACTGCATGCACAAACAGTCACTGGATTACATGAATGAAATAAAAAGACACGATCAGACAGAACTTCCCTGAACACCAGCCTGCAAGGTTCTGTCAGCTATTAAACAAGGATGATATTCAGTAGTTAATCCAGGAACCAAATTGCCCTCAGGCATTTGGGAAACAAACAGAGTTGTTAATATCATTTCAAATATCCGAGTTTCTCATTAAATGCTTTATTTTTTCCATCCAACCAGTGAATACTAAAGGGGAAAATCTGCCTTCTGGCTTTAAGTTATTTACAAAAGCTGAGTTCAAGGGCATCCAAGTCTTCAAGTTTTGAAAGAAAGGATTTTGAGCAACTTTTCTTACTGTCATAATGAGGTAACAGGAAGAATGGGCTTTAAAGGCAGAAAGACATGTTCTAACAAAATATTAACATTCATTTCTCTTTTGCCTTTCTAAGAACAAGACAGTCTTCCCTAATATAGTCTAAAGCTCAGATGCTCCAGATTAGGATTGCTGAAGAAGTTATGCAAACATACCTTGAACCATAGGAAATTTTTGGCAGCCTTTTTGACCTGAAATATGGCAATTTCCTGTAGTCCGCTCCAAAAGGAAGAAATGGACACTCTTGATATCCAAAATAAATTTTGCACTAACATGGTAGCCTTAAAGCAGTACAATCTCAACAGAGAAAGGATTTTCTAAATTTATTTATTTGACTCATCAAAGCCTAAGTAGTAGGGTTTCCTCCTTTGAGGCCCATCTAGACAGCTGGAGTCATTCTAGTATAAGATATTCTGAAACCCCAACTAACTGTAAGAGTTATGAGGCAAAGATGAGTCAACAAGAAGGGCTGCATAGTTTCTTTAGGAAACTTAAAGGAAAGAAATATATAATTCTCTAAAGTGCTATGAATGGGATAAATTAGATGACTCCAAACAGAAGACAGGAATAAAAAAATAAGCAACTTAAAATTCTGAGAATCTTTAGAGGCTGAAGATCACTTTGAGCTGGGGTCCAGGGAGCCAAAGAAGTGAAACTGCAAACAGAAACAGATTCTATGAAACATTGCTGCGTTACACACCTACTTGTGATCTCAATGTAGAGGAGATAAAAATTAGAGAAGTAGGCCAGTAACACTTCCATGTATGTATGAAAGCCTTGCTGTGAGAATATCCAAGTGCTGGGCTTCATAGTACTTACTTATTGAACTTCAAAACATTCTCAGGAGACTGGAAGAGCACAGACCGTAATGGCGCAAGTATAATCTAGCCACGTGAGAATGGCAAACATCCAACACATATCCTCCAATTCTCCCTTTCCACACATCATTAATCAACCCTGTCCCTCATCCTCCTGAGCCAGAAAGAAGTCTCAGAATTCTCCTCAGCATCAATTCCAGACAGCCACTACCAAATAATGTGAAACAAAACCAGAAATGAATTTTCTGGTATTTTCTGTTGCCCTTGTGAGTTTCTTTTCTGTTATCTTTGTTAACACTGCTGTCTTCCCAGGATCATCTCTCACCCTCATGACTTGCATCTTCTGACTCACCTGGCTCTGACCTTCCTCCACTAGAAAGTAAGTTTCTTAAGTGCAAGGATATTCCTTCTGTTCATTGATGAACTCTCAAATCCCTGGAACAATGCTTGGCACAGGGTTGGAGCTCTGCAGTCACTGATTTAATCAATCAATCTTTGCTTGTTCACACTTTTCAGGGGCAGCTCACCCGTAACCTCCATAATGAACTGTTCTCAGCCCTTCCACCTGAGATATTTGAACTTTTTTTTTCAAATTAGTGTTTTCATCCTCTTTGGATAAATTCTGAGATGTGGAATTGCTGGATCATATGGTAGATCTATTTTTAATTTTTTAGAAACCTCTGTAATGTTTTCCAGAGTGGTTGCAACAATTTACATTTCCACCAACACTGTAAAAGGGTTCCCTTTCCTCCATATCCTTGCTAACACTTGCTATTTATGGTCTTTTTGATCACAGCCATTCTTGACAGGAGTGAGGTAATAGCTCATTGTGGTTTTGATTAGCTTTTTCATGATGACTACTGATGACTACTGACTATATCTTCATATGCTTGTTGACCATCTGTATGTCTTCTCTGGGAAAATGTCTGTTCAGGTCCTCTGATGATTTTTTTAAGTAATTAATATATTTTAGTTGGAGGATAATTACTCTGATGACTTTAAAATCAAGTTGTTTGAGGTTTCACTGTTGAGTTGTATGAGTTCTTTATATATAAAGTAGCAGTAATAGTAGTGCTCAGTCATGCAATTCCACAGACTGCAATCAGGCTTCTCTATCTATGGCATTTTCCAGACAAGAACACTGGAGTGGGTTGCCATTTCCTACTCCAGGGGATCGTCTCTACCTAGGGGTTGAACCCATGTCTCCTGCATTGGTAGGTGGATCTTTATCACCCAACCACCAGGAAAGCCCTCTTTATACATATAGATATAATATTAGCCCCATATTAGATATATAATTTGAAGATATTTTCTCCCACTCATTAGGCTGCCTTTTCATTTTGTTGATGGTTTCTTTTACTGTGCAAAAGCTTTTTAGTTTGATGTAGTCCCAGTTGTTTATGATTGCTTTTGTTGCCTTTGTTTTTGGTGTCAAATCCAAAAAATTATCACCAAGACCAATGTCAGGAACTTACTGCTTGTGTTTTCTTCAAGGAGTTTTATAGTTTTACTTTCTACATCCAAATATTTCATCCATTTAAAATTAATTATTGTATGTGGTATAAGATATTGATCCAATTTCATTCTTTAGCATGTGGCTATCTAGTTTTCCCAACACCATTTATTGAAGAGTATGTCCTTTCCCCATTGCATACTCTTGACTCCTTTGTCATAAATCATATATGAGTGTTTTTTTTCTGGACTCTCTATTTTGTTCCATTGATCTATATATCTGTTTTATGCAAATATCACACTGTTTTGATTACTGTAGCTTTGTAACATAGCTTGTAATCAGGGAGCATGATGCCTCTGACTTTGTTCTTCTTTTTCAAAATTGCTTTGTCTATTTGCGTTCTTTTGTGGCCCCACACAAATTTCAGATTATTCTGTTTCTGTGAAATTTTTCATAGGGATTACATTGAATCTATAGATTGCTTTGTGTAGTATGGACATTTCAACAATATGAACTCTTCTAATCCATGAGCACATAATATCTTTCCACTTATTTGTGTAGTGTTTCTCTTATTAATATCTTATAGTTTTCACTGTGTAAGACTTTCACTTCTGTGGTTAAATTTATTCCTAGGTATTTTATTCTTTTTGACACAATTGTAAATTAGATTATTTTCTTAATTTCTCTTTCTGATAGTTCATTACTAGTGTATAGAAACAGATTTTTGCCTATTAATTTTATATCTTGCAACTTTGCTGAATGTATTTATTTGTTCTAATAGGGGTTTGGGTGGAGTACTTAGGGTTTTCTATTAATATATATCATCTCATCTCATATGCAAACAGTGACAGTTTTGCTTCTGCCTTTCCAATCTGGATGCCTTGTATTTCTTTTTCTTGTCTAATTGCTATGGCTAGGACTTAAATACTTTGTTGAATAAAAGTGGCAAGAGTGGGCATCCTTGTCTTATTCCTGATCTTAGAGGGAAAGCTTTTGCCTTTTCAGCATTGAGTAGGATATTAGCTATGTGCTTGTCATATATGACTTTTATTATGCTGATTTATGTTCCCTCTATACCTACTTTGTTGAGAGTTTTTAATCATAAATAGATGTTGAATTCTGTCAAATGCTTTTTCTGCATCTCTTGAGATGGTCATAGAATTTTTATTCATTATTTTGTTAATGTATCACATTGATTGATTTATGGATGTTGAGCCATCCTTGCAACTCTAGAATAAATTCCACCTGATCATGATATATGATCCTTTTAATGTAATGTTAAGTCTGGCTTGCTAATATTTTGTTGAGAATTTTTACATCTGTGTTTATCCCAGATATTTGCCTTTAATTTTCTTTTCTTATGGCACCCTTGTCTGGTTGTGGTATCAGGGTAACACTGACCTTGTAAAAGAAGTTTGAAAGTGCTTCTTCCTTTTCTATTTTTTTGGAATTGTTTGATTAGAATTAGTTTAATTCTTCTTTGATTTTTTTTTTGGTAGAATTCATTAGTGAGGCTATCTGCCATGGACTTAATGTTTGTTAGGAAGTTCCTTAATTGTATTTTTGATTTTTATTAGTTCCTATTTTATCTTTTTTTTTTTAATATCCTAAAATGACAACTTCCCTGCTAGCCAATTATTTAGGCTAAAAATAACTACTTATATTCATGGTACTTCCATGCCTATTATTACTATTATCTCATCCCAGAAGGATAGAGTGAATTTTTTTTTACCTCCATTTGACATATGAGAAAAATGAGGCATGAAAAAGGAAACTGGCTTGCCAAAAATCAATCAATTATTAATGACACACTGGCTATTAGAACCCAATTCTTTTGACCCTAAGTCCTGTACTCCCTCTGCTCAAACTTAATGCCCTTTGTGTGAGCTGTCTCACAACTTTGCAGTTCCAGGGCATGCAGACAGGACAGCTCAGACAGCACTCAGACTGTTTCTTTGCACCAGTCCTACAAGGACATTGAAACCCATACAGTGGTATGAATTCCTATTCTGATGCCACCTTAGCTCACTTTTCAAGGAAGAGGGCAGGCTGTGCTAAACTGCACTGTGCCTTGCAAAGTAAGCAGAAACATCATGCAGAGATAAAATAGAAAGCAAAAATCTCGTTTTCTTGCTGCCTTAAGGTAGAGAAGAAAGCATCCTTGAGGCTCCTCCTTCCAAGAGTGGGTTCACGTCCAGAATATAAATGACAGTCTCCTTCCTGAGACGGTTCCTCCTCTCAAGGCAGGAACATCACAGGTTCAGTGGGTAAGACACATGACTCAGGTTTCCATCCTGCAATCAGATATATTTTTAACTCAAGTTTTGTGCAGTTTGACTAACACTAACTTTATTGGGCAATTACCTTATTCAGAATGCTGTTAACAGCACTGTTGACAAGAATGTCAGCTTGCTATGAAAGATGTGCTTGCTGACAGCAACACAAAGCAAAGCTGAGGCAGGTATTTCTTTCAACCTATTTATAAAATTTTATGAGTAAGTCATTTTCTCCCTTATGGGCTTTCCTTTCTAGTTTGCATGGGATCATAGCTGCTTGAATGTAAATGCAGCCACCCAGTCTCCCTGTCACCCACACTAGCTGTCTCTGAGCCAGAAAGGTCCTCTGTGGGGGTGGGAGTGGGGGGCTCTCACCCAACCAAAGACTGACAAGGCAGTGAGGGGCTGCTGGCTTGGTTTCACCCATCATCCCAGCAAGTTAGCCACAGATAGGCGGAGTGCCGCTGGAGGAGAGCCAGGATGGACTCTGCCCTGAGATGGAGGGTGGACATTCCAAGCTGGGTTGTGGTCAGCCCTGATTCTCCATATTCACGGTAGGGAAGTCCCGGCCCCATCAGCATTGTCCACAAGGCTGTGATGATTAGCATGAGGCCATCAGGATTCTCCAGAGCAGAACCAAAGTGCTCTCTAGTTAAGTTGGAGAAATACCATACAAGCTTTATGCCCCTCTCAGAGAATCACAGAGCACAGCAACATCGAGAAGACTCTGAAAAGTGTCCCCTTTATTATAGGTTGTATTGTGTGTCTTGCCCCCACAACCGTATTCACATGTTGAAGTCCTCATCCCCAGTACCTCAGAGTGTGAACTGATCCAGAAATAAGGTCCTTGTAGATATAATTGTTGAGATGAGATCACACTGGAGTAGGGTGGGCCTCTAATCCAGTCCTTGTAAAATAGGACATTTGGATACAGACCCCCACACAGGGAGAACACCTTGTAACTATGGAGGCAGAGAGCAGAATGATGCTTCTACCAGCCAAGGAAGGCTGAAGATGGCCAGCAAACCCCTGGAAGCCAGCGAGAGGCCTAGAGCAGATTCCCCCTCACAGCCTTGGAAGGAGCCAACCCTGTGGACACCTTTCTTTGGACCGCTAGCCTCCAGAACTGTGAGACAAGACATTCCTGTTGTTTTAAGGAAGTGATATTTTGTGAAGGGAGCCCTAGCAAACTAATAAAGAAGGCAAGCAAACTGCCCCGCAGTCACATGGCTATTAGTAGTTAACAGTAGAGCCAGGAAGAGAACTCAGCCTCTTTGCCTCCAGACCAAGGCTGCATCCAGACATCACTCTAAACATGCTCAATGTCACTCCTCAGCTTCAGATCCCTTTTGGAATGTGGCAAAGAAGTAGAAATTGAAAGAAAGAATGGTGACAGAAA
Source organism: Bison bison bison (assembly GCF_000754665.1). NCBI lineage: Eukaryota > Metazoa > Chordata > Mammalia > Artiodactyla > Bovidae > Bison > Bison bison. Next base: position 371,628 of record NW_011494734.1, read on the forward strand.
GAAAGGAGGAAAGAAAGGAAGAAAGCAATGCTGCTTCTTTCATCTTCTTACAGGACTCTCATTCATAAAAATTAAAATAATATTGGTAGTAGAAGCTGAAATTACTGAATTTGCTATGTGCAAGCCATGGTTCTAAGCACTTTACATCATTACCCAACCCCACCTTTGAGTTAGATACTGCTGTTGGCCCTATTGTACAAATAAAGGAATGAATGCAAAAGATTTTTAGATAACTTGTTCAGTGTCACTCAGCTAATAAGCAATGGAGTCAGAATTTGGTCCCAGTCAGTCAGTCTCCAGATCCCAGTTCCAGCCATTTTGCTGTTCACTTCTGTACCTTTATTCAGACAGTGTAGAAAAAGTCTTTGCAATCTGAGGTCAAATAAAACCCTTTGCTTTTCCAGGGCTTAAACCTCAGTAAAGCCTCTAAGCAAATGCCCATCACTAGGCCCCAATGTTTTTCCAGAATGTGGGCTTTATTGACAAAGAGTGCTTTGATTACTTATATTCTGGACATTGAGATATGTTTTGTTTTATTCAAAAACTTTTGTGCATTCAGTTCTTTCTGATCATGCTCTTTAATGGAGTTTTGCTCTGAGGATCTCTGTTTGCAGTACAAGGAGCATGCTGGATTAAAGACCTCATTCAGGAGGCAAAATATGTGAGTCTTAGCATCTTTATGCATTAGTGCAGAACTGTACTGTAAAATTTCCACTTGCCCTGCCTCTTTGATGCAAATGCTGAGATGTCAGCACTGGTGTTACAGTTACTGCACGTCGCTGGGCTTTTCTGGGGCAGGTTCAATTTCAAGGGTCCTGCCCCATTGTCAATGCTCATGTCAAAGGTTGGATCACACCAAAGCTCAAAAACAGGATAACCAAAACATGATGTCCTGTAGGCAATTAAATACAGCTACCAATTTTTTATAGGTTATTAACCTAGGATATCTCCAAGGAAGCCTCAGCTCTACCTTTATATCCAAATACCAACATTCTTTTGTACAATTTTTTTTTTTCATTTGCCTGCCAGGTGTGTGAGAATGAGGGGCCAGGTAGAGAAAAGTTACAAAGATTAAAGAAATCATTTGTAGGAATTTAAAATACCCTTTCCTGCCAGACTGAAAAATGTGATTTAAAACCTCAAAGGTTTTTTGCTTGCCCTGAAGCAAACAGTCACTGCAATAATTTAACTGGAACCTTTTATTACTTTAGTCATTAACTTTAAAAATGCAAATCTTTTGAATGTTACCAACAACCAACAATCTTTTTTCTTGGCCAAAAGGCTTATTCTTCAGGGTTTCTTCTTCTAGATTCTCTGAACTGTCTTTCCCATCTTTTTTTTTTCTCAGCCTACCAGAATATGAAAAAATGCATGTTTACATTTTTCTTAAATCTTGATTTTCCATATGTACTCTAAAATGCATCTGATTTGTATCAGAATCTTAGAATGCTTTGTTGAGAAGAAAAGAAGGAAAATGTAATTCCAAAAACAGCCTCTGTCCATATTTCCTAGTAGGGGGTGAAGGTATAGACTGGTTAGTACCCAACTAAAGCCAAAGAGGTAGATAAATCCGGTGGATATAGCCCTAAAGGCTTTCCTGAGAACATCAAGGCTTCATCATGGTGGGCATGATAGATACAAAGCACTAGCAGGGAAGTCATCTCTGTGTGTCCAGAGTCACCCAGGCTACAGCTGTAACTCTGTGCCTATACTGATAAGAAAAGTGTATTTGGAAATATGACACTTTAGCCTATTGCCATGACTATAATGTCAAATAAAGCAAAATTTAAAAATTCATACTGAATATACATGCTACCACGCTACCTATGGGTCTCCCCGCTCCCACTCGCAAGTCACCCCTCTTTCCTCCCTTCCTCCCAAGCTCAGACAGCCTGTGTCTGAAAGGCCCTGAAGTCTAGTTCAAGTACAGGAGCCCCCTGCCTGCTCCCTCTTTTTCTCAGGTCAGCGTAAACCAATGGTTCTCACCTAGCAGTACACACCAAAACCACCTTCCAAGCCTTCTGCTCCACTGGGTCTCACCCTGAAGTTTCTGACTTGGAAGGTCTGAGGTGGGGCCAAGGATGTACATTTCTGACAAGCTCATAGGTCATATGGATCTACAGGTCCTGGGTCCACACTTGGAGAATCTGTGGTCTTAATCCAACCAGAAATAGCTTTTTTAACATCCCAAATATTTGTATTGACAGTTAAATGCTGCATTTTCATTGAGAATTTCCCTAATGTTTGGTTTCTTATTTTACAGCATGTAGAGCTATGAAGATCACATTGGATGGGTGGGCTGCCAGACTGAAGGGCAACTAATCCCACATTGTGAAAATCTGTGATAGGTTTTTAATAACAAAGGGAACAGACATATCTACTTATGGATGAATACCCCTCACTCCTGATTCAGCTGCAAAAAGCTCCATTTGAGAAATAAAATGATGCTTAATTTAGTGAACTGTGTCCTAAGACCACCTTGCTGAAAAAGAGCATTATGTTCCAGCATCATCCAGAGGGCCCTGTGCTGTCTGATTCTGGGTGCCATGACCTCTAGGAGTCTCAAGTTGTCTGGGCCAAAGGAAAGAGCTGCAGAGAGAGAAATATAGCCCCACATTCTAGTGTGGCCTTAGGAGAAAGAAGCCACCTCCCTTGTTATTATTTTCTGCTTTGAGGGAGCAGTGTTCCATGTATGATTTTTAATGGATCTCTGCACATTCTTTGGTGGCTCAGTTGGTAAAGAATTTGCCTGCAGTGCAGTAGACCCGGGCTCAGTCCCTGAATCAGGAAGATCCCCTAGAGAAGAGAATGGCTACCCACTCCAGTATTCTTCCCTGGGAAATCCCATGGACAGAGGAGCCTGGAGGGCTGAAGACCATGGGGTCGCAAGAGTTGGACATGACTTTAGCACCTAAACCATCACCTCTGAAGATTCTTTGATATGTTTGGAGATGGCCTTAGGCTTGAGCACTTGGTATTTTCCTTCCAGGGCCTCCTAGAAAACAGGATTTAAGAAGTTAGCAAAGAATGGCACTCAAATAAGCCCTGAAGTCCTTTAGCAGAATCCCTATGTGGCCCATTGGTCCTGATTCTGTTGCTGCTGTGGTATCGAGTCAGGGAGTGCTGCCGGCTCAGGCTCTGATGGGAATAAGGAGCCGCAAGGCTTTTCCTGAGGATACCTTCTAGTTGCTGTGTTTGCAGTTTCTTATTGTCCTTTGCAGCTGTTTATTCCCTTGCCCTGATCCAAATCCCCAAAGGCAACGTTCCCAGAAATCCCCAGTGCCTAATCACATCACTTGTCTTATTTAATTACTCTGCAGAACCTGAGGGGACCACTGCACCCGTCCTCTATGGCTCACTGATATGCGGCTCAGTGGCTGTAGATTAACCACTTGCTCTTTCTCCTTCCCTATCTGAATGACTGAGCTGGAGGCAAAGTTGGGACAGAAACAGCAGAAATCACTTTCTCTTGAGAAATTCCTTCCCATGAAAAGAAGGGAGGATGGGGGTCCCTTGTAATTTAAATAAATCAGTTCAGCAGCCTTTCTCCCCCTGATGCATATTGGCCTGTGTAGGGTTTGATGTCTAGAAAGAATCTGGCATGTGTTTAATCTGTTCTCCTTACCCAGGCAGTGCTTACCCAAGCTCCTTCCACAACAACCTGGGCTCAGCTTCCTGGGACTAGAACACTGTCTTGGGGAAGGACTGAGAAGGAAGCAGACCAGGTTCCTATCCGTGTGGCAGAGCCAGAGGTGCTATGGCTGGAGAGATCCTAAGCCCACGTACTTCTCACAGTGTCCTTCATACATGTTTCAAACCAGATTGACTGAGTTTGGATTTGCATAGTTGTGGGCTCTCTGTGGTCCCTCCTCGAGTCACCAGCAGCCCGACGGTACTGTGAGTAGCTCATTCTCCCACAACCTTGTGCAGAGTTGGCAACCATACCCACCTCACCCACAAGGCTTGAGTGCCTTGTGCAGCCATTCCCTCTCTAAGCCAGAATCAGCTGACTATTGGAATTGCTGAGTCACATGAGTTAGGGATGTATGCTTGGTGTGGGGAGGGGGCAGGCAGGAGCACACCAACCACAGATTCACCACTTGACAAATTTATCCAAGAGGCACTCTTGAGCTCTGTGTATTCATGCGGAAGGAACAATTATCCTCATTCCCAAGTGGAATCAAAATCCTTCACTCTGCATTTGTCCAGTCTCCCAGCTATGTGCTCCCTGCAGGAAGTCCCTGAACCCACTAGCATCAGGGCATTTCCCACACACACCTCCTCCTACTTTGGCCAACACTCTCCCTCTGCTCCAGACCCCTGTCCCCTCTCACCATTACGCACCATTTCTCCCCTCTGGAGCGCCTGCCGTGCAGTGGCAGGGTGCCCCAGTTCTGGCACCAGACTGCCTTGGTGAAGTCAGTCTCCAAAATATGCTAAAGCATTTTGTGTCTCAGTGTGATCTTCTCTAAAATGGGGATGAATGATGATAACTGAGCTTCCACGGAGGGATGTCAAGAGGGTTCTGCTGCTGCTAAGTCACTTCAGTCGTGTCCAACTCTGTGTGACCCCATAGACAGCAGCCCACCAGGCTCCCCCATCCCTGGGATTCTCCAGGCAACAACACTGGAGTGGGTTGCCATTTCCTTCTCCAATGCATGAAAGTGAAAAGTGAAAGTGAAGTCGCTAGTCGTGTCCGACCCTCAGCGACCCCATGGACTGCAGCCTTCCAGGCTCCTCCGTCCATGGGATTTTCCAGGCAGGAGTACTGGAGTGGGATGCCATTGCCTTCTCCCAAGAGGGTTCAATTCAATGCAGTTATTTTATGTAGAATATAAATATTTGCCATAATGCCTGACTCAATAAATGTGAGCTGTTCTTCTTCAGGGGCCTATTCAAATGCCACTATGTCCTCTGGGAGCCCTCCTTCCCACTTTTGTTCCCTATTCATGAGCCTTCTATAACTATTTTCACACATACTATAATTACAGGCAGCTTGCTGTGGTAGAACACAAAGTCTTCAGCCTCACTCCCTGGGTTCAAGGTCTGGTTCTGCCACTTATCAACTGTATGATCTCTGCGCCTTTGTTTTTTTCTTCTGTAGAATGAATAATAATAGGTCTTAACTTCATAGGGTGGTTGTGATGATAAAATAAGTTACACATGTAAAGCATCACCAGGGCCTAGTAAGTGCCACATAAGCAGAGCCTCTAATCGGTGTGGACTCACTTACCTGTCTCTCTCATTAAACTTGGAGCTACTTGAGGACAGGGAGACGCCTTATTGATTTTCTGTATCTTCTGTACCTAAAATATAGTTTAGCAGATTATAGTTTAGAACTCCTGAACACTAGTTTTCATTTCCTTCCTCTTTTCATTTCTCCTGGAACATGGATTCTACACAAGCTCAATAGGCATGTGCAGTTCATAGGCTTCTTATCATAACAGTCTTTGATCTCTAAGAATCCATCCCTGCAGCACAGTTTCATGACTAAAATCCCTAAGTGGAATTCTTCAAAATAGTATAAATTTGTTGTTTTTATTTTTTTTTCAGTTTTGAAAAAATGTATTATAATGTGCTTTACATAGAAAATATTGAAGCCCTATAAAACACTATAAGAAAGATTTTCTAGTAAGCTATAATATTCAGGATTTAAACAAATTTAAAACTAAAGTTGGGCCTGTTGTTACTGTGGAATATAATGCAAATTTTTTTTTAAGATTCTACAGAAGGAATTGGAAGAAAGAAATAATCTGGTAAATTAGGTACTTACAGGTTATTGGTTGTCAACTTTCAATTTTATGCCATATAGTTCTCTCAGAAAATGTATGAAAAGCAGATAATTATATTCTAAATTATTTTTTTCAATATGCATGCAGGCTTAGTTACAAAATCACATCTGACTCTGGAAGCCCATGGACCTGCAACCCCATGGATCTGCAGCCCAGCAGGCTCCTCTGTCCATAGGATTTCCCTCTGGAGTAGGTTACCATTTCCTTCTCCAGGGAAATTTGTTGTTTTTAAAGTAATCTTTAATCTATTTTATAACTTATAATGTTGCCTATAAATGAAGGAATTTTGCAGTTTTGCAGGATCCAGTGCCCCTCCTCTTCTACAAATCTGTATAGGTGTGGCTTCATCCATGAGCAAAGAGATCCCACCCCACACACTGGTGGCCACTTCTTCCTCCTGAGCAAGTGCTCATGCAGAAGTCTACTTTTCCTTCATGGGAACCAGGACTCCCTGGATGGGAGAGAGCCATAGCTGTGTCCCAGGCAGGGGTCCCACTCCCACTGTCAGAAAGACCCTGGAACCACCATAATGTGAGGAACATCTGACTTTGCACACTGTCTTTTTTTTTTTCCCCTATGATTAAAAAAAAAGAAAAACTCCTTCAACTTCCTCCCTGAATCTTCCTCCACCTCCTTGCCTCAACCAAAGTCCTGCTCTGCCCTGAGAGCCCCATTCTGAAGCTCCTGCTCATCATCCCACAGCCTTTTAAGGACACTGCCTTCCTTGGTTTCAAGTGCAGATTCCAGGGCATATTCTGGCACCCCCAGGTTTAAAAAAAGACACAAAAAATAAAAATACTTGAGATTTGTGTCACCAAGCCTCCTCTTTCCCAGTCCCTCATCTTTGTAATTTATAGCCTCTCAGACCTGCATGCTTTCTGAGCATTTGAGCCCCGGTCCCAGCTTCCCCAGTCTTCCTTCACCTTCAAGCCCTGCCACCTTCATAAAGAGCTTATCAATGATCATACACACAAGTGTGGACTCAGTTCTTTGGTTTCCTCTGCTTAATGCTCTTCAGTTCCTTGCCACTCCAGTCACCCAATCTAGATCCTGGACTCTGCCATTACCTCTGGCCTCCAGGGGAAAAAAAAAGGCAAAAAACCCAGATATCCATTCTCTGTCCTTCAAGCTGATCAAGACCTTGATCCCTCAGGCTTGACTTTATCTGTCATCACTTGCTTTCTGACCCTCTCTTCAGTCCTTTCTTTGTCAACATCTTCAGTCCTTTGCCTCAAATCCTTGTCCTTGTATAAATCCACCGAGACGGCAGCTAACTGAGTCCTTTGTAATGTGTCACTGCTGAGACCTCCCTCTCAGCACTTGTACATTCTACACTCTACAGCATTAATGTCCCCAAGCATGTCATGCCTTCTTTATCACAAAGTCTTTAGAATACTTCTACCCAGCACTCCCCTTGTTTCAGCCACCCCCATGGGTGAGCACAAGCACACATGTGCACACACAGACACACATACAGTCTTTCCATCTTCACCCTCCTTCATATCTTGACTTGAAGAAGTGATTCTTGGGACTTTCCTGGTGGTCCAGTGGTTAAGAATCTGCCTTCCAGTGTAGGGGGTACGGTTTGATCCTTGGTTGGGGAAGTAAGATCTTACAAGCTGTGGGGCAACTAAGCCCGTGTGCCTCAACTACTGAGCCCATGCACCCAACAAGAGAGCCTGCACACCACGACTAGAGAGAAGCCTGCATGCCGCAACAAGAGTCTGCATGCAACAACCATTAATAAGATCTGGTGCAGCTAAATTTTTTTTAAAAAGTGATTCTCAAAATGTGCCCCCAGAATAGGCAGCAACAGCATCAACTGGTAACTTAATGCAAATTCTCAGGCCCCACCCTAAATGTACTGAATCAGAAATTATAAAGATGGGGCCCAGAAATCTCTGGTTAACAATCCCCTCAGGTGATTCTAGTGTGCAAAAAAATCTGAGAAACACTGGTTTAGACAACACTTTGTCCAGGCAGCTTTCCCAAACATAACCCTCCACCTAACTCCTGGAATAGGGATCTCTTCCATGTGTTTCCACAGTCCCCTTGCTTCCTCCTGGCCACGAGGTAGTGTACTTGCCTCCTCACTTGCTAAGCCCCAGTGGGCTCTCTCTGAGCTCCCGCAGACAGGGACTGTATCTTGTTTACTGCTGTTTCATAATACCTGTCATATTAGTAGCTCAATGAAAAGTGGTGAAGCCAGAGTTCAAACCTAAGTGTGCATATTGATCTTCTAGAAAGACAGACTACAAGCACCAAAGAGAGTTAATGCACTGAGGAAATTGGTAATGAGCAGCTAGGATTAGGCTTCAAGTAAATGCTTTCATCCTTGCCTAATAGAAAGGAGACACTGAGTAGGTACAGTGCCTACAAAAGACTTTAATAAAACCCCAGAGAGGAAAGATACACACTGTTGAATCAACTTAAAATCCCGAAAACAGACTACCTGACTCTAGCCCTCCAGTCAGATAAACCAAGCTCATCATCATCCTGCCTCTGTGTGGCCAGTTCCTCCATTGCTTGCATTGTAATGCACTGTGTTTACTGGAGTTTCTAAAATGACTGAATCTTTGGAAATTTGGCAGAAA
>NW_011494734.1:380113-386270 GCF_000754665.1 Bison bison bison
GAAAAGAAGAATCTGGGTCATGCAACTGTGAAATCTAAATAAGGTATAATTAACATGCCCATCAACTTTCACAGAAGTGATGCTAGTTTACAAACTATTCATTAATTTTGCACAATAACAGCAACTGGGTACAAGGCAGACACCAAGCTGGAGATGAGAGGCTCAGTGTAGTGCTAGCCTGGAGTACTATTGGTGATACCTAGGAATGAACTGCTTCTATTTTCTGCATAGAAGGATATGACTATTTAAGAATTTGTGGCCCACATTATCAGAGTGGCTGTATGATTACTGACTCTCGATCCTTTTCAGTGTAACTATGTGATTAACAAAATACTCCCCAAATTATGGAAAACTGTTCATGAATCAATAGGAAATTTGAAAAAATGAGCCCTTCTTGTTAGAAATATAACAACAAAATGGCTATATCTGAAAATCAGAGCAACCCGAAGTCAAGTCCCATGTCTTAACTAGCTATATGGACTACTTATTGTTTCTATATCTACTGTAAAATATGGTAATAATACCTTTTATAATGTTATTTTGAGGATTATGTGAGATAATACATATATTCTCCTCAACACACAGTTAATGATAAAATAGCTCTCTTTTCTATTCTTTGCAGTCAGAATTAGAGAGAGATATCAAAAACCAAGTAGACTATGGAAAACAGTATGGTGGTTCTTCAAAAGATTAAGACTAGAACGACTGTATGACCCAGCCGCCCTGCATCTGGGTATATATCCAAAAGAATGGAAAGCAGAGACTCCAAGAGGTATTTGCACACTTGTGTCATAGCAGCATTATTCATAATAACCAAGTGGTAGAAGCAACCCAAACATCCATCTACAGGTAAATGGATAAATAAAATATGGTATATACATACAGTGGAATATTATTCTTCTTTTAAAAAACGAAAATCCTATCCCATGCTATGACATGGATGTGCTTGGAGAACATTATGCTAAGAAAATAAGCCAGCCACAAAAAAGATAATACTGTACAATCCCATTTACATCAGGAATCTAAAGTAATCAAACTCATAGAAGCAGGAAGTATTAGAATGTTGGTTACCAGGATCTGGGGGCTTCCCTGGTGGGTCAGATGGTAAAGAATCTGCCTTAAATGCAAGAGACTCCCTGCGTCGGGAAGATCTCCTGGAGAAGGGTATGGCAATCCACTCCGGTATTCTTGCCTGAAGAATTCCATGGACGAAGGAACTACAGTCCATGACAGCATGGAGCGGGGGCTATAGTCCATGGGGTCGCAAAGAGTCCGACACGACTGAATGACTAACACTTTTCACTTACCAAGGGCTGGGGGAGAGGAAAATGGGTAACTGTTTAAAGGGTATAGAGTTTCAGTTTTATAAGGTGAAAAAGTTCTGGAAATCCTTTGTACAGCAGTGTGAATACGCTTAATACATGGAGCTGTACACTTAAAATAGTTTATATGATGGATTTTAGGTTGTGTGTATTTTAAGCACGTTAAATTTTTTTAAACTTAAAAAGCAGACCTGATCCCCTCCCTTTGTTCCAGCTAAAACTGTGTGCTCCTGCCCTTGTCACCACTCCTTCTCAGCTCCCTTCGCTGCCCCCTTTTCCTCTCCCACCTGCCCTCTGGTTGAGGTTGTTTAGGACTCCGTCTTTGGCCATCCTCTCTGCTTGTCTAACACTCCTGGGATTTCAGCCACCCCTGTGACCTTACCAGATGCTGACATGATGATGACTATTCACTGCTCTTGCCCAAGTCTCTAAAAGAGGGTTTGGAGCTAAAGTAGGCACTCAATAAATTTGTTAAGTCAGTGAGCATCTAGAGCTCTAGCTCTACTCAGTGGACCCTGCCAGCTGACTGTCCCACTGGTCTGGCAAACCCAGCATATCCAGATTTTCATTTATTTAACTTCTCCTAGAACCCACTCCAGTGTTCTTGCCTGGAGAATCCCAGGGATTGCAGAGCCTGGTGGGCTGCCATCTATGGGGTCGCACAGAGTCAGACACGACTGAAGTGACTTAGCAGCAGCAGCAGCAGGTGGCACTAATGATAAAGAACCCACCTGCCAATGCAGAAGATGTGAGAGATGTGGGTTCGATCCCTGGGTCGGGAAGATTACCTGGAGGAGGGCATGGCAATCCACTCCAGTATTCTTACCTGGAAAATCCCATGGACAGAGGATCTTGGCAGGCTGCAGTCCACAGGGTCGCACAGTTGGACACAACGAAAGTGACTTAGCATGCATGCAAGGAAATAAAGAAGCTCCTCCTTGTCATCTTGGTTAATATTGTCCATATTTTCCCAACCTTCTTTCACACTGATACCCAAACCCTGTTAATCTCAAACTAGAGATGTCTTGAGAATCTGACCACTGCTTTCCTTCCCCAGGGCCACATCATCTCTCAAGTGGACTATGGCGGTAACTTCTTCCTTGTCTCCATTTGCTCCTCCAAGAAGTTCCTTCCATGCAATAGTGCCAAATTTTTCTTTCTGAGGGCATATCTCATTATGTAGCAAGGTTGCTTAGGCTTTAACCCCATGAGCACATCCATGGACTCCTATCGCCTACGGAGTTATTCCACACACACTGGTTAGGTCAGTAGCACACCTGTGTTCTGGCCCCCCACATGCTCTGTCAGTTTCTCCTCCCTGACCCCAGATCCCCCATGCTGCAGACACACTTCCCCTCACCCACCAGGCCCATCTCTAACTCCAGGTCTACATCCTTCTGTGTCATAGCAGCAAACTCTCCCCGACCCCGAACTTCTCTTCGTGGGAACAACTCATGCCTCATGGATATTAGGTGAACACTTACAAAGGAGCAAGATAGATGAGGTATAAACAATTTCACTTTGAAAAACCTCCCCCCTGAGCACAGTAGTCCAGCCAGCTTAGCTACTGACTACAGACTGAAATGTTTATACAAAGTTCACATACCCACAAGGAAAGATGTAGGAGTAGGGATTGGCTCACAATATTTAGAATTAAGATAATCAGTATTATCAACATCAAAGTAATATAGTGGTTAGGAGCCAAACTTTGGTATCTTCTATAGGTAGATTGCTATTTGCTCAGTCTCCTTATCTGCCAAATAAGATTAAGAATAATACATACCTCATAGAGTTGTCAAAGTTTAGACGAGATGATACATAAAGTGATTAACCCAATAGGAGACATATGTAATGCCTAATAAATGGCCACTATTGTTATCATAGAATGAACTTTCTTATTCTGCTACTTTAGCACGTGTTCTCACTAACATCTTGAGTACTGTTACTTCCTTGTAGGTAGGGGAGTCAGAGAAGGCAATGGCACCCCACTCCAGTACTCTTGCCTGGAAAATCCCATGGATGGAGGAGCCTGGTAGGCTTCAGTCCATAGGGTGGCTAAGAGTCGGACATGACTTCACTTTCACTTTTCACTTTCATGCATTGGAGAAGGAAATGGCAACCCACTCCAGTGTTCTTGCCTGCAGAATCCCAGGGATGGGGGAGCCTGGTGGGCTGCCGTCTATGGGGTCGCACAGAGTCGGACATGACTGAAGCGACTTAGCTGCAGCAGGTAGGGGAGTAAGAGGGATTGGAATAATAGGTGCCATACTGAATAACATGGTAAGATGAAGGTTCATGATCCTGGGGAAGACGTGTATGTATGTGTGTGAGCAGGATCATGTACATTGTATGAAACTTGAACAGAAGATTTATATGCCTAATAATATTGTTATATATGGTTAGTGCAGTTAATTCTGCCCATTTTTTCTGGTTACACAATTAAATTTAATTACCCAGATCATATGAATGCATTTGTACTATTAGAAAAATAACTTTTAAAGAAACAATGTAATATATTCTAAAAGCCCAGTATTGTTCAGAACCAAGATAGTTCTAGAAAATTCTCTCACTGCACCCTGTATATGTCTCAGCCTTACTGCAGTGTATGATTATTCAGGTAGATCTTTGCTATCACAAGCCACCTAACATTTATGCTTTGTTTTGTTGTAAATATTTTCATTGCTGGGCATTGTGGCACATACTCTTCCAGTGGAACACAGCGGCTGTGAAGCCAAAAATTAATGCTAGTTCATTCCCAGGGTAGTCACATGTCCTAAAACAATAGAATGAGAACAATAGATTTGGATGGTTATCTACCTTGCATTCTTTTCACTGAATTTTTAAAACCTGGGCATTGCAGCCTATCCCCAGTGAGGCTTTTGTATTGATAGACTGTGTACAGTACTATAGGAGGAGTAGAAACCATTTCTTTCTGATCACACATAGGAAATTTAACTCCTTGATGAAGAACCTTCCCAGCAGCAGTTTCCCTGGTTCTGTTCTTATAATCTCTGATGCATAATGTAGGTCAACTATACTCTAAAACGCAGAACAGAATCACCTATTAGGGAGCTCAGTGTATGTGTATCCAGAGATATGAACAAACTATTCAAGACTGTTCTCCACAAGGCATCATAGATGCTCCATCCCAAATCCTGTCAGCTGCAGCCTCTCAGACTGACTCCTCCGTTAACTTTGCTCATTCTCTTCACACACCATTTCACACTTTATCTTTTCAATCTACTGTAGGGCTTTATCCAATGGGACTATAAAGCCTTTTCCTGTTACTTTGCTCTCACACTGTTGAGAAAGCACACAGTACTCTATTTTATGCTTACATTTTGTATGTGAGAAGATAAACTGAGCCTGGAGTTCCAAGTCTAATGCTTTCTCACTGACTAAGGCCAGCTGGTACCGTGACTTTTTTACTTTTCTACTGAGGCTAAGGCTGTCTTCTCCTGGCCTTCTTCAGGTGAATGCTGTGAGAATTGCTGAAGCCCAGGAGAAAGATACTGTGTCAACAGTGTATGGAGATATGGCCATTCATGAGCAAGGAGGCATTTTCCTGAGGTGTTTGTGGAAGAAGCATCCAAATTGTACTGCCCACCTCCTCTGACTTTCTCTTCACCTTCACCAGTCTCTCTCTCATTCTTGGGCAAGACTGCTTGCTCATGGGAATTGTGGTGAAAGTCAGCAGCAGAACAAAAATTATAGACAGAATTACCCTGGAAAACTCCTTTAGGAAAGCACTGTATCTCTAAATCCAACACATCCAACTTTTCTTTCTGCTGGTATGGAAAGCGATTGCTGCCTATTGGTTGAATGCCATTCTTGTATTTATAGACTATGCTTTAAAAAAAATCTTTAAACTCCAAAATATACAATAGACCAAGATGCTCCCAGTGTGAAAAGCACAGGGGAACTGAGAGGGACAAAGTAAACAATGGGATTCACAGCCCATCACATGCTCATGACAGCTTCCCTTCCAGAACTACTCTGGAAGTCAGTAACCACTCTGTACCATTTCACTCTGCCTGCCTCACCCCCAACTCCCTGTCCCTGTGTCTCCCTGTCTGTCTGTCTCTTTCTCTCTCTCTCTCTCTCTCTCGCACACACGTATACATTCTCACACTACACCTGATAAGCACATGGTGTTCTTAGTGAATACATGGAGAGAACTTAGCACAGTCCTAAGAACAGAGGTCAGGGAATAAGTGGATTTTAAGGCTAGTATACTCCCAGAGAAAAGAGGATCGCTAAGGTGCTATCTTTATATGGATTGGGTTTCTGGGGTTTCCTATGTTCCCAACCAGCCTTCAACTATCTGCATAGGAAGCCACCATGAAGGAAATAAAATTAATATAAAAGCATAGATTGTGGTGGTGTTGGAGAAGACTCTTGAGAGTCCCTTGGACTGCAAGGAGATCCAACCAGTCTATCCTAAAGGAAATCAGTCCTGGGTGTTCATTGGTAGGACTGATTTTGAAGCTGAAACTCCAATACTTTGGCCACCTGATGCGAAGAGCTGACTCCTTTGAAAAGACCCTGATGTTGGGAAAGATTGAGGGCAGGAGGAGAAGGGGACAACAGAGATGGTTAGATGGCATTACCAACTCAATGGACATGAGTTTGTGTAAACTCTGGGAGTTGGTGATGGACAGGGAGGCCTTACGTGCTGCGGTTCATGGGGTTGCAAAGAGTCGGACACGACTGAGCAACTGAACTAACTAAACTGATAGATTCTGGCTTCCTGCCCACTGCCCAGCCTACTAGGAGTAAAAAGCTTTGACTCCTATTTTCAAGCATCAATTACTCTTTTCCCACTGTTTTCTATT
>NW_011494734.1:386370-393303 GCF_000754665.1 Bison bison bison
AAAATGGGTTTGGACAATTCAAATCATTGAGTAGTAAAAAAACAGAAAAGTACCTAATGTAGCCATGTATTCATAGACTATGATTTTCCTTAAAGTATTAGTCTTCAACACTGACTATTACAAGCCCTGGGTTCAGGTGGCTGTGGCTGACTCAGATATTTTTCGAGAGAATTCCCCTCCATACGCATCTCAATGGAGGAGTGAAGCCTTGACAAGACTCTTTGTCAACTTTCTGACTGATTGTAGGCCCTAACTATTTCTAGGAGCTCTTTTCTTCTCTGTAATATAATGAAAGCATTGAATTTACATTATATATTATAGAATTTGCCATCCAGGCAAGTATGTCTCTGGGTTTCTGAATTTCCTGATTTATCCTGCTAGGTTTTTTATTCAAAACTGCCTTTCAAGACAAGAAGAAAGCTGGTGATGGCACTTTGCTGAGTAGCATAAACCAGATGGACTTTGTGTGTTCACCAGGGCTCTGTGCTCTAGCCTGGCTCCCTGACTGCTTCCAAATGCAATTCCAAGTGTTGAAATTTAGCCTGAAGCTTTAAATGATTTGAGTCCTTGTAGCCTGACCTATTTTCATTGGGAAAGACCCTTTTGCTGGGAAAGATTGAAGACAGAAGGAGAAGGGGAAAGCGGAGGTTGAGATGGTTAGACAGCATCACTGGCTCAATGGACATGAAATAGAGCAAACTCTGCAGTGAGATAGTGGAGCAGAGGAGCCTGGCATGCTGCAGTCCATGGGGTCACAAAGAGTCAGACACAACTTAGTGACTGAACAACAAAAATCTGACCTATTCACCACCCCAAGGCAGCTCTCCCTGCAAATTCCAAAATCTCTTTGTACACAACTTAAAATCAAGATGTTCCTCAAGTTGACGTTTTGCTCTCTGGGTCCAAATCACAGAATCACTGGTCTCCCCACAAGCACTACTTTTCTACAGCGCCTGGTTCCTATAGATCTTGCCTCCTATCTGAAGACCTTCCAGCGTTGCCTAGCCGTATATATGTTTCCTTTCTGGAATTCGCTTGCTTTTTTGATACCATCCAGTTTTGCGGTGTCTTGTTCATCCCTTATTTCAAGGTCACTCTCCCCAACTAGATTGTAAACCATGTATGGGCAGCATCACATCCTCTTTTCCTTTTGAAGCTCATGGTTCAGGCTATAGTAATCTGAGTAATTCTTTGATTATGTTAGGATGCCGAGCCCATCTTCTAGAATTCACCTTTCTGAAATATGTTGAACAAGACATTCTAGTACATGGAAATTCATATCTGACTGACTGCTAAGTGACAAGATTCCTAATTATTTGTGACTTTGGACAAGTCACATAATCTTTTTGAGCCTCATTCTCCTTATATACAAAATTAATATATTACATACCTTTCTATCTCCAAGGTTCAAATAAGGATCAGAAAAGAATAAGCAAAGCAATTTATATCAATAAAACACTGAAACACATACATTTAAGTAGCACGTTATTGGCTTTTCTATGCATTGTTGACATGAAAGTGTGGATAGAGCATCTTGAACGTTCTAGATCTTCCACAAATCTAACGCTTTACCACTGATTTTCTGATTGATAGTATGTTATTTTTGCTATAACCTGCTCCCTTTTTTTAATGCTTCATGTTGTAACTGGAACTGTCGTTCTGAGCTGTTTCCTCTCGAGTAACCAAGTTATCATCACCGTCGTGAGCTGATCTGAAAAAGGGGGAGGGTGTCACTGGCTTAGACTTTCTTGGCATCAGAGAAACTTTCTCATTGCTCAAAACAAACACTAAGAAGTACAAAGGAAATTTCAAAAGGCTGGGCACTGAGCCTTTGGGCAATTTTTCTATTGACAGGGCTATTTCTGGCATAATGAAAAAAGATTCAATTAATCATGGAGTTAAGTAGAGAGAAAGACTTTCTGGCAGCCTTACATCACAGGCTTCTTGATATTATTAGCTTCCAGCCATGTGATCCCTACAATTCAAGGGTCTTCCCACCTGCCTGCATCTTTGGTGGCACAGCCGGAACTGCTGGTTGCCTTGCCATCCTTGGGGACCTCAGCTTCTTTGGGCTACTGCCACTTTTGCCAATCAAAGTTGGAGGTAGTTTCTAACTTTCAGGCATCTTAAGGGATATATTTCATGCCTGATTAGAAATAATATTCTCTCAGGAGTGCAGAGCCTTGGTGTTCTTGGTTTCCAAGGCAGCTATGTCTGATTCACCTGGCCTATCAGACTAGGACAATCTTTATCTGACAGTTAGCTTTTACGAGTCTTCAGTAGTAGCTACAGGATGATTTCAGGTTTTTCTTCCTTCAGATAATATGCTCTCAGGAACCTGAGAGTTTCTCTGAGAGAGCTCACACTCCCAGTCTCCCAATGGATTGTAGAAAGATACTGGATCTTTAAGAAGTTCAAAATAGCAAAGTGTCCATACTGCTGATGGAAGGAAAACATCACATTCCCATTCAAAGTCAAGGATAGAGCATTTCCCCATCTGTATCATTCTTGCCCTCTTTCCCACTTCCCTTTTCCCTCTTCCTTCACCCCACAAAAGCAAGAGGGCCTACAACCATCCAGTGGATAGGGAGACATCTTAGGAAGGAGAATGGATAGAAGTGTATGCCTCTAGTCCCCTTATTAGCTGAAGACTTGTAGCCTATAATTTTTTTTAACCTGAGGGAAGAACTATCTATGGCTAGCTTCTTCCCTAGAAACCATAACATCTCTCTTCCCCATTTGAAATCAAAAACTACTAGAATTCTCTGTGAGTCCAAACTCTATTACAGATGAGTTAATCACTTCTGTCACGGCTACTTATTTCAGTTCACTTTTACATGGTACAATCCATGACTAAATAGCTTGTTCACTACTGGCTCTTTCAGAGTTCTTCAGGACTCAAATGGCAAAAGAATCATGCTGCCTCTGGGGAAGAAGGCACAGGCTGCATAAAATGCTCTCTGAAGAGCAAACCCACACACTTTGATCCTGTACCTTGTTTCTACTACTGTAACTTGATCTCCTTCATTTACTAGACAAGGAGGATCTATTCTGTTTCTCCCGTATTCAGTAAACTTTTAGAGCAGAAAAATAAGATGATCCACAGATAAGCTGAAAAGTCTGAACAGCTAATAGACTGAATCTTTAGCCACTTACATTTCCATACATAAAAAACTGTTTTGGAAAAAGTTTCTGACTATGAACAAAGAGATGTGTGACCAAAGATTTAAGTCTCACGAATATTTTGTGAGTTGACCATTAGTCTGTCTCAGACCCTGCTATTTGCTCACATTGATAAGTTGCAGTCAGCTGTACAATGGGATGGTAAATGAAGCATGTAGATTTTCATTACCTCCTGGGGAAAGGGAGAAAACAGAGGAAGGATGGTAGATGTCTGTCATAGAAACTAAGTGTTTAAATCAAAATGAAAACAAACAAAAAGACTAACATTGCATTGTAGGAAATGAGACTTAGAAAGTTGGCTGTTCATTGTGAAGAAATTCAAAATGTACTCAAATGATATTTCTGTCTCTGGATCTACTAAGATCAGCAATGAAAAAGCAATATTGTCAAGGAGAGTAATATGTCAGGGTGAAACTCAATAGCAGCCACAAAAAGGTAATAAATTTTTCTAAAGAATGATTAGAACCTACACTTACAGACTTATAACTGTCATCAGAGTGGCCACGAAGAAAAGAGGTGGCCCTGCGCTCCACAGCTGATTGAACAGGAGCTGGTTTGGGCTTCTTTTGTTTTTTTTGTTTTTTAGCAACTTGGCCCCATTAAAGTGGTATTTTCCCTAGCTGTTAAAGATTATAGCACTGCCAACTAGAATATGATGGAAATTTGACCTCAGAATAAAGTTGGACTCTCCTTCCAGCATCATTTTCCAAAGCGCTAAAGTTTTGTTATCTCCTTTAGAAGGTATCTCTCTTCCAAAGAAACTCTGGTAGTGGTAGAAGGAGCACTGAGTTAAAGGCTTTGGGATCTGTTAATATAAAGTCTGGATACAGACAAAATTAGTCTAGGGTGTTAGAAGTCAAGATGAGGTCATCTCTGGGGGGCACAATATTGTTGGGAAGGGAGTACAGATGTATGGATTCTGTTTCTTGAACTGGGTGCCATCTGGCTAGGTGTTCCTGCTTTGTGAATTCACTAAGCTTACATAGATGATATGCATACTTTTCTACATATACTGCAGAGTACAGTACACATTAGACTTTAATAAGACATTTACATTAAGAAACCTTTGCATTCCCTTGCCAAAGTTTCTCTAAATAACCAACAGATTTGGGGGAAGTCACTTGATCCCCAATTTCTTGTGCAAAACAAGAAAATGGACCAAATGATCCCAGTGCTGAAGCTTCTCAGGCCATCATCCTTGGCACATGATGAATGCAGAGCATTCACTTTCCTGCTATTAGTGACTCGAATAATAATCACAACATGGGCAGGGTTTCCACAGGGCCTCCCAGGAGAGGGAATGAACTGAAGGCTGTGTAAATTTTCTGCGTGGGGAGTGATGTAGAATAATAATTGGAACTACAGGGCTCGTGTTGATAGCAAAGATGGAGAATTCAGGTGGCTGTCAGTGTGAGCCCCTGCTTTTAATAGCAGATATTCATCCCACAACTAGTGATGTTGCAATCACATTACATCCGAGAACCAATGTTTCTCTAATAGTTTCTTCTTGAAAGTAGCTGCTGGAAAATGTGATTCTGTTAAAATATATTATAGGAACTTCCAACCAATCCTCCGGTTTGGTGTTTCAAGCAATTTCTTTCCTTTCTTATTTAGTATAAAGTGAGCTTGAAGGTGACCTGTGACTGTCAGCTAGGGAAAATTGGTAGTCTCTGTCATCAGTGAGAAGTTGCCAATCACACCTCACAATGGACGGGGAAAGCCCAGGGCCTGGGCTGGAAGGTCTTTGCTGTATCGATAGAAGAAAAGACTGCAAACTCCCTTTGATAAGAAAATGAGCTATACCTAACTCCCTGTGGGCTTTTCCTACAACTTGAGTCTCTTGGAAGGCAAAACATGTTTAGCAGAGCACCAAAAGGAAAAATAAATGATTTTGATAATCCAGTGTACAAAAGAATTAGCACCTGGGTGCACAGGGAAATTCTTAAAAATCTCATGATCCCTTTCTCAAGTCTCTAAAGTCCCCTAGAGATAGGTCACCTGATTCTATTAAGCCACCTGCCTTGTCCTCCTGAAAACCATTCTGGGAAACCAGGCCAGACATGCTCGCTGATGGCCATCCCTCTTCTGAGTCCCAAGAATAATCCTTTGGTACAAACATAGAAGTGTATTATTTCATCCTCCAGCAAACGTGAAGGGAAACAATGAAATGAAGGAAATGCAAATCATGAGCTGCCACATAAGATTCTAATTACCATAATTTGACCCATCCTCCTTTCCACTGCCGGAAAGTCAGCCTTCTGGATGAGAGGAAGCCAAGAGGGCTAGATAACAGCCTTCTGTTCTCTCTCCCTGTCCCTCGTCTCCTTTCTTTCTTCCTCTCTTCCTTAAATGATATTCATTAAGACAATGGTTCTTCTGACAGTTTGTAAGCCTCAACTGTATTAGTGAAAGCCTTGCATGACTCAATAAAATGAGCTAAAGAAAAGGAATAGGGAGAAAAAAGCAGACACATGCTCTCTCTCTATTCCCCAAAGCAACTGTCAGTCTCTGAGTATTTTCCTAGAATCTGCCAGAGATCTCTTTGGAATCATCCCTGTTTGATACAAGGACAGTAAATATAAGAGGTCCAGGTCTTTCATGGTATGGTTTTGGGAAGTATTAATAATTCAGAAAAGGACCAATTCAGACCCTATGTGTCCAGTCACACCAGGCCCTCCACTCTGACAGCTCCTAGAATATTTCTGTTTCTTAAATCACTCACAGCTTTGCCTCATCCCTGACTTCTCCAAAACTACTTGAGGTAAGTTATGTTGGCACAGCTTCTTGTATTTATGGTGGTAAATGAGCCAGGCCGGGAGACATACAAGATGTGTTAACCTCGGTCCTATTAGAATTCTCCTAAAATATTCCCATTAAAACCTGAACCTTAAAAGCACATCCCTGCTCACTGAGTGCTGGGCTTCTGCCTTTTGCTGTGACAAGTGCCATAGGAATGGGCTCTGCCGTCACCCTTCAGCCCATGTATGAGATGTGATGGGATGCTTCAGTGGCAGCTTTAAATCAGATGGCTGAGGCCTTGGGAGTGCAACCCCAATTTAGGACTCAACCAGGTCATTAAATCACAAAGCTGGCAGCTCTTTGATAGTATGTGCTGCTGACAGAGTAGGGGTACCGCTCCACTGACCTTTGGTGTTGGATAGCAGTTGACCAGGTAGGCTGTTTTAGTTTCAACCACTGTGCAGGTAAAATACAATTTAACAATACAAAGGACGTGTTTTCAAGAAGCAAAAATGTCCTCAAGAAGCTGGTGTCCTTCTTAGCACTGGTGTGGGGGGCTGCTAATCAAGGGAGACCAGAAACGGTCCACGTAGTTGGAGGCAGAAAGTAAAATATCAGCAGGCTACATATAAAGGTCATGAAGTTGAAAGCAAGGGGAGGATATCCCAATATCTTATGGAAGATATTGGGAATTTTAGGCAAATTTATATTCTATATCTGAGTGAACTGTGACAAGAGAGAAAGGCAGCCAATAAGGTATGAATAAGAAGGCCAGGTTGGGGTCAAATCATATATGAAACGAGTCGCCAGTCCAGGTTCGATGCACGATACTGGATGCTTGGGGCTGGTGCACTGGAACGACCCAGAGGGAGGGTATGGGGAGGGAGGAAGAAGGAGGGTTCAGGATGGGGAACACAGGTATACCTGTGGCGGATTCATTTCGATATTTGGCAAAACTAATACAATATTGTAAAGTTTAAAAATAAAATAAAATTAAAAATAAAATAAAAT
>NW_011494734.1:393403-397683 GCF_000754665.1 Bison bison bison
TAAAATAAAGACTGTTATAAGAGACAAAAAAAAAAAAAGAGCTACAGATCAAGCAGGAAGAATATGATAGGAGGCCTGTCTAAGCAGATGTATCCATTTGGATGTTTTTGGCAGCAAGTAACAGAAAAATCCAACTCAAAGTGGCTTTAACAAAAAGGGCATAGCTTGGATAAGATAACTAGAAGTCCAAAGGTAGGATAGGCTTTAGATTTGGCTGACCCAGAGGCCAGTTATTTCATCAGGGCCCCAGGTATTTTCTGTCTCTCTGTTCTACCATCCTCAGTGTCAACTCCATCCTGAGACTGGTTCTCCTCTTGGTCACAGAATGGCTGCAAGTTGCATTTGAGCTCTCATGCTTTTTCTTTCATATCCAGAGAGAACACGGGAATCATTCCTAGAAGCTGTCCCAGAAAAATGAGAAGAACCTTTCCCCAAAGGCCCTACAACCTCTCACTGCATCTCATTGGCCTGAATTATGTTTCATGTTCCTTCCTGAACTATTACAACCAGGTTGAGATTATTTTGATTCACTTAAATACATCAAGGTTGATTCCTGGAATAGGAAATGGGGTCAGATTTGCCTAACTCCATGGGCAGCCTGGGAGAGATAGATAACTCATCAAAGTCGGCATTCTCCTAGGAAGGAGACAGTGAATGCATATTGTGTAAGTGACTATAATAATCATTAATGCTGTCCACCAAGTGTTTCTGGCTTCCCACCTCCTGGCACATGGTGAGATTGTACTTTCTGCTTCCTAGAGATTGAGTGAGGTCATGACACTGTTGTAGTCAATGAGTAGCAAGTATTGTCCAGACCGAACACTTTTAACAGACAATGTGATGCCTCAAGACCTATCTTCAGTTCTGCTTGTGAGACAAATGAATGCTCAAAATTGTGGCTGCTGATTTGGTCCACGTCTCTGAATAAAGAGGCATAGAGCAGAGCCCCCAGCCAACTCATGTGAAGATGAATAAGAAATAAACTTTGTTGTTAAAATCCACTAAGATCTTTTTTTCTACTCCAACATATCCGTCCTCGATACCTCTATAAACGACATCCATGACAGCAGCTAGTATTAGCTCTTGGGGTCTTGTCCTAGCTAAGGAGGCCAGGTGAGGTGGACATCAGTATCACATATCAGTTAGTATGAGCAGACCAGGGTGAGCAAGTCTGTGCCAGAAAAACAAAACAAAATAAAACATTGTCCTGAGAATCCCCTTCTACAGACAGAGCTGCCAGTTATAGTTCTTGTCCTCAAGGGAAATGAGAGAAAAAGATTATTCCTAATTCATCTCTTTTAAGTAATCTAATGATCTTAAGGGCATAAATACATGCCTGGCATATAAGAAATTAAAAAAAAAAAGAATTTACTTTCTGTTGTATTTTTTAATTAAAGAAGTTACTCAAGAAATTTGGGAAAAAAAGGATTACCCAAATGAAGGAAATCTGAATTAATATAAATAGTTACTTAGGATCAGAAATGTATTCATGGAAAAAACAACCTGCAACATAGAAAAAAAAATTTTAAGTCTTACATTTATTAAAATAAGTTTTAGTTTTTGAAATGCATTTGAAATATGTAGGTATCGCTAATTGATATGTATGTATTACTATACATGCTGCTGCTACTGCATCACTTCAGTCGTGTCCGACTCTGTGCGACCCCATAGACGGCAGCCCACCAGGCTCCCCTGTCCCTGGAATTCTCCAGGCAAGAACACTGGAGTGGGTTGCCATTTTCTTCTCCAATGCATGAAAGTGAGAAGTGAAAGTGAAGTCGCTTATTGCTCTAATGTATAATCTACTGAACAAGTATAATTTGGGTACCATTTCATCATATAATTGGCTTTTTATTGAAATGTGATTGACATAACACTGTATGAATTTAAGGTACACAGCATGTTGATTTGATATATTTATATATCACAATGTGATCATCACTATAGTATTAGCTAACATCTATATTCCATCACTTAATGATCGTTTCTTTTTGTGGTGAGAACAATTAAGATCTAATCTCTTAGCAACTTGAAGTTTGTAATATGGTATCGGATCTATAGGACTTATCTATGTATCGGATCTATAGGACTTATCCACTGGTTACAAGTTTGTACCCTTAAAATCTCCCTAATTCCCCCAAACCCTGGTAATCATCATTCACTCTTAATTCCCTTATTTATAAAATGTCAGCATTTTTTAAAGTATGAACAAATAGGCATATAATATAGATTATCCTAGTACCAAAAAGGTAAGTGCTATAAAGTCTGTGGATATTTTCTGATTGTTGAAAGCTTCATTGTCAAATGAAAAATAAAACAGAAGAAAAGTCTCAAATTTTTAGTGATTAATAATTAAAATACCTCTTCCATATATTCAAATATGTTTTCTTAAAAAAACTTTTAAAACCAACTCCTGTCTCTGTCACTGCTTTTTTTTCTGAATTGACTCTAACCTGTATATATTGAAAATTTTTTTAACTAGTTCAAAATGAACTGGTTGGAATCATATGGAAGTCCCTGAATCATATGGAATTCCCCAGTATATAATGAATCATATAGAATTCCCTGGAATATAATCTGAGAATGGTTTGGAGGATGATTTTTTTTTTCCCCTTGAGAGTAATGTTTAAGACTCGGTGGTTTTCCCTCATATAAATAAACATTGCTGCATTCAAAAACACCCTGTCTGCTTGTTGAGAGCTTCCAAAAGAGCATATCTGGATAGTTTTGATTAGGTCATAATCTTCAAAACATGGCATGATTTCAGTGACAAGTTTAAATTTTTTGTGCCCTATTCTAAAATGAAGTTAAAATCCTGTGCTTTAGAGCTATTTTTTACTATCATAATTTCAGAGGTGAAGATGGTCAGGCACATAAACTGTTACTGGGCTGTCTACTGGCTCGTGAAAGGGCACTGGCCCGGAAGCCAGAAGGTCTGGGCTCTGGGTTCTGGACCTGGCTGGCTGATGCTGCAGTCAGCAACGTCTGGATGGGAGTAGAGTCTCAGACATGTGCTGGAAACACGTACAGCATGTTCACATCCAGACCGCTGCACCAGCCTCACCTCAAGAAGAGATTCCCTTCCCTTTGACAAATGATCCTCGTGGGTCTGTCTGGTCAACATGAGATGCATGGCCCATGTCCCACCCAGTCCTCCCCTAATAGTTAGTCCAGGGAGAAAAGCATCCCAAAGCTCCCAGACCCTGGCCTCCCACTTTTTTCATGACACGGTAGGGAAGAATCAGATTCCTCGAGGACCACCCTTGGGCATTGACAATCCCAGCATCTAACCTTAGGAGCTAGAATCAGACAGTGCTAACAAAAGGGCCTGCTGGGCAAGGGAGTCCCAGCATCTCTCCTGATGATTTCCATCACACCCTTGCTTCCCACACACTGTGCCCTGAAGCGCCTCATTTTCCTTTTGCTCTTACTTGATTAATGCCCTTCATAAGTTTGCCTTTCCCACAACTCACCCTGCAGGAGCTGCTCAGGCATAAACTTAGCTGTCGTGATCTCCAGGAGTTGTCTTCCGTCTTCTTTCCTGGCATTGAGTTGGCAGCCTTCTACCTCCTGAGCCACAACCAGTTGGTGCTGGAGTCTCTTGTTCTGCTCTTCTCAGGACACAAGGTCCAGACTTTGTCCTTTGTTGCTATTTTAAACAGTTATAAAGGCAGATCATGAAGAGGCTGCTGTCCCTAATCCAGTGATGTTCTAAGCCTAAGGCTGACAGTGCCTTCCCTTTGAGAATTTTGCTCAGTGATAATTGAGTTTACATCTCAGTTTGCCAGATATACTTCTCTCTTACTGAAAGGCAAAATGAACTTTGTATTGCTGCTTAAGTAGATTTTTGTGAGCTTTCCAAGAGGCATCAAGCTCTCTGGGGTCTGGATGGATGGATGAATGGATGGATCTGTATGAATATATATGTATGTATGTATGTGTGGGATCTCAGGCTTCATTGTCAAGCAGGATGGAGAAGTCGCCTCCTGCCTATCCAACACCCCCTCCCAGGATCCTCCCAGCTTCTGTTTCTCAAACCTCTTCTCTTCTCTTCCTTACACTCATCCACTCCTATTATTTTGACTACCCATAATCAACCACTCTGACCACAACCACTGTTGAGCTCCAAATCCTGTTTCCAATGGCCAGTGCAGGGTGTTTTGAAATACCTTGTTGTTGTTTAGTTGCTAAGTCAGGTCTAACTCTTTTGCAACACCATGGACTGTAGCCCGCCAGGCTCCTCTGTCCATGGGATTTCACAGGCAAGAATCCTGGAGTGG
>NW_011494734.1:397783-446300 GCF_000754665.1 Bison bison bison
AAAATACTGAAGTAGGTATCCATTTTCTTCTCTAGGGGATCTTCACAACCCAGGGATCAAACCCATGTCTCCTGTATTGCAGGCGGACACTTTACCACTTAGCTACCAGGGAAGCCCCTTGAAATACCTTGTTTTTGTCCAGTTGCCAAGTCGTGTCCTACTCTTTGCAACTCCATGAACTGCAGCACGCCAGTCTTCCCTGTCCTTCATTATCTCCCTGAGTTTGCTCAAACTCATAACCATTGAGTCAGTGATGCCTTTCAACCACTTCATCCTCTGTCACCCCCTTCTCCTGTTGCCCTCAATCTTTCCCAGCATCAGGATTTTTTCTAATGAGTCAGTTCTTTGCATCAGGTCATCAAAGTATTGGGGCTTTAGCTTCAGCACCAGACCTTCTAATGAATATTCAGGGTTGATTTCCTTTAGATTGACTGGTTTGATCTCCTTGCTGTCCAAGGGATTCTCAAGAATCTTCTCCAGCACCACAGTTTGAAAGCATCAATTCTTAGGTGCTCAGTCTTCTTTGTAGTCCAACTCTCATATCCATTCATAGCTACTGGAAAAAAACCGTAGCTTTGACTTGGTCAAACCGTGGACCTTTGTCGGCAAAGTGACATCTCTGCTTTTTAATATACTGTCTAGGTTTGTCATAGCTATTCTTCCAAGAAGCAAGTGTGTTTTAATTTTGTGGCTGCAGTCACTGTCCACATTGATTTTGGAGCCCAAGAAAATGAAATCTGACACTGTTTCCACTTTTTCCCCATCTATTTGCCAAAGAGTAATGGGACCAGATGCCATGATCTTCATTTTTTGTATGTTGAGTTTTAAGTTAGCTTTTTTACTCTCCTTTTCCACCTTCATCAAGAGGCTCTTTAGTTCCTCTTCACTTTCTGCCGTAAGGGTGGTGTCATCTGCATATCTGAGGTTATTGATATTTCTCCTGTGATCTTGATTCCAGCTTGTGTCTCATCCATTCCAGATTTTCGCATGATGTGTTCTGCATATAAGTTAAATAAGTGGGGTGACAATATACAGCCTTGATGTACCTCTTTCCCAATTTGAACCAGTCTGTTGTTCCATGTCCAGTTCTAACTCTTGCTTCTTGTCCTGCATACAAGTCTCTCAGGAGGCAGATAATGCAGTCTGGTATTCCCATCTCTTTAAGAATATTCCACAGTTTGGTGTGATGCACACAGTCAGAGGCTTTAGCATAGTCAGTGAAGCAGAGGTAGATATATTTTTGAAATTCCCTTGCTTTTTCTATGATCTAACATATATTGGCAATTTGATCTCTGGTTCCTCTGCCTCTTTGAAACCCAGCTTGTACATCTGGAAGTTCTCGATTCATGTACTGCTAAAGCCTAGCTTGAAGAATTTTGAGCTTAATCATGCTAGCATGTGAAATGAAAGCAATTGTGCAGTAATTTGAACATTCTTTGGCATTGCCTTTCTTTGGGATTGAAATAAAAAGTGACCTTTTCCAGTCCTTGGCCACTGCTGAGTTATCCAAATTTGCTGGCATATTGAGTGCAGCACTTAGACACCTCAAATTCAATCTAAGCTGAACTAAATGTCCCTTTATCTCCCACCCAAACCTTTGCTTCCTACCCCCACTATCAACCTACCTACTCAAAACCTCTTTGAGTATTCTTAGAGATCTAGTTTCTACACACACACACACACACACACCCACCCACCCACCCACCCAACTCTGAGACCAGAACCAGGGAGTGGACAGGAGTCAGAGTACAATAGAAGCTCCAAATAAGTTCCAGAGGCCCCTGAATAGATAGGACCTTGCCCCAGCTTCTCTTTATGAGACCACCAGCCTTGTACAGAAAGCCATATCATCTGTTCCCTGAGCCACAGACTATACAGAGTTGAAGGAGGGTGACCAGACAGATGGGCCTAAGGATATGCTACCAGTTTCCTGAGAGCTGCTCGAGGCATATAGGGATCTTAGAAGTTCCTGCTTGTCCCAGGAGAGGCCAGAGAGATTCTGAGAACATCAGTAGTCTAGCAGAACCTTGAGCTCTATACAAAGAGGCCACAGGGTATGAAGACCACTTTTTAGACTGACTTAAAACTAGAGAGATCTAGTGGGACATATCCTTCCAGGATTCCCAAGAAAGTTTCATTGTTTTTCATCGGCTCTTGTTGGGCCATATATGCAACCCTAAGCCAATCAACTATCACCAGATGTGTGATATTCTAGTTGACCAGACTTGACTCACATGTCCAACTCTGCAGCTAGGACTGCCAGAATCACTTTGGGGATGATGGAAAGGGATATTCTAAGTATCAGAAGAAAGATGAAAGGATAGAAAGCAGAAAAAAAAACAATAGGTGTCTACCATCCTTCTTGATTCCATATGGTAGGCGGCCTCTTAAATGGCTCCTCTTAAGTAACCCCCAACTCCTGGCATTCTGCCCTTTTGTAATGCCTTCTCCTTGAGGACCCTAGGGAAGGCTTAGGACTCCTGCTCCCCATACATTCTCCTCACTCATCTATACACTAACCTCAGTTTACTGTTCAGAGAAAGCATCTGACTGGGCCAGTTATCACAGATTCCTGGTCTTAACCCAAAGGAAAGGACATTCAGTGACATTTTTCATTGATGATATCTGGGGTCCTTTCTGGCATCTTTTAAGTTCAGCTCCAGAAATCAGCTCCACATATAATGTGATGGTGCAGAGCTAAAGGGTAAGGAAGCATTTTGGAGCCCCAGTAACTGCTTTTCGAGAGAGAAATGACTCAAATGAAAACAGTCCTTGTGAATGGAGGTCATGACTGCCTATGATAATGGGGACAGTTACACCTGTTACTGTGTTTGACATCCTTTCCTATCTGGAGCCATCATGCAATGGCCAGAGTTGACCTGAATGGCCCCACATCAGTTTTCCTCCTGTCTTCAGTCCCTTCCTCTTCCCCTCCATCACTCTTTCCAGGAGCCCTCAGCTGCAACCCTGTGGGGCCTGGACTGCAGTGGCACTGAAGGAGGATTCACAGCACCACAGAGAGGCTTCCAGCCACCAAAGCACAAAGCGTCCAGCCTGGAGTTGGGCCCCAGGGTCTCTCAGTTCTTTGGAGAACCATCATCCCACATGGAGAGTCATATTTCCTCTTTCCTCTGGGAATTTTAGGTCGCCCCCAAACACCCTTTCTACTTACACTCATTTCCTCTAGCCCAGTCCACAGGCTTTAGACTGGATCCCTCACCCCTCAGGGAATAAGATTCACCAGGTTTATCCCAGCCCCTCAGTTTCATCTCAGACCTGGGCTTTATTCTTCCATGGGTTCTGAGATTCTGCGACTCAGTATAGTGTTTTAGGCTTGTCACACAGTAAACCGTGATATATTTTGTGATTAAGCACTAAAAAGGCGACAGGTGGTGCCTTTACGGGTAATTAAAGCTTGCTGCAGGCCATGTATAATGACCGAGACCGACAGCACAGAATTACAGCAATCCTGGGTGAAGACACAGCTCTGCCTGGCACGTGGCATTGAGAGGTGCAAGCTTTCAGGCAAAGGGCAGGGTTCTGGGGGAAAGCTCGCTAACTTTTTCTAGTTGATGTTTAGGTCATTTGGGTCAAAATGACTTGAAGGTTCTGGGTTTTAGTTACACTTCATTTTTTTTTCAGAGTTCCTATGCTAACTGTTGCAAAGCATAATGATTCTCTCATATTTAAAATATTAAGTTTTTCAGGACTGAATTATTCATAGATTGTTTAGAGATGCATTGTGTGTTTTGAATTATTAACTCAGAATAAAATTCATTCTATTAGGGGGAAATTTTCTGCAGCAGTTTCTTCCCAGCATCCTCAAATGGTTCTAGATCTCAGCAGATTCCTAAACCAACAAAGGGATTGCATTGACCCCAAAGTTGTCTTTGATACAAATACAGCTTTTGGATTCTCAAAACCAAAGCATCAAAACTCTGTTTTTAGTAATCGTAGATGCTCTTTGGATGACTGTGAAATTTTCTCTGAAGTGTCTACTAAAATGGAGAGCACTTAGGATCTGTTTAGAATGTTTGTCCATTATGTTCTTTGATCTGAACATCATCTGAATGTTTATAACATGAAAAAAAAATCAAAATGATTAAATTCTGTTGACATTCCTAGAATTAATATTATTTATTAATGCAAGCAGGTCCTTTTTCTTCATTCAATTTGAACAAAACATTTATCTGTAGGGCTGGGCTCTGGAATGAAGAAAGGGCACCCAACCAAGTCCTACTATGGGATTGCCTGGGATCAGCCATCTGCCCTTCACCCTCCTGACTGTCAGAGCCAAGGGCCTCATGATGCCTCACAGGCAGGCAGTAAACACTGCTTCTGGAAATTGTCAGCTCCTTTTCTCAGTCCTCTCCTCCTTCTACATGTTCTTCCTAATAATTTCACTTATTCCCATTACCCTGTTGGGGTGAATTTTGTCCCTCCCCAAAAGGATATATTGGATCCCTAGTACCTTAGAATATGACTTTGCTGGGAAACAGGGTCTCTAAAGAGGTAGTAAGGTTAAAATGCAGTTCTAGAGTGGGCCTTAATCCAGTGTGACTGTACCCTTATAAAAAGGAAAATTTGTACACATGCGTGTGTGCACACACACACTGCCACCACCACCGCTGTATGAAGATGAAAGCAGAGATCGGGATGATGCTTCTATTCAAGGAAGCCGAAGATTACCAGCAAACTACCAAAGGGGAGAGGCCTCGAAAAGATCTTTCCTTGCAGCCCTCAGGAAGAATCAACCCTGCCAACATCTGAATCCTAGACTGGTAGCAGTGCAGAATTCTGCCATTCTGAAGCAATGAATTTACTACGTAAGCCACTCAGTACATATGGCAACCCTAGAAAATGAATACAGATCCCATCTCCCAAATTACTATTTCCAGCTCAAAACTCTCTTCTAAATTGCCTGCTTGACAAGAGATACACAGGCATCCCAAAGGGCTTATGTAGCCTAATGCCTCAACCATAACAAGTTTTCAATAAAAGTTAATGGTGCTGCTACTGCTATTGCTGCTGATAATGATGATAGTGATGATGCTGGTGAAGTGGCAGAAGAAGAAGGGGGAGGAGAAGCCAAGCAGTGAAAGGAGAAGCAAAAGAATCAGCAGGCCGAAGAAGAGAATGAATTAACTGAGCCTGGCTCCCCTCTGTAATAATACAAAAAATGTAAACAGTCTCCACAAGATATGTATTTTTTTCCTAACTTTGTATTTCAGTCATCCACACAAAGGGAATAAAGCAGACTCATTATTTAATCTTCTGAATGTTTATTCTTACTAATTATATTGGTAGACATTGGTGTTTAATCACACACGGATAGTCCTTTAGAGGAAAGCATAGTTCCTGGCCCCTGTGTACACTCGACAGAAGTGTTTACTTATGGTCAGATGGTCTGGATCTCCACCTCAGCCAGCACTGTACTCCATCCTAGGGGGAGAGGTGGTCTGTGTTCACACAAGGGCTATACCTATGGCTTTGTGCTCTTGCAACCTCCTCTCTTCCCCTTCCACAGTCTTCCTCCAGTAGACATGAGGAGGCATGAGACAGCAAGCTATGCCGACCTCCTGCAGGGACCAGAGTGCCCAGGTTATTTTAAATGGTACCATTTATCAAGCACCGGCTGCTAAGTCACTTTAGTCATGTCCAACTCTGTGCGACCCCATAGACGGCAGCCCACCAGGCTCCCCTGTCCCTGGGATTCTCCAGGCAAGAACACTGGAGTGGGTTGCCATTTCCTTCTCCAATGCATGAAAGTGAAAAGTGAAAGTGAAGTCTCAGTCGTGTTCGACTCTTAGCCACCCCATGGACTGCAGCCTACCAGGCTCCTCCACCCATGGGATTCTCCAGGCAAGAGTACTGAAGTGGGGTGCCATTGCCTTCTCCAATCAAGTACCTACTAGGTATTTAAAACATTATGAGACACTTATAACATAATCATTATTCCAGTCAATCCCACAACCCCCACTTTCAGCATGGAAGAATTATTATTCCCATTTCAAAAATTACCTCTCATTTCAAAGGTGGCTGGATTGCCCAGGAATTTATGCCTCAGGAATTCCCTGCTTAGAAGCCAGACCTGTAATGGTGCTTGGTGCGTCATAGTGGTTCAACAAGTATTTTCTGGCCTGAATGACTCCAAGGCCCACACTCTTTACAACATGGTAGAAATTCTCTAGAATTGGAAGAGAAGAGGTGAAGAAGACAGAAACTCAAGGCCAGAGCTTTGGGTGACTGGGGTCTGGATATTGAGGGAAAGATATTCATTCTTTTTGCTCTACGAGTGGCTGGTTCTACCAAGTTGTAATAATTACACACACTGCAAGGCAATATTTATTATTAGATACCTTAAAGCTAATGAGTCTTAAAACAGGTATATGGCAACAACAACAACAACAAAAAAAAGGGTATTATTATTAGGACTGTCTGTTGATTTTAGGGTACATTCATGGATGCTCAATCGTGTCCGACTCTTTGTGACCCTATGGACTATAGCCTGCCAGGCTCCTCTGTGCATGGGATTTTCTAGGCAAGAGTATTGGAGTGGGTTGCCATTTCCTCCTCCAGGAGATCTTCCGGATCCAGGGATCAAACCCATGTCTTTTGTGTCTTGTGCTTTGGCACGCAGATTCTTTACCACTGCACTGCCTGGGAAAATCCCTCACAAAATATTTATTCATCACTCTTTGGTCCATTGCTGCTGTCTCACACAAACCCCATGGACCTTGGATCATCTTACAAAAAGATTAGGAATGAATCTAAAGCACAGGTCTTACAGAAAAGTGAATACTGAAAATATAATTTATATGTGGAATGTAAATAAACTTATAGAAACAAATAATAGAGTGATGGTTACCAGGAACTGGGGGGTGGGGGAAATGAGGAGACGTTGGTCAAAGAGTATGCATTTCTAGTTATAAGTTCTGGGAGTCTAATAGATAGCATGGTGATTATAGTTAACAGTGTTATATACTTGAAAGTTGCCAGGAGAGTAGATCTCACCATAAAAAAGAAATGATGTTAATAATTGTGGACAAGATGGAAGTGTGAGCTAATGCATGATGGTAATCGTTTAGCAATAGGTAAATGCATCAAACCAACATGTTGTACACCTTAAATAGTCAATTATATCTGAATAAAGCTGGACGCAAAGTATTTTTTTAAAAATGAAGTTCAAGTCCTTCAGCCTGGAGCTCTTCATAAGTTTATAAATCACTGAACTCCTTTTTCATAAATTCAGTTTTCTAAGCCAGGCAGAAGATGAACATATGCCTTCAGATTCTTTCCTTAGTAAATGTGCTGAAGGGAGTGGACAAAATGGAAAGCGCCCTTTCCAATTTCTGTCTAAGAGAACAGATTAGTGGATGCTGCAGTGAGTGCTGGGGGCACGATGCACATCTGCCTCTAAGGGACTGAGCCCGGAAGCACGACAGGTTTCCTATGAGGGAAAGTCCTGAGGCCGTCGATCTAATGTCAACTGTGTATACCAGTTCTTGATACATTTTCTTTTTTAAAATGAATAATCAGAAAACTCACAATATTTTTAATCTAGAATTATTGGTAAATAGCTTTTCCTGTCATTAATCTTGTATAATATGTACTGTCATATTTAAAGCCAGATGGATATTTTTAAAATTTTATTATAGTTAATTTATAATGTTATATTACTTTCAGCAGTCAGCAAGGTGATTCAGTTATATGTGTATGTATATATTTTTTATTCTTTTCCATTATGGTTTACCACAGGATATCGAATATAGTTCCCTGTGCTATACAGAGAGATCTTGTTGATCCATTCTGAATATAATAATTTGCATGCGCCAGTCCCAAATTCCTAGTCCTTCCCTTACTCACTTCCCTCCCTGTTGGCAACCAAAGGGGAGGTTGGTTGTTCCCTGTGTCTGTGAGTCTGTTTCTGATTTGTAGATATGTTCATGTTGTATTTTAGACTCTACATATAAGAGATATCATATGATATGTCTTTCTCTGACTTACTTCACTTGGTGTGATAATCTCTAGTTGCATCCATGTTGCTGCAAATGGTATTATTTCATTCTTTTATGTGGCTGGGTAGTATCCATTGTATATATGGACCATGTCTTCTTTATCCATTCATCTGTCGATGGACACTTAGGTTGTTTCCATATCTTCAGTTGACTTCAGTCGCTCTGTCATGTCCGACTCTTGAACACCATGAAGACACCATGAACTTCAGCATGCCAGGCTTCCCTGTCATCACCAACACCCAGAGCTTGCTCAAACTCATGTTTACCGAGTTGGTGATGCCATCCAATTGTTTCATCCTCTGTCATCCCCTTCTCTTCCTGCCTTCAAACTTTACCACCATCAGGGTCTTTTTCAATGAGTCAGGTCTTCACATCAGGTGGCCAAAGTATTGGAGCTTCAGCTTCAGCATTAGTCCTTCCAATGAATATTTAGGACTGATTTCCTTTTAAGATTGACTGGCTTGATCTCCTTGAAGTCCAAGAGACTCTCAAGAGTCTTTTCCAACACCACAGTTCAAAAGCATCAATTCTTTGGCACTCAGCTTTCTTTATGGTCCAACTCTCACATCCATACATGACACTGGAAAAACCATACATTTAACTAGACGGACCTTTGTTGGCAAAGTAATATCTCTGCTTTTTAATATGCTGCCTAGGTTGGTCATAGCTTTCTTCTAAGGAGCAAGCGTCTTAATTTCATGGCTTCAGTCACCATCTGCAGTGATTTGGGAGCCCAAGAAAATAAAGTCTGTCACTGTTTCTATTGTGTCCCCATCTATTTGCCATGAAGTGATGAGACTAGTGCCATGATCTTAGTTTTCTGAATGTTGAGCTTTAAGCCAACTTTTTCACTCTCCTCTTTCACTTTCATCAGGAGGCTTTTTAGTTCCTCTTACTTTCTGCCTTAAGGGTGGTATCGTCTGCATATCTGAGGTTACTGATGTTTGTCCTGGCAATCTTGATTCCAGCTTGTGCTTCATCCAGCCTGGCATTTCACATGATGTACTCTGCATATAAGTTAAATGAGCAGTGTGGCAATATACAGCCTTGACATACTCCTTTCCCAATTTGAACAAGTCCGTTGCTCCATATCCAGTTCTAACTGTTACTTCTTGACCTGCATACAGATTTCTTAGGAGGCAGGAAAGGTGGTCAGGTATTCCCATCTCTGTAAGAATTTTCCACAGTTTGTTGTGATCCACACAGTCAGAGGCTTTAGCATAGTCAATGAAGCAGAAATAGATGTTTTCCTGTAATTCTCTTGCTTTTTCTATGATCCAACTTATATTGGCAATTTGATTTCTAGTTCTTCTGCCTTTTCTAAATCCAGCTTGAACATCTGGAAGTTCACGGTTCATGAACTGTTGAAGCCTGGCTTGGAGAATTTTGAGCTTTACTTTGCTCTCATGTGAATTGACTACAGTTGTTAGGTAGTTTGAGCATTCTCTGGCATTGTCTTTCTTTGGGATTGGAATGAAAACTGACCTTTTCCAGTCCCATGGCCGCTACTGAGTTTTCCAAATTTGCTGACATACTGAGTGCAGCACTTTCACAGCATCCTCTTTTAGGATTCGAAATAGCTCAACTGGAATTCCATCACCTCTACTAGCTTTGTTCGTAGTGATGCTTCCTAAGGCCCACTTGACTTCACATTCCAGGATGTCTGGCTCTAGGTGAATGATCACACCATCATGGTTATCTGGGTCATGGAGATCTTTTTTGTATAGTTCTTCTGCGTATTCTTGCCACCTCTTCTTAATATCTTCTGCTTCTTTTAGGTCCATACCATTTCTGTCCTTTATTGAGCCCATCTTTGCATGAAATGTTCCCTTGGTATCTCTAATTTTCTTGAAGAGATCTCTAGTCTTTCCCATTCTATTGTTTTCCTCAATTTCTTTTCATTGATCACTGAGGAAGTCTTTCTTACCTCCCCTTGCTACTCTTTGGAACTCTGCATTCAAATGGGTATATCTTTCCTTTTCTCCTTTTCCTTTTGCTTCCTTTATTTTCTCAGCTATTTGTAAGGCCTCTCAGGCAACCATTTTGCCTTTTTACATTTCTTCTTTTGGGGGATGGTCTTGATCACTGCCTCCTGTACAATGTTACAAACCTCTGTCTGTAGTTCTTCAGGCACTCTGTCTATCAGATCTAATCCCTTGAATCTATTTGTCACCTCCACTGTATAATCATAAGGGATTTGATTTAGGTCATACCTGAATGGTCTAGTGGTTTTCCCTACTTTCTTCAATTTAAGTCTGAATTTTGCAGTAAGGATTTCATGATCTGAGCCAGTCAGCTCCCGGTCTTGTTTTTTGCTGACTGTATAGAGCTTCTTCATCTTTGGCTGCAAAGTATATAATCAGTCTAATTTTGGTATTGACCATCTGGTGATGTCCATATGTAGAGTTGTCTCTTGTGTTGTTGGAAGAGGGTGTTTGCTATGACCAGTACATTCTCTTGCCAAAACTCTATTAGCCTTTGCCCTGCTTCATTTTGTACTCCCAAGGCCAAAGTCACGTGTTATTCCAGGTATCTCTTGACTTCCTATGTTTTCATTCCAGTCCCCTATGATGAAAGGATATCCTTTTTTTGGTTTTAGTTCTAGAAGGTCTTGTAGGTCATCATAGAACCATTCAACTTCAGCTTCTTTGGCATTAGCAGTTGGGGCATAGACTTGGATTACTGTGATATTGAATGGTTTGCCTTGGAAACAAACAGAGATCATTCTGTTGTTTCTGAGATTGCACCCAAGTACTGCATTTCAGACTCTTTTGTTGACTATGAGGGCTACTCCATTTCTTCTAAGGGATCTTGCCCACACTGGTAGATAGAATGGTCATCTGAATTAAATTTCTGATAAAACGTGGTCCACTGGAGAAGAGAATGCAAACAACTTCAGTATTCTTGCCTTGAGAACCCCATGAACAGTATGAAAAGGCAAAAAGACACTGAAAGATGAACTCCCCAGGCCGTTAGGTGCCCAGTATGCTCCTGGAAAAGAGTGGAGAAATAGCTCCAGGAAGAATGAAGAGGCTAGGCCAAAGCAAAAATAGTGCCCACTTGTGGATGTGACTGGTGATGGATGTAAAATAATATGCTGTAAAGAACAATATTGCATAAGAACTTGGAATGTTAGGTCCATGAATCAAGGTAAATTGGAAGTGGTCAAACAGGAGATGGCAAGAGTGAACATTTAATTCCATGTCTTATAACTATTGTAAATAGCGCTATTATGAACATAGAGGTACCTGTACCTTTTCAAATTACAGTTTTTTATAATCATAATTTATTTATATTTGGCTGTGCTGGGCTTTCTCTAGCTGTAGCAAGCGGGGTCTGCTCTCTAGTTGCAGTGTATGGGCTTCTCATTGTGGTGGCCTCTCTCATTGCTGAACACAGGCTCCAGAGCACACAGGCTTCAGTAATTGTGGTGTGTGGCCTCAGTAGTTGTGGTTTCCAGCTTTAGAACAAGGCTCAGTAGTTGTGGTGCACAGGTACAGTTGCTCTGTTGGCATGTGGGATCCTCCCGGACCAGAGATTGAACCCATGTCTCTTGGATTGACAGACAGAGTCTTTACCACTGAGCCACCAGGGAAGCCCCTCTAATTATAGTTTTATCTGAGTATATGCCCAGGAGTGGGATTGCTGGATCATGTGGTAACTATTTTTAGTTTTTTGGAGAACCTCCATACCGTTCTCCATAATGGCTGTTTCAATTTACATTCCCACGAACAGTGTAAGAGGATTCCCTTTTCTCCACACCCTCTCCAGCATTTACTATTTGTGAACTTTTTAATGATGGCCATTCTAACTGGTGTAAGGTGGTAGCTCATTATAATTTTGATTCCCATGTCTCTAATAATTAGCAACGATGAGCATCTTTTCATGTACATATTGAGCATCTGTGTGTCTTCTTTGGAGAAATGTCTATTTAGGTCTTCTGCCTATTTTTCAATTGGGGTTCTTGTTGTTGTTATTAAATTGTATGAGCTGTCTATATATTTTGGAAATTAAGCCCTTGTCAGTTGCATCATTTGCGAATATTTTCTCCTACTCCATAGGTTCTTTTCATTTTGTTTATGGTTTCTTTTGCTATGCGTAAACTTGTAACTTAGAATAGGTCCTATTTCTTTATTTTTGCTAAGGAGATTATTATGGAAGATAAAAGGTGTCTGACCCAAAGAGCACAGAAAGGGTTCATTCTTCTGTGCCTCAGATACCCTGGATTTGAATGTTAGTCATTTCACTGATGAACCCTTTGTGAGCACCAGTGATACTCACTGAGTCAGGTGTTGGGTTTTGGTGATAAACAAGATGAACACAGTTCTAGCCACTTGGACCATATAGTCTATAAGTAAGCAATGAGGATAAATTATGGTCAGTGCTCCAGTAGGAAAGACGCAGGCTATGCCCGGCAGGAACACATATTCTAGTCTAAAAGGGCCAGAGAAAGCTTCCTGGAGGAAGCAGCAACTAAGCTGAAATCTGGAGGAGTGAGCCAAGTGAAGGGGAAGAAGGTACCAGAGGAGAAGTGTATCTAGAGAGTGTAGGTACCATGCTCCTGACACCTGAGGTCCTGCACTCCTGGAGGGTAGAGGGTGACGTGAGCAGTGCCAAAAGGAGCAGCCTGCAGGTAGCTGTGATGGGCCCCCTGAACCATGGACTTCATCCAGGGGCAGTGAGAGGCCATTGCATGGATTTAATTGAGGTGACATGATCAGTCTTGGGGTTCAAAGAGGGTGAAAATCAAGTTACAGAGGAGCAATACTAGACACAAAGGAAGCAGAGGAGAGACTTCATGGAAGCACCCAGGCAAGAGATAATGGTATGTGGAGAAGCACAGTGGCAGTTGGAGAAGTGCTTGGTGGGAGAGAGGCTTCCAAGGTAGAATCCACAAGGCTTCATGAGAGAGCATCATTCTTCTCCACTTTAAGCCATAGAAAGGATAATAGTGCCAGTAGCTGATAAAATGAACATCAGTGAAGTAGTAAATTGGAGATGTGGAGGGAAATTGAGACAGGGAGGACAAGGGTGCATTTTGGGTAGGGTGAGCATATTGTTTATTGTTCAGACCAGCACACAGTTGGAAAGGAAGGGAGGTACTGTTCATGCTACTGGGACAATAATATAAATTGAGCCTGTGGCTGGAAAACCAGACGTGGTTATTCTAGTTTGGGGACGTATTGAGGTGGGAGCTACCAAGAAGATATTCAAGTCAAGATATCTATTAGACAGCAGATATATATGGGCCTGAGTTTATATGGAATCCATGACCAAACGGTTTTCCACTAGGAAAACAATTAAGGGAGTTGTTTCTTTCCCATTGCTTTATGATGTTTAATTAAGGCACATTTTATGACTGTTGTCACCATAGCTGCCAAAATAAACTGGCAGCAAATGATTAGCACTCTGTCCTCTCCCTTATAGCATTTCTTGTATCAGGTGGTCCAGGAATACCCTGAGTGTGCCCAGGAGAACTCTATCTAGTTTGAAGTTAGAGTCAGGATGAAATATGATCAAAGGCAACTTGCCTGAGGGCAGACTTTTAGTGGGAGCTAGTTAAGAGAGCAGAGATGGTTGGGGACATATATTTCCCAATTCTGGAGGGGATAAACCTTTAAAATTACAGTCTACTGACTCTGGATTAGTGGCATCATTTTATGTATGGATGACAGCATGTTGTTGCTTTGCCATGGTTGTTATAATCATTAGCAATTATGATGATTATTATTATTATGACAGATGCCACACTGATGCTTGGCATCAGTCTTTGTCAATGCTAGTATAAATGAATGCATATATTAAAATGCTTTCCACTTTTAGTTCATTCTCATTTTGAAGGCTAAACCTGAAATAACATGAAGACATTATTGCTGTCACCTACTAGCTGATTATATCATCATGAGAGAAAGCTATTTTAGAGAATGCACACAACAAGGAAAGATTTGGATAGTTAAGTCTGCAAAATTAATACAGCTCACAAAAAAAAAGGTTTAAATTATTATTTAATAATTTGTAACCTGAATGTACCAATACAGAAAGTTATTTATCTAATATTGATAAAATTAGAGCAGGTAAAAATTTGAGTTGCTAATATAGAGACTCAAATTCCTCTCAGTATTGGAGCCTCTGTGAACCCTATTGTGCATTGTGTATGATGTCTTACTTGGAAAGTGATCGATAACACTTTCTCAGTGACTGATCTTTATTATAATCTGGAAAGTCTCCTTCTGAACTTTAATTATTTTTTTGGCATGACCACTACTGATGGGGAGCCAGCAGCTGCTGAGAGAACAATGATCTCAAAAAGGAAAGG
The DNA here is from genome assembly GCF_000754665.1 of Bison bison bison. Classification (NCBI taxonomy): domain Eukaryota; kingdom Metazoa; phylum Chordata; class Mammalia; order Artiodactyla; family Bovidae; genus Bison; species Bison bison. The sequence continues at coordinate 412,118 of NW_011494734.1, forward strand.
GAAATGACCCAAATGGCCATCCCTACTATGACAGATGAATAAATTGGTGTATTTATGCAATGGAATACAGAAATGAAAATAAAAGAAACATAGCTACCCACATCAATAGGGATGAACTTTACAATGTACAATGCTGAGAGAAAGAAAATACAAAAGAATATTTTTAGTATTACTCTAGTATCAAAAGTTGGACTTAGAATATTGTTGGAATATGTTCATAGCTCATAATGCCATAATGAAAAATGATTGTTAAAAAATGTAGAATGGTGTTACCCCCAGAGGCAAGACATAAGCATGTGACTGGGGAGGGGCACATGAGATTTCTAGGATGTCCTATTTCTTGACCTGACTGGTGGTGAACCCAGTGTTCACTTTATAATAAATTATTAGTCTGTGCATTTGTATATTATGCACTTTTCTGAATGTGTACTCTATATCACACACAAAATTTTTTTAAGATAAAGAGACTACTTGAATAATAATTTGAGGGAACTTAAAATATAAAATTTTAAAATTCTAATTATAGGGATTTATCCCCAAAAGATGAAGAATTATTCCAGTACTACCTTTTTCTCCTGTTCAGAACACTTCCCCAAAGCCACCTCCCTCTCAGATGGCCCTTGCTTTTAGTTCCACTCACTTCTTCCCTACCCCCCACCCCGCCCATAGTTGGTTCCCACGTCTGAACCCCATCTCAGTTTCTGACACAAGGCAGGCTGCAGCTGTGGCTGCTGGAAGACATTGGGTAAGCACCACATTGCCTGACAGCAGCAATGCAGGAAAGAAGCTCAGTGGTGAAAACAGCTGGCAGTGTACCCCTCTCTTTGAAGAATGAGGGATTTATGCGGGGAAAGAAAGTGAAGTTGCTCAGTCATGTCCGACTCTTTGTGACCCCATAGACTGTAGCCTACCAGGGTTCTCTGTCCATGGGATTTTCCAGGCAAGAATACTGGAGTGGGTTGCCGTTTCCTTCTCCAGGGGATCTTCCCAACCGAGGGATTGAACCCAGGTCTCCCGCATTGCAGGCAGATGCTTTACCATCTGAGCCACCAGGGAAGCCTTTATGCGGGGAACTGCTGTGTTTATTCAGAGTAGAGAGGCCTCATAGCTGTCCACAACATTCCAGACAGGCCAGTACCCCTTTCACAATGAGGAGAACTAGCCCTTGGGTATCCTTCCTGTCACCCGTTCTAGGACATTCCACAACAGTTTTCACCCTCCTTATAAATGAGATGGTTATCCCTGACTGAAAGAAAAACTTGAAGAACTGAGCTCTACTAGAAAATCTTTACTCTGAAGTCTCCTGGGAAAATATTTTTTTACAGTGACTGCCTTTGCTAATAGATGCCAATTCTCAACTAGGCCCAGCAGGAGCAACAAGAATCAGCAGTGTCTGTAAAAATCATGTCTAAAAACCTCATACCTGTTATAAACCTCACATCCTTTCAGCCTAGGATTCCGTCCTGTTACCCAGTACTGGGAGGGTTTGCACTAAGCTTCAGGGCTGCGTGAACCGCTATACTGTCTCCTGAGATTGCTTCATAAAAGGATGCATTTGCAAAGGATTATCAGATAGTCTATACAAAGCATAAATGTGAGCTCTAGCTTGAACCTATTCTATTTCCTTGGATTTGAAATCATCACCTTTGATCTTAATTTTAGTCCTCTATGGTAACCATGGTTTCAGAATCCTTCTTCCAATTACTATGAGCAGTTACATAAAGGAGACGTTGGGTTTAATCTCTTAAGCCTCCTCTGAAATTTCTGCCTTGACCTGGGTGGCAACTCACATATAAAATGAACTTTGGACCCTGCTTTTCCAGGCAGACAAGGGCTGTTAGAGCTGAACAGTTTGATTTTCAGACCATTCAGCTGGGCAGTGGGCTCGGTCCTAAACAGCTTTTGCCTGGGTGTAGAAGTAGCTCATCTTGCTCCAGTCACTGCCTCCCTGGGGCCTCCCAGCCTTGGGCTGTTTTCGCACCACTGCATTTGTCAAGAGAATGCCCTTGCCAAGCCTGCCGCATCAGCTCTCTGTCTTCTGACTTTTACAGGGTCCTCTGGGTCAAGCCCACACTTTTGACCATGACCACCTTAACTTTCGGACAGCCAGCTCCTCCAGTCATTCTGTACTTTCCCTCTGACTGTTGTCCCTTCTCCCTCCTCTGCTTTCCACCCAGTTAAACTCTTCAAGCCCTACCCCGCTGCACTCTGGCCACCCTAACCCACAGGGGTCTCTGCCAGCTCTGAAGCTGGGGGTCTCCTGCTCTGCGTCTCCAGGAGCTGCATTGACGTGTTGCTTTGTGTTGCTGTTTATCGCAGCTTAGGTAGAGCTGGTTTGCCATCTGTTATAATTTCCTGAGGGTGGAACCTTGTTCAATACTTCGTGCACAAACGATGCCTGTCTCACGCTGGGCATTAAATATTGATATGTCAGGTAAAGACTCTGAGTTTTTAACCTCACCCCAGAATCTTTGGGGGTCCCCTGGTGGCTCAGAGGTTAAAGCTTCTGCCTGGAATGCGGGAGACCTGGGTTCGATCCCTGGGTCGGGAAGATCCCCTGGAGAAGGAAATGGCAACCCACTCCAGTACTCTTGCCTGGAGAATCCCATGTAGGGAGGAGCCTGGTGGGCTACAGTCCATGGGGTCACAAAGAGTCGGACACGACTGAGCGACTTCACTTTTACTTTCATAATCTTCAGTCAGCCCACACAGCCCCCCCAATCCTTTCCTCTTCATCTGATTGACCTTCTCTAATCTTCTCTAAGGTTAACCTTGACCCAGCCCAACCACAAATCAGAGAAAATCATGGCTTTCTTGTTCCTGGGAAGTTTTCTCGTGTAGATGCTGCCATTGTTAACAACCTTACTTTCCAGTGCTATCTCTGGATTCCATCCCTTTCCCAATCTCTTGCAAAATGTATTTACTTGTGTTTTGGTCAATAGTATAATCTTTCTTCTTCTTCATCTCTCTCCATTAGACTGGGAGAATCCTAAGGAAAAACCATGCCTGTGCTTTATTATATAGCCCCGAGGGCTTCACATTCCAGAGGAACTCAAAGGCCTTCCCTAATTTGCTTATTGAGAGCTTTAGGTATAGATTCACAGAAACCTTCTCCCTTGGAAGGCACCAGTTGTATCATCTTAATCTCATATGAATTCCCTTAACCACACACGTAACACCCTCCTGCTCAGAACAATCCCTTCCTCACACCACATCACCAACTGTCCTTTGGAATCCTCCCACTGCTGACTCATCATGAAGTCTTCAGTTGTAATATTAAGGGCTTAGACTTACACTGGCTAAATTTAAACTAATTAAAATTAAAATACAATTTGTTTCCTAAAGTTTCCAATTTAGTCACACTAGCTGCATTTCAAATGATCAGTGATCAAATGATCACTGGCCACATGTGGCCAGTGACTACCATATTGGACAGCACAAATACAGAACACTTCTAGCATCATGGAAAGTTGTATTGGGCAGTGCTGATTTACAGCAAGCCAGAGGAGTGATGAGAAGACAGGGGAAGGAAGGATTGAGCTCTTAGGGATGAATGTGCCTAAACTTCTGAGGAATATGCTAGCTCATTTTCCTGTTCTGTTTCATTTTCTGTCAATTACAAGGAGAGTCTTTTTACCACCTTCTGGGTAATCTATTGAACCTATCACAATCCACACAAGTAGGAAATTCTCCCCGAAGTTTATCCTTACTTGTGGATTTCTTAGTGTGCCTGAGACAGCTGACCTGGGTAGCCCAATATATGTGATCTTTAAATATCTACTTGATTTTTTAAATTGCAGTTCCAGTGTTATGTTCTACTGAGATTCTTTTGTACTTGACCTTGAGTGAGCATATCATTATGGAATCAAGTTTATAAGTGAAATAATTGATAATCTAAATTTCAAATGTTCAGAAGCACTCAGAGAAGGAAACTGGAGCAAAGTCAGAAAAATAAAGATGTTTCACTTTTCCTATAATGTGGTTATTTACATGGGTTGGATTTGTGAATTTATTAGCTTATTCTCTTCTCTGACTCAAATGTTATTAAAAAAAAAAAAAAGAAGAAGGATTTCCTATACAAACTAAAGATCTTTGAGATATCATCTGTAAGTGCTAATGTTTAGGCTTCTTCCTCTTTTTTAATCTCTGGTAATGCCATTACCAACATTGAGATGCTCTCTTCTCATTATATGTCTGCTACATAGAAGAAACTGCCTATACAATTCATAGCTGTGTAGAAATTTAAGAGCAAATATATTATGGCCTCCTGTTGGTATTCATAATTTTTATTTTACATGCATTAGGCAAAGCCCCAAACCATTCCCAGCATTACTAAATGGATTTAATATCAGCTTAATTTGATCCCTGTAAATGCAACTGAAAATTTTTCATCTTGATCCTGCTAAGAAAGTAGTAAATCATGTGAATGGTGGGGAATGTGCTTGCATTTTTAATAATGGTTCCAAACAGATGGTCCATATTTACAACCATTACAATTAACAAAGCACCACTAGGAATCCACCACAGCTCACGACAGTTTATTTTTATGCAAACATCTTCTTCTGCCCTTTGTCTGTCATCAAAAGGATACATTTCTCTAGTCCATTTGGCTCTGAGGAAATAAAAACAAAAAACCCTATTCTCTATTCTCTGCTCCCTCAACCACTTACATTCAGTTTTGCACCAGAGCCTCCTATATGATTACACACAAAAAACTCTGACCCTGGATTCTGAATGATTTCTCAATATCCTAGCAGAAAATAATTTGCAGTAGGAAGCTTGTGCCTCTTTTCCCTCTTTTCTCATAAAAAAACAGCAGTTGTATTACTCCTGTATTATAAAGTATATATCCTTCAACACTAATACCCCATGTTATAGCAGTTAAATTAATCCCTTTAAATGCAGTTCACAGGGAAGCCCTTTGCTCAAAAATAATCATGACCATTCAGGATTCCAGTTGTTTTATATCAGAGCTTGTTGATATTTGCATATTTTAATAGGGATTCCACATCATCTCTCTGAGTTCACCACTGCAGCCCATATATTTGAAAGCACCCAGTTTGTCAAGGAACAACTCAGTTTCAAAAATTACAAAGAAACAAACATGGCTATATAGAGAGGTTTCAGCTGCCACAATAGACTCCCTGTCACCAGGCCCCTGATGGGAGGGAAACTCTAGGATCAAAGCAATACAAAAAATGAGCTGATTGCAACTCTTTTTAATGAGAAAGCTCTTTCTCTGTTCTTTTTCCCTTGTGTGTTTAACAATTTGGGCTCCATATTCATATTATTGCAAAATTCTCTCCAGGAAAATTAAGCTCATCAGGATATTTGCATCTTTTCATTCATACACATCTGGACATGTTATATTTGAAAATTGGAAAATGCAAGTACATTCACAGACCATTCCAAAAATGAGAGCGGGAAACGCCAAGCCCATTTATCATTCTCAGTGAAAAAATCATTCAGGCGGCTTCTTCTGCAAGAGAAGCAAATGAATGAAAGGGTGAGCGCAGTGCTAATAATGTGCCACGGTCCAGATTAAAGTGTCAGTGCTTCTGCTTGGCATCTGAGCAGCTGAAATGCTTTTCTGAGTTTGATTAGCAAAAGGAAGATACTGAAAGAGATGTGAGCTGAATGTCCAGAATACATTTTCATAAGCCAAGCTTGCCTTGTCAAACTGGTAGCAGAGATGAGCTAGCAGAATTGTGAGGCAAATTAATCGGTGTTTCCAGGGATCTTTACTGAGGCTCCCCAGCTGCCTAACTACCTCATGCCCAGTTTTCTTCAGTTTACAAACAGAGGTCTACCACATATGGAACCAGAAACAAAGTGTCCTCCCACCGTCAGGTAGAAGCTATTTTTCCCTCTGTTCAGGCAGCCCACCTCACTCATACAGTCTGACCATCACTGCCTTAGTGAGTACTGACTTAGGGGAGACACCTTGCCTCCCCTGCCAGCATAAGAAGCAAAGACCTCCAGAAGGTCCAAGCCACACCCTCTCCAGAAGAGGAGGAAATGCCTCCTGATCCTTTGCAATGAGCCCCCTGCCAAGGAAAGCAAATAGATAACTTCTCAACCAGTTTGTCCTGAGATTGTTGTTGTTCAAGCGCTAAGTGGTGTCCAACTCTTTGTGACCCCATGGATGGCAGCATGTCAGACTTTTTGATCATTTTCAGGATTTGATCCCAGGAGCCTAGAGTGACACCCCCGGGGTTTCCCTGCTTAAACTGGCCTGCATTTTCCCTTTCCTGGGAGCTTCACACATCTTCCAGGAGCCTTCTTCCCAACATTAACCCTTATGCTGCTAATTTACAAAATAGAACCTTCAAAGCATCTCCACAATTAATCTTTTTTTCTTTTCCCTCAGCTTTACTGAGGCATAACTGACATGTAGCATTAAGTTTAAGGTGTACAATGTGATGATTTGATTCAGATTATCTGTTTATTCAGTGATTGACAGGATAGGTTTAGTTAACAACTCCATTGCCTCACATATTCATCTGTTTTTTTAAAGTGAGAGTATTTAAGACCGAACTGAACTGATTTAAGATCTTAAATGAGCAGCTTTCAAGTGTACAATACAATATTAACTATGCTGTACATTGAATCCCCAGAACTTATTCCTCTTATAACTGGCAGTTTATACCCTTTGACCAACATCTTCCCATTTCCCCCACTGCCCAGCCCCAGGCAGCCACCAGTCTACAACTGCATTGTCTGTTTAGATCATGCACTATTTGTCTTTCTCTGTTTTACTTATTTCACTTAGCATAATGCTGTCAAGGTCCATTCATGTTCTTGTAAATGACAGGATTTCCTTCTTTCTTATGGGTGAATTTATATATATATATTTTTTTTTTTTTTCATATCTTCTTTATCCATTCATCCAGTGGTGGACACTTAAGTTGTTTCCATGTCTTGGCCATTGTGAATAATGCCATGAATTTCAGAGTGTAGACATCTCTTCAGTGTCCTATTTTCATTTCCTTTGGATATCTACCCAGAAGTTAAATTGCTGAATCATATGTCAGCTCCATTTTTAATATATTGAGCCTCCATACTGTTTTCCATTGTGGCCATACCAATTTACTTCCCCACCCACAGTGCACAAGGATTCCCTTTTCTTCATATCCCCACCAACACTTGTTATTTGTTGTCTTTTTGATAACAGCCATTCCTTTTTTTTTTAATTATGAAAGTATGATAACACATTTACAGGAGACTTGGAAAATAGAGAACAAGGTTACATATAGTTCCACTATCTATATATACAATTATTTTTTAAGTAGGTAAGATTTTTAGTTAGAGTTTCAATATCAACCATTCAAAAATTAATAGAATGAATATACAGGGAGGTAGAAGGATATAGTAGACCTGAACAACACAGTGAACCAATTTAACATAATTAAGATTTATACAATGCGTTTAAAATGTATAAAATGCATTTATACATGCATTTCACACAGTGCGTGCATGCATGCTAAGTCGCTTCAGTCGTGTCCAACTCTGTGCGACCCCATAGACAGCAGCTCACCAGGCTCGTCTGTCCCTGGGATTCTCCAGGCAACAATTCTGGAGTGGGTTGCCATTTCCTTCTCCAATGCATGCATGCATGCTAAGTCACTTCAGTCGTGTCTGACTCTGTGAGACCCTATGGACAGCAGCCCACCAGGTTCCTCTGTCCATGGAATTCTCTAAGCAAGAATATTGGAGTGGGTTGCCATTCCTTCTCCATTTCACACAATACTACTGCTGCTGCTGCTGCTAAGTCGTTTCAGTCGTGTCCGACTCTGTGCGACCCCATAGACGGCAGCCCACCAGGCTCCCCCGTCCCTGGGATTCTCCAGGCAAGAACACTGGAGTGGGTTGCCATTTCCTTCTCCAGTGCATGAAAGTGAAAAGTCAAAGTGAAGACGCTCAGTTGTATCTGACTCTTAGCAACCCCATGGACTGCAGACTACCAGGCTCCTCCGTCCATGGGATTTTCCAGGCAAGAGTACTGGAGTGGGGTGCCATTGCCTTCTCCAATTTCACACAATAGTAGCATACAAATTCTATTCAAGTTCCCATAGACTGTAAACTAGGACACACTGGAACATAACCAAGGACATAAAACAAGGTGCAAAAATTTCATGCTCTAAAGGTATTGAAATTATAGAGTTGATAACAGCCATTCTAACAAGTATGAGTGATATCTTGTGGTTTTGATTTGCACTTCCCTGATGATTAGTAATGAGAAGCATCTTTTCATGTATCGGTTGGCCATTTGTGTTTCTTCTTTGGAAAACTATTGGATTCAATATCCATTTTTTAAATTAGATTGTTTTTATATTGATTTGTATGAGTTGTTTTTATATTTTGGATAGTAACCCCTTATTAGATGTAACGTTTGCAGATATCTTCTCCCATTCGGTAGGTTGCCTTTTTATTTTGTTGATAGTTCCTTTCACTGTGCAAAAGCTTTTCAGTTTGACGTAGTCCCATTTGTTTATATTTGCTTAATCACCCTTGCCTGAGGAGACAGATCCAAAAAAATTGTTGCTAAGACCAATGCCTAAGAATTTATTGACTACATTTTCTTCTAGGAGTTTTATGGTTTCGGGTCTTATGTAAGTGTTTAATCCATTTTGACTTTATTTTGGATATGGTGTAAAAACAAAATGGTCCAGTTTTATTCTTTTACATGTAGATGTCCAGTTTTTCCAGCACATCTCTTCTCCATTGTATTTTTTTTGCTTCCTTTTTGGTAGATTTTTGTTGTTCAGTAGCTAAGTTGTGTCTGACTCTTTGCAACCCCATGAACTGCAGCATGCCAGGCTTTTAGATTAATTGATCATAAAAGCATGAGTTTATTTCTGGGCTTTCAAGTCTTATGTCTATTTTATTTTTATGTCAGGACTATACTGTTTTGATTATTATAGCTTAGTAATATAGTTTGAACAGCAGACGTATGAGGCTCCATCTTTGTTCTTTCTCAAGATCGCTTTGGTTATTTGGGGTCTTTTGTGGTTCCATACAAAATTTAGGATTGTTTTTTCTATTTCTATGAAAAATGCCATTGGAATTTTGATAAGAATTGTATTACATCTACAGATCATTTGGAGAGTAGTATGGACATTTTGGAGAAGGCGATGGCACCCCACTCCAGTACTCTGGCCTGGAAAATCCCATGGACGGAGGAGCCTGGTAGGCTGCAGTCCATGGGGTCGCTGAGAGTCAGACGTGACTGAGCAACTTCACTTTGACTTTTCACTTTCATGCATTGGAGAAGGACATGGCAACCCACTCCAGTGTTCTTGCCTGGAGAATCCCAGGGACAGGGGAGCCTGGTGGGCTGCCGTCTATGGGGTCACACAGAGTCGGACATGACTGAAGCGACTTAGCAGCAGCAGCAGCATGGACATTTTAACAATATTCATTCTTCCAATCCCTGAATACAGGAAATCTTTCCATTTGTATTGTGTTCAGTTTCTTTCATCAAAGTCTTAATAGTTTTCAGTATACAGATCTTTCACTTCCTCAGTTAAATTTATTCCTAAGTATTTTACTATTTTTTTATTGTTTTGAAAATGGAAGTTTTGTTTACTTTGTTTCTTTTTCAGATCGTTTGTTGCTAATGTATAGAAATGGAACTGATTTCTGCATGTTGGTTTCGTATCCTGCAACTTTTCTGAATTTTTGATTAGTTCTAACAGTTTTTATGATGGAGTCTTTAGAATTATATATGTATATAAAATACCATCTACAAGCAAAGGCAATTTTATATCTTCCTCTTCATTTTGGCTGCTTTTTGTCTCTTTTCTTTACCTGATTCCTCTTGCTATGACTTTCAGTACTATGTAATAGGAGTTGTGAGAGTGGATATCCTTATTTTGTTCCTGATCTTAGAGAAGATCTCAGCTGTTCACCATTGAGTACAATGTTTGCTGTGAGTTTGTCATATGTGGCTTTTACTTTGTTGAGGTACATTCCTTCCATACCCAATTTTGTTGAGAGTTTTTATCTTGAAAGGGAGTTGCACTTTGTCAAATGCTTTTTCTCATCTTTTGAGATGGTCATATGATTTTTAGCTCTCATTCTGTTCATGTGGTGTATCACATTTTTTTATTTGCATATGTTGAACCATCCTTGCACCCCAGGGATATGTCCAGCTTGGTCATAGTGTATGAGTCTTTTAATATGCTGTTGCATTCAGTGTGCTAATACTTTGAGAAATTTTACATCTGTATTTCTCAGAGATATTGGCTCATATATAAATAAATATATATATATATATTTTTTTTTTTTCCCTATGAAGCATCCTTATCTGGCTTTGTTATCTGGATAATGCTGGACTTATACAATGAGTTTGGGAGTGCTCCCTCTTTAATTTTTTGGAAGAGATTGAGAAGGATTGGCATTTATTCCTCCTTAAATGTTTGGTAGAATTCACCAGGGAAGCCATCTGATCTTGGGCTTTTCTTTGTCAAAAGGTTTTTTATTACTGATTCAACCTCCTTACTCATTATTGGTCTGTTCAGATGTTCTTTTTCTTTATGATTCTGTCTTGGTAGGTGGCACATTTCTATGAATTTGTCCATTTCTTCTAGATTGTCCAGTGTGCAGTGTATATTTTTTCATAGTATTATGATCCTCTTTATTACTGTGGTGTATCTCCTCTTTTAATAGCTCATCCTTCATTTCTGATTTTATTAATTGGAATCGCCTCTCTTTTTTCTTTGTTAGTCTAGTTAAATGTTTGTCAATTTGTTTAAGCCAGCTCTTAGTTTGATTGATTTTTTTTTTTAGTATTATCTTCATTTCTGTTTCATTTACTTCCACTCTAACCTTTATTTCTTTACTTCTCCTAACTTTGGGGTGAGTTTGTTCTTTTTTTTTTTTTCCTAGTTCTGTGAGGTGTAAAGTTTGGTTATTTGAAATCTTTCTTTTTGTTTAATGTAAGTATTTGCCTGGGAAGGTCTTTATCTCCTTCATTTCTGAAGAACAACGTTGCTGGGTAGAAAATTCTTGGCTGGCAATTTTTAAAGTTTTAGCCCATTGAATATATTGTTCCAAGCTCTCCTGTGATATATCGTTTCTGCTGATAAACCCACTCTTAGTCTTACTGGGATTCTGTTGTAAGTTATAAACTTCTTTTCCTTTGCTCTTTTAAGGTCCTCTCTTTGTCTTTGATATTTGATACTTTTAGTGTAATGTGTGTCTTACTGTAATGTGTCTTTCTTTAAATTGAGTTTGTTTGGGAACCCATCTGCTTTATGAATGTGGATGTCTAAATCACTCCCCAGATTTAGGAAGTTCTCAACTATCATTTATTTAAATAACTACTGCCCTCTTCTCCCTTTCTTCTCCTTGTAGTACTCCAATAATTCACCAATTATTTCTTTTGATGCTAGCCCATAGATCACACAGCCTTTCTTCATGCTCTCCTATTCTTTTTCCTTATTCTCTGATATAATTTCAAAGTTCTAGTCTTCTAATTCACAGATTCTTTTTTCTGCTTGATCTATTGTCTTTTTTGTAATGCTTCTACTTACTAAACTTTTCATTTTTCTTATATATATATTTTTTACTTTGGTTTATCTTTCTGTGTTTTCTTATAGCTCATTGAACTTCTTTAGAATAGCTATTGAATTGTCAAGTAAATCATATATCCTTATTTCTTTGGGATCAGTTACTGGAAAATTTTTGTGTTCTTTTGGTAATATCATGTGTCCTTGATTCTTTATGTTCCTTGAACTCTTGCATTGCTCTCTTAGCATTTGTAGTTGCCTCTTGCATCTTTACTAACTGATTTCAAGAGACAAATACTTTCTGTCAGCCCTTCTGTGGATCTGAGGCTTTCTCAGATCTTCTATAGCAATACCTGCTCCACACTTCTTGCCTCCTCTTGTGGTAGAATTCTTAAATTGGAATGAGTTCTCTCAACCCTACAGAGCTATGCCAGGTGCTGACAACCTCTCTTTTGCTTTTCCAAGGATAGTGCTAAATGTTCGAGTTCGTCAATCTCCTGGACCCACTGATTCAAGCTCAGTGCTGCTGCTGCTAAGTCACTTCAGTCGCGTCCGATTCTGTGCGACCCCATAGATGGCAGCCCACCAGGCTCCCCCGTCCCTGGGATTCTCCAGGCAAGAACACTGGAGTGGGTTGCCATTTCCTTCTCCAATGCATGAAAGTGAAAAGTGAAAGGGAAGTCTCTCGGTTGTGTCTGACTCTTAGCAACCCCATGGACTGCAGCCTACCCGGCTCCTCCATCCATGGAATTTTCCAGGCAAGAGTACTGGAGTAGGGTGCCCATTGCCTTCTCCACTAGCCATCCGCAAAAGCTTGCTCTTGCCACTCATTAGGAACACATACAGGGAATCAGGCATGAGGAAATGGGGCATGTGGATGGGCCCTGCAGAGCACTGGGGATGTGCAGGGGCCCGGTGAGGAGATCTACAGGTAAGAGCTCCCCACTGACCCATGGGCAGGCATCCCCTGTGGAGTCCTTAATACTGTCTTTAGAATCTCATCCCCTTGACATGTTGCAGCCTCCATCCTTGCAGCTAATGACACAGAGAAGTGAGCCTCTCCAGCAGCATCCTGCATGGCTGGGGAAGCTAAGCACTCATGCACACACCCTCCTTTGCCCCACAGGAGTAACCACAGGCTGAGAAGGGCTCTTGGCTCTGAGCAGTTCCACCTTGGGAAGGTTGACATAGGTCAAGTCAGATTGTCCCTTTTTTCCTCTCCACTGAATCCAGTTTTGAATTGTTTTGCTCCAGTGAACTGCTAGAATTTCTCTTCTAGAAAAGCAGACTTCCACAAATGTGCTCTCCTCCATGGGTGATTGTCTAAGTCAGTGCTTACCAGGGGCTCCTGGACCATGGCCAAGAGTAGCTGGAGCCAGTTCACAGGGCACTTTACAAAGTCCACAGCCAAGGCCAAGCACACAGGAGACTCAGCCCACAGATGGATGAAACTTGTTCCAGGTCCCTGAGTACATGATCCATGAAGATGAAAGTGAAGTAAAAGTCGTTCAGTCATGTCCAACTCTTTGCGAGCCCATGGACTATATACAGTCCATGGAATTCTCCGGGCCAGAATACTGGAGTGAGTAGCCTTTCCCTTCTCCAGGGGATCTTCCCAACTCAGGATTGAACCCAGGTTTCCCACATTGCAGGTGGATTCTTTACCAGCTGAGCCACAAGGTAAGCCCAAGAATACTGGAGTGGGTAGCCTATCCCTTCTCCAGGGGATCTTCCCAACCCAGGAATCGAACTGGGATCTCCTGCATTGCAGGTGGATTCTTTACCAAGTGAGTATTGAGGGAAGCCCATGATCCATGAGACAGAACCAAAGCCAAAAGGGCCTGTAGCCTAGTCTTCGGGGGACAGTGTTGTTCCTGGGTCTATAGGCGTGACTGTGGTCAGCCAGTTAGATGCCTGAATGAGAGTCTTTCTCCTAAAATAGCTTTCCTCATTCTTAGACTGTACTGGCGTTTCATAGTCTCCACCTGGATTCCACAGTTCCCACAAAGGTACTTTGTCCATGGATGGATTCCACTTTGTTGTTGTTGAGGAAGGGTATAAGCAACAAACATCTTCTTCAGCCGTCTTGCTGATGTCTCTCATTCTGGATACCTAGATTAATCTTTTCTGCAAGTTTTCTGTCTCTAAAACAATACTATTATGTTGTAGCGAATTTTTAATAAACATGCAAGGGAGTACCTGCCAGAGAAAATCTATTCCATGGATTTTAGCAAGTGTACGTAGGTGTGAGGTCATGCAGAAATGTGGCTGAGTGGGCTGCACAACATCCTCCACCTCCCTCCAGAGTAGCAGAGGCCTCCCTGCTCACAGTGTCCATCCCAGGGTCAGATAGGCTGCCTCCATAGGAGCAGAAGAGACAGGAAATGAAGGTTTCTGATCCAGAAGCACTTGGAGCTATGGACAGGAGGTGGTTTAATGCAGATGCACTCTGAAGTGGGGAGAATAATCTTGGTTCTGAAATGAAATCCTGAATTATTCTTAAGTACATTTTACTGTCCCTGCTCCTCAGAGAAAGCTAAGTCTTCAAGTTCCAGGGGGTATAACCTTGTCAGCCCAAATGTTCTGGAAAACAAAGACTAAACCCATTAAAGTCATTCCATGCGATGCTGAACTCAGGAGATCTGATTTAGCCTACAGTGCGACCAGCTCCCTACATTTCTTTATAACCTTGTTTTTGCTATCTTTAAAGGCCTAAAGTAGCAGGGCTTCTGGAGTTGCAAAAGCAGAGCTCACAGAGGAACAAATTAAATAACCACTTCTCCCAGCTCCAAGTGAAACCTCATTTAGATGCAATAAACTGCTTAAATAAGAATATAGGTGAAGCACTTTGCAAACACAGATTAAGTGGTATAATCAAAGGTTGGTAAATTTACTATGAGTTTTTTAGAGAGCTCCTTAGCTCTGTTGAATTTTAGGGTGGAGATGATAACAACCTGCATATATCAAGAAGACATCAATACCAGCGAGAGAAAGCTTATTGAGTGAAGCATGAGGGGCTGAACTTAGGATTTGGTGACAATATCACCTGGAGGAGGAACAGGGGAGGATCTCTCAATAATTCACAATCATCAATCATAACTGGGGCTTTGTGCATTTAAGGAGCTTTCCGTGATACCAAATGACTGGATGAGACGTCTGTAGTCCAAGGCTCACTGTGCTCCAGAAGTGATCCTAGTCTGAAGGGTCTTTCTCGAAGGTGGAAACATAGAGCTTAAATAAACTCTAGTGTAGTCCTGATGTTCCTAAATGCAGATGTTCTGAAGTATTCAGTCTTGGTCCAAATCAATATTTGATGCAGAAAATGCTAAATTCTTAGTACAGCACATTTATTAAGTAAAAACAAGGTCCCTCTTCATTCTAGTCTAGTTCTGAATGTTTTCCTCCTGCTGCAGCATTTCTCAGCATCACCACTGTTGACATTTTGGACCAGCTAATTCTCTGGGGCTCAGGGGCTTTCCTATGCATCTCAGGATGTTTAGCAGCATCCCTGACCTGTACCCATTCTAAGCCAGTAGCACTCTTCAGTTGTAATAAACCAACATGTGTCCAGTTATTGCCAAATATCCCCTAGGATCCAAACTTTCCCCCTGACTGAGAACCCTTGGCAAAGAAGGAGTCATCTTTTTCTAATTCACATAAAGGCAGCCTGTGGGCTATCAGTAGCCTATTAGCAAACCCCTCTTTGTCCAGCCCCTAAGACCAAGTAAGCCATAACAGCTTGGGGGAATCATAGACTGAAGAGAGGTTCAAAGTAGCTGTAACCTTCAGCAAAGGGCTAACAAAGGCAGGACATACATGGGAGAGTAAAAGTAAAGAATTTTAAGGACTGTGGGCTTGTACACAAAGATTGCTTTGTTCTCATTGTTCATTCTACCAAGAAGTAGCTGTTAAGTGTCTGCTATGTGACTGTCTTGGTGCTATACCAGCAAGGAATACAAAACCAAAGTAACACAGAGCCCCAAGCCTCTAGAACTTTAGAGTGTGCATGAAGAAATGAGCATAGACATGTGCATCAGTAGGATTATGATCCAAGCAATATGTGATGAACAGAAATAGTGATACATGATAGCATATTCCATAGGTCCTGCAGCAAGGTATGTGGAGAATGTTATTAATAGCTCCCCAGATTAATAATTTCAGAAAAAAAGATAAATTTGTCCCAAAAAATTTCTCTTACCAAAATTTTTTTATTTTATAAGTATTTTTCATTTGAATGAAGAGTTTGGAATGCCCAGGTTCAAGGACTAGTTCACACTAGTTCACACCAGCTATGTGACCTACGACCTGTGCAACTTCTTTCTATAACCCTCCTACCTTAACTCATTCCCTCTCTCTCGCACTCACTTTCTCTCTCTCATACATGCCTGCTTGAATGGATACTCAACATTAAGTGCTGTTCTGTTTTGAGTTACTGGACCAACGGCTACCAGTGTCCACTCTCTGTGTGTTTAGACAACAGCCAAATGACCACTCTAAGCCTCAGTTTTCCCTTCCCTAAAATGAGAGGGCTAGACTGGATGATCGCTCAGACCTTCCACATTCTGTGACTCTGAGGCCTTTTGGGCCATTGTCTCCAGGTGACTGTTTATTGAGCAGGTTTGGTTTACTCCACTCTGAGCTTAATTTTTCATCCTCTGAAGTATTTCATCCTCTGAAGTATTTCATCCACAGTGTTTTATATAAAAAATCATATTTGCAAATCTGCAATAGCTTTAGCTTGGAGATCACTATAGATTTGTAAAGCAAAACTCCGAAACATTTAATAGCCCTTATAGGCTTTAAAATTAATTTGTGCTTTAAAAATAATTTGATCCTAAATGTGTCTGTGAATGAATGGGCTTGACATAAGCCTTTCAGTTTTTTGCTCCACTTCAGAGAGTGCACAAAGTACAAACTATAAATCAATCTTCACATTTGCTAGTATGGCCACTAAGTTGAACAAACAAAAAAAAAAGATGAAGAAAAGAAATATAGCTAATAAACTATTCAAACAAGATTTAGGAGCTTGGAAAGCACAGGGCTCAGCTTGTGACTTGCCTTCTTTGAGTTATTCATGTTCGTGTGACTTGGCTGGTGTCTAGACACGCAGAGAATGGACATTGGAAGCAGTTGGTCCACTACCTTAAAACAGAATAGCACTTAATGTTGAGTATCCATTTCAAGCAGGCATGTATGAGAGAGAGAGATTGAGTGAGTGAGAAAGAGAGAGGATATGGTAAGGTAGGAGGGTTATAGAGGGAAGTGGCATGGAGATTAGAAGGATGCAAATGATCACTCCCTTCTCCACTCAGGTTGGCATGGGTCAGGCATAACAACAGTGAGCCTAATGAAGCATCTTTAGAAAACAAGAGTAGTTCATGGTATGGATTGCTACAGAATGTGCCGTCACACAGTAGCTACTCTGTTAAAAAAGAGAGAGAGAAATAAGCAACACGGAAATGTGATGAACTTGGGGTCAGATTGATCCAAGATCATACCTCTACTACTTTCTAGTTATGTGTTCTTGGGCAAGTTATTTAACCTCTTGGAGATTGCATTTTCCTATCTATAAAATGGATATAATAAGCCCTATAATCCAGAATTGTTGTGAGGAATTAAATGAAATAATGTGTGTTTCTGGACTGAGTCAGCTGCATATAACAGAATATCTAAATAAGAATGCCTTTAGCACAGAGACATTGACTTTCCTTCATAGAGTATGAATTCTAATTGTAGCAGTTCATGACTGGCCAGGGGGCCCCACAACATCAAGAATCTCCCAGTTTCCTTCTTTAATTTGCTGTATTATGTTTAGCTGTGGCTTGTATCCTTGAGATTACCTTGTGATCATAGGATGGTTGCAGCGGATCCAATCATCACATTTGCATTTCAGATAGGAAGAAGGAAGAAGAAGGAAGGACAAAAGAAGCTTGTCTTCCACCTAACTGTTTAAAACATTTTCCTAGATGCCCCAAGTCTTCCCTGTAGCTCAAATGATAAAGGAATCTGCCTGCAACATAGGAGATCTGGGTTCAATCCCTGGGGCAGGAAGATCCTCTGGAGAAAAGAATGGCAATCCACATGGACAGAGGAGCCTGGCAGGCTACAATCTGTGGAATCACAAAGAGTTGGACACAACTGAACAACTTAACACTATAATACACTAGATGCCCCACCCAACAATTTTTATTTTTAACTCATTGGTCTTACCTATCTTGAAGAGAGACTGGAAGAGTTAGGATTTTAGATGGATACACTGCTACCCTCAACAAGATAGGGGATTAAGGCAAAATGAAAGAATGGATTGGGTAATTAATTAGCAGTCTCTCATGGCAACCCACTCCAGTGTTCTTGCCTGGAGAATCCCAGGGACGGGAGAGCCTAGTGGGCTGCCGTCTATGGGGTCGCACAGAGTCGGACACGACTGAAGTGACTTAGCAGCAGCAGCAGCATGGTATGTAAAGCACCTAGCCAAAGGAATCTATCAGTGAATAAAAGCATTATTTAATGAATGTGGTGTTGTGTTAGTTGCTCAGTCATGTCCACCTCTTTGCTGACCCCATGGACTGTAGCCCACCAGGCTCCTCTATCCATGGAATTGTCCAAGCAAGGATACTGGAGTGGATAGCCATTTTCTTCTCCAGGGAATCTTTATTTAAAGTATTCTTAAAACTATTTTGGAAATGCTTGGCCCCTCTCATTATTCTGTCTCCCTTAGAAGGCCTATTCAATCTTTGGGTCAAGGCCCACCTCTCAGAGGCCTCTGCTACCCTTTGGAGACTTCACAAAAGAAGTCAGACCCTCTTCCAGATGACAACCCTTGGCATTTTGAAAGCCACTTGCCTGTGCTTATTAGATTGTCTCAGCCCAAGACCAACCACCCCCTGATCCTTAAAGTCAGATGGTATTGTCAGAAGTCCTAAACATTCTGCTGTGAACCAGATCTCTCTTTAGCAGGGCCTCACACAGCAGAACCAAATGATCCAGGTGAGGGCAACCCAAGAGGAAACAGAGAAGTTCTGTGTCAGTTTCCTAGTTTCAGACTCTGCTTTTGCAGCCCACTCTTGCTGTTCCTGACTCATAAATCAGCCCTGGCAAGCTCTCATCAGAGGTTCTGAGACAGCTCAGGCCTCTTTCTATGGGATAGTCTAAGAAATACAGTTGACCTCCCTGGGTGCTGATGCTGTTAGAGCAGAGAAACAAGGCCTTTGGGTCTCTGTTCCCACTGCCCTCAGACTTCCCAGAGGAGGGTGCTGTCTGTTCAGGGAATTAGCAGGCAAACGGTTAAGGACATAACCTCACAGCATGAGGAGGGGAGAACCCTGCCCTAGCAAGCAGAGGACTCTAACTCAAATCTAGCTCCCTCCCTGCCCTCTTGTCCAAAACCAAGAGACCTAGATGCCCATATATCCTTCCAGCAAAGGAGCAGTGTCTTAGAGTGTAGAACTTATGCCTGAGGGCACTGGCCTGATGGCCCTTCCCAGGGCTCAGGAGCGCATAGCCATCAGCCCTCCTGTCCTCCAACCACAGGAAAGATGGGTGAAGGCTCCCCAGGCCAGAGAAGCGGAAGAAGTTAGCCAGACAGATGGTATAAGTAGAAAGGTAAGGGGAAAAAATTGTCACCAAATATACTGATTCCCAAAGCTCATGCTTATGAGGCCCAGGCTGCAGTTCGGTCCCAAGCTCCTGGCCTCAGGACTTGCCTTCTGGAAAGACAGAGCACCCCCAGTCAAGAGCCTCCTAGAATAGTTCTATTCTCACTGACCAAGGGTCTGCAGCCTGGCTTGCCTACCATCAAGGCAAGCAGAAATGGGAAATTATAAAGGGAGAGAATAGAAAAAATATAAAATGACCCACTCGTGCTGTGAGGAGTGATAGAAGTCACAGGTGCCTTTTAAGTCACGGATTGCTGGATTTTCATGGAAGATATGGACGAAAAGTGGTTTTCCTTTGGCTAGCATGGGTATCCAAAGCATCTACTTCTGCTTCATTGACTACACTAAAGACTTTGACTGTGTGGATCACAGGAAACTGGAAAATTCTTAAAGAGATGGGAATACCAGACCACCTGACCTGCCTCCTAAGAAATCTGTATGCAGGTCAAGAAGCAACACTTAGAACCGGACATGGAATAATAGACTGCTTCCAAATTGGGAAAGGAGTATGTCAAGGCTTATGTTGTCACCCTGCTCATTTAACTTATATGCAGAGTACATCATGCGAAATGCCGGGCTGGACGAGGCACAAGCTGGAATGAATCAAGATCACCGAGAGAAATATTAGTAACCTCAGATATGCAAGATAACACCACCTTTATGGCAGAAAGCAAAGAGGAACTAAAGAGCCTTTTGAGGAAGGTGAAAGAGGAGAGTGAAAAAGATGGTTTAAAACCCAACATTTAAAAACTGAAGATAATGGCATCCAGTCCCATCACTTCATGGCAAATAGATGGGGAAACAATGGAAACAGTGACAGACTTAATTTTCTTGGGCTCCAAAATCACTGCAAATGGTGACTGCAGCCATGAAATTAAAAGACGCTTGCTCCTTGGAAGAAAAGCGTGACCAACATAGACAGCATGTTAAAAAGCAGAGACATTACTTTGCCAAGAAAGATCCATCTAGTGAAAGTTATGCTTTTTCCAGTAATCATGTATGGATGTGAGAGTTGGACTATAAAGAAAGCTGAGTGCTGAAGAATTGATGCTTTTGAACTGTGGTGTTGGAGAAGACTCTTGAGAGTGCATTGGCTGCAAGGAGATCAAACCAGTCAGTCCTAAAGGAAATCAGTCCTGAATATTCACTGGAAGGGCTGATACTGAAGCTGAAAGTCCAATTCTTTGGCCACCTGATGTGAAGAACTGACTCACTGGAAAAGACCCTGACGCTGGGAAAGATTGAGGGCAGGAGGAAAAGGGGACAACAGAGGATGAGATGGTTGGATGGCATCACCGACTCGATGGACATGAGTTTGAGCAAGCTCCAGGAGTTGGTGACGGTCAGGGAAGCCTGGTGTGCTGCAGTCCATGGGGTCTCAAAGAGTCAGACACGCCTGAGCGACTGAACTGATGAGCACGGGTATCCATCCTGACTTTCCTCAGACAGCCTGGTTTATACCTACTGACCTGACATAATTATGAATAGCATCCACTTTCATTCTCAAAATGAACCTGACTGAATAATAAATAACATGTTGGCTTTACCTTGGAGAGGGACTAGAAAGAATAAAAAGTTACTCTTTTTCTGGCTTTTCTCTTATAACTCATATTTATAGCTACACACTGACCATTTTACCATGTGACCATGTTCATCTTTATAAATTAAAAATTATATTCTTATCTAAGCTCTCTTAATCAAAGTAATATGTCATCAATCTGCACTTTTATTCCTAATAAAAAAATATTATCCATGCATAGTGGTAATACTAAAATTAACTGGAAAGAGTTTAATAGTTTGAGTCCACAAATCATTATAATAGGTTTAATATTTTTTGTTGAAGCCAATTCAATATCTTCATGGCTTTTTGATTCTTTTTAACTTTGTTTTTGCTTTTTCAAAAGATGGATTCATGTTTTCCCAGACTTGCTTATTGATATTTAAGGAGGGGCATCTCAGCATAGAGGAGTAGAGACTTTAGACTCAATACAGCTGGGTGTAAAGTCCGATTTTTCATCTCTCTTTGCGGTGTTATTCAACATCATCCTCTGTTTCTATATTAATAATATGGGAATGAAAATAAGGATGCTTATATTTATCAACTGTGAACTGCTGATCAGGCCCTGTTCTCAGTGGCTCACATATATTAACTTATTTAATCCTCATAACAACCTGGTGAGGGAGGTACTGTTAAATAATCCTCATTTTTTACACAGAGCAAACCAAAAGGTTAAGGCACTTGCTCAAGATCACACAGCTCATCCTTAATGCCTGAGTTCTTAACCACTGTGTGCTGTTGCCTATCTGATGGGGATCCGAGGAAGATTTTATGAGGACTTAAGTGTGTGAAGCTCGTCACTGTGCCTGGCAGAGCAGAAGTCTGATTAAGCATAACATGTTCCTGTCACAGCCACTTCCTATGGCAGGACAGCATTCCAGTATCTACCTAAGCAGAGAGAGTTTTGGTGAAGGTGCAGGCTTTCTGGTTTTTCCCTCCCAATTCAGGTGGTTCCATCTATGGACATGTAAAAAGAACTTTGGCAAGAATGTATCAAAAATTTTTCCTTGAGAAAAACTGAGCTTGTTTCTTTTGAAAGAAAAATCAGAATTTTCTAACCATAAAGCAAATATTAGAGCCTGGAGGTAGGTGTATGTTGCCCTATGAGTAACCGCATCCTGTATCAGGGAAAATCAGGGCTAAAGCACTGTCATACAGGAGAGTGACCTGTGGCCCCTCTCCTCCAGGAGGCCCTTGTCACCTTCTCCCATGCAGTCCCCACGAGTGCCTGCCTACACCAAACCTACCAGACACCCCAGCCAGATTCCCAGATTCTCTGAGAGCCTCCCTTCAGCACAATTTCCTCACTGAAAAAAAAGCAGATGCAGCGGGGATTTTCCTGCTCACAAAACAATTGTGAAGTTTAGTGATGTCAAGTCTCATAGACCACCTTGCTGCTAAGTCGCTTCAGTTGTGTCCGACTCTGTGCAACCCCATAGACGGCAGCCCACCAGGCTCCCCCGTCCCTGGGATTCTCCAGACAAGAACACTGGAGTGGGTTGCCATTTCCTTCTCCAATGCATGAAAGTGAAAAGTCAAAGTGAAGTCGCTCAGTCGTGTCCGACTCTAGCGACCCCATGGACTGCAGCCTACCAGGCTCCTCCGTCCATGGGATTTTCCAGGCAAAAGTACTGGAGTGGGGTGCCACTGCTTAATTCATAAGAAAAAAGGTGCTTTGGAATGCTGTGCAACACATGGGGCATTGGGCGGGGGGAGGGTGACGGGGGCTGCTTGATAGAGTGTAGTCTTAAGAGCAGCCAGCCCTGAATTTGAATCACTACCCACTGAACCTGCACGACTGCTTACTAATTAGGTCATTCTGGGTAAGAGACTATATTTGGACTTACTATCCTCATCTATAAATGGAGGATTAATAATACTTGCCTTCACAGATGTCATGGAAATGGACTAAGATGGCACAAGGAAATGCCTGTCATACAGTAAATAGTCTCAGTCCCTCTGCTTGATCAGCCCTCCAGCTATTTAGGGACTAATGATGTGTGTTCTATGTAAGTTTTTCCAGTCCCTTCTCTCTTCCTATTTTCCTTTCTTTTGCAATTTCAGTATATATTAATGAAAACCAAGCTGGAACAGTGAGAAAACTTTGAAATGGAATGAAACTTACAGAAATCAGCATTGTCCTTTGTTATTTTCCTCTCCAGTTAAAGAGCTTGGCACAGAAGATAAACGTGAACATTTGTGAGTTTAACTGTGCAGTAAACTGTCCTAGGCCTTTCATGATGGAAAATCTAAAATTGGTTGCACTGTCCATCATCCTACGGGATGCTATTAGTGCCCATAGTGTTGCACTCTCTATTGAACAACAACAACAACAACAAAAAACCAGATAGCTGCAAAGGACCAAATTTTGCTCCCAGCTACTCAATGACTCTAATTCATAGGGCTTGAGTACATATATCTGAGGAGAGAATAATTTTCTTCATAACCAATGTTCATTCTGTCCAAATGTGTCACAGAGTAATACTTCTGTAAAGCATATTTAACCCAGCAAATTGAGTCCTAAAGCATTTCTTTTACTCTGTCATTTCTCACTTAGAATACTTTTCATCTACCTCGAAAAGCTCTTTCCCTGTCATAGCTCACCACCTTGTCTTAGGAGCTTTGTGTTCAGTATTTCTACTTGATGCAAAGGTCAGACCAGATGGTGAGAATAACTAAATCCTCAGGAGGACTTTCCTGTCTCTGGATTCAATCTGGGCTGAACCACAAACTCCTTCTGAATCCTCATCTCTCTCTCATTCTCTCTCTCCTGTATCTCCCGGATGCCCTTGGACAACTCCAGTGCTTTTGTTATTTGACCTTAAATATTTTGTAGCATCATTTGCTTCCTAAAATTACATGTCTGGGCCTAGTAGATATCAGTGGGGTCTGGCTGGGCAGGAGGGATCAAGATGGCAAGTCCAGGTGACAGAAAGATGTGGCAGTTGCCATTGTCCAGTAGAGACAAACTCTTGCATGAAGAAAGGGGACAGAAGGAAGACAGGGCCAAAAGCTAGCTGACAGGCTCCCAATGTAACAATGATTAGTTAATCAACATGCATGTGCACAATCCATTCAGCATGACCTACTCAGGTCTGGATGCTGAGAAGGCAGCCTCAGTTACATGATGGTTTGGGTGGATCTTGCCCAGTGAATTCTTTTAACAGATCTCCATACTGCTGAGATGTTTGTACATCTCACCAGATGTTCCCAAACCACTAAAGGTCATCGTAGCCTTGGAGAGGTAGGGATAGTTTTTATTTTGATGCAGGTAGAAGACAGTTATCAATCAGATTTATATGCATTAAACAAGTATAAGTTGAATTCTCTGGCATTTCCTTTTTGCCATTCATTCATCCCTTGCATTCTCTTCACTTGTGTGTGTTCTCTGTGAATTTTCTGTAACAGTTAAGCAGTGTTGTCTCTGGAGTCAGATGCCCTGGGTTCAAATCTTGACCTTTCCATTTACTATCTGTGTGGCCACGGGTGATATATTTAACTGTAAGGACTTCAGTTTACTGATCCTCGTTTTATAATGGAAATGAGAATAGTGCCTATCTGATTGATTTATTGTGATGAAATGAATGAGTGCTCATAAAGACCCTATTATCAGATACAGAGTAAGCACTCATTGAGTATTATTCAGTCAACCAACATTTGCTGTGTGTTTTGCTGGTAAGAGTGAGCTTTAGATTTGCTCTTCAGGGTGCTTCACACTTTGCATCTAGGCAGCCAATATCCACAGCCTAGGAAATTCACGGTAGGCACAAATAGCACCAACAAGCAAGCTGAGATGAGCTATGATCCTCAAACAGTCGTCACTGTTCACCCGTTCATTTCAGTCAGTAAACACCTATTGAGCACCTACTATGTATTAGCACAATTCTAGAAGATGGAGATAAAGTAGCGAACAAGGTAGACAAAAATCCCACTTCTCTTAGAGTTTGTTTTCTACCGGAGAGAGACAGACTTAATTAAGAAGCAAGAAGATGTCAGAGTGAAACGTGCTACACAGAGAATTTAAACTAGGTTGTTTTTGTTGTTGAGTCATGTCTGACTCTCTGCAACCCTGTGGACTGCAGCGCACCAGGCTTCCCTGTCCTTCACTATTTCCCGGAGCTTGCTCAAACTCATGTCCATCAGGTCAGTGATGCCATCCAACCATCTCGTCCTCCATCATCCCCTTCTCGTCCTGCCTTCAGTCTTTCCCAGCATCAGGGTCTTTTCCAATGCATCAGTCCTTCTGGTGAATATTCAGAACTGACTTCCTTTAGGATTGACTGGTTTGATCTCCTTGCTGTCCAAAGGACTCTTAAGAGTCTTTTCCAGTACCACAGTTTGAAGGCATCAGTTCTTCAGTGCTCAGCCTTTTTTATTGTCCAGCTCTCACATTTGTACATGACTACTGGAAAAACCATAGCTTTGACTATACAGACCTTTGTTCGCCAAGCAATGTCTCTGCTTTTTAATATGCTGTCTAGGTTTGTTAGAGTTTTTCTTCCAAAGAGCAAGTGTCTTTTAATTTCACAGCTGCAGTCACCATCTGCAGTGATTTTGGAGCCCAAGAAATTTAAGTCTGACACTGTTTCCATTGTTTCCCCATCTATTTGCCATAAAATGATGGGACTGGTTGCCATAATCTTTGTTTTTTGAATGTTGAATTTTAAGCCATCTTTTTCACTCTCCTCTTTAACCTTCCTCAAGAGGCTCTCTAGTTCCTCTTTGCTTTCTGCCATAAGGGTGGTGTCATCTGCATATCTGAGATTATTGATATTTCTCCCTGCAATCTTGATTCCAGCTTGTGATTCATCCAGCCCAGCATTTCACATGATGTACTCTGCATATAAGTTAAATATGTAGGGTGACAATATACAGCCTCGACATATTCCTTTCCCAATTTTGAATGAGCTGTGATGGGAGCTATTTTGTGTGTCCAGCTCTTTGCGACCCCATGGACTATGGCCTGCCAGGCTCCTCTGTCCATGGGATTTTCCAGGCAAGAATACTGGAGTGGGTTGCCATTTCCTTTTCCAGGGAATGGGAGCTATTTGATGACTGTAAACTGGGAGTGATATAATCTGACTTAAACTTTTAAAGATACACCCTGACTGTCTTTTAAACTAGGTAATAAGTGGTAAAGGATCTGCCTGCCAATGCAGGAGACACAGGAGATGTGGACTGGCAACTGACTCCAGTTTTCTTACCTGGAAAATTCCATTCCATGGGCAGAGGAAACTGGCAGTCCAAAGGGCTGCAGAGTCAGACACAACTCAATGACTGCATACACACAGTATGGTAGACAGTAACCAAGCAGCTCCCCTGGGTTGGTTGTTCAGGAAGAGCCTTTGAGGATGTGACATTTAAGTCAAAATCTGAAGAGACCCAACAACAGTCACGAGAAAGACTTCAAGGCAGTGAGAGGAACAAGGTCAAAGATCCAAAGATGGGAATGAGAAGCAGAAAGAAGGTCAGCTTGGACAGTACTTTGTGAGAGGGAGAGTGATGTGAAATGAAGCTGGAAGGTAAGCAAGGGCCAGCTCCAAAGGTTTCATAAGCCAGGGAAAGGAGTTTGGATTTTATTCCAGGTATGATGGGAGCCATTGAGTGACTGTAAACTGGGAGTGGCATAATCTGACTTAAATTTTTAAAGATACATCCTGGCTGTCTTATGCCTCTCTTTACTGTCACTGTGCATGGCTGGCCCTCTTCGCTGAAATCATTCTTGTCTTTGAAAGAGGATATCCCCTACAGTCACACAGGAAGAAGTACTCAGCAGACCAAGAGGCTACCACATTCTGAAAAGCCGATGGTTCTTTCATTATTTATGCTTTTAGGAGGTGACAAAATGAAAGCAAGTTTTGAACTGTGGTGTTGGAGAAGACTCTTGAGTCCCTTGGACTGCAAGGAGATCAAACTGGTCAATCCTAAAGGAAATCAGTCCTGAATATTCATTGGAAGGACTGTTGCTGAAACTGAAACTCCAATACTTTGGCCACCTGATGCAAAGAACTGACTCACTGGAAAAGACCGTAATGCTGGGAAAGATTGAAGGCAGGAGGAGAAGGGGACGACAGAGGATGAGATGGTTGGATGGAATCACCGACTCGATGGACATGAGTTTGAGCAAGCTCTGGGAGTTGGTGATGGACAGGGAGGCCTGGCATGCTGCAGTCCATGGGGTGGCAAAGAGTCGGACACGATTGAGTGACTGAACTGACTGACTGGAAGCAGGAAGTTGACTATCTACCCTGAGAATTAAAAACAAGAAAGCTAGTATCAGGGCTATAGTGAACATGAAATCAGATTCTGCCTTCCTGCACCTTGTTTTTCATTAGTTCAGTGTGCAGTCACACTTATCCCAGTATTCTGGAAAGAACTGAAGGTTTACTCCTGCTGACCAGTGATGAACCAGGTTGACATTTGGAATGTACCCCAAACTGGATCCCAAGAACACTTGGCCATCATAGATTGTGAGTTTGCATAGAGACCCTCCTAGGAGTGATATCTCATAGAATGTCAGTGTACTTCTGAGGACAAATCAAAATTGTACTCAGTGTGGTGTCTGGGTTCTGGAGCTAATGCAAAGTGTTTGGGAAAAAACCCACAACCCAGTGATAGTAAGATAAGCATCTTTCCTAATATTTCATGGTGATAAAGATTTCTCTTCCTTTTGGGAACTATCAATATATATACGATGAACACTGGACAGGGAATCAGGAATACCAAGGGATTATGTTTAAAGTTTGACAAAATACTCTGACTCTGAACCTTAGTCTGCTCATCTCTGAAGGAACTTGAACTGACTCCATCTTGGATCATTCTCAGCTCTCACATATAACTGTCCATATACCATCATCTTGATTTCCAGAGGCCCACATTTGTGAGATGGTAAGACTAAAGGCAGGGACATCTGGTCTGCCATACAGCTGATTGGCCCACACAGGGATTAAACCTATACCTTTGTCTTCTTTAGCACCATTTCATATCAGTTGAACTAGGCATCTCTGCCCTGAAGTGTACAGATCAAGTGAGTTTATCTTCCTTACTAAACTATATATTCTTTAATGTTGACTATGTAATGTATATTATTCAATTCTCATAATAACCCCATTTGTAAACACTATTATTATCTCCAATTTAATGCAAGAAACTGAACCTTGGAAAAGTTAATTAATTTACCTGAGATCATGGCTAGAGCATACCAGATTTAAATCACACTGACTCCAAAACCTATGCAAAAATTTAGCTGCCACACTGCAGCATCATCCCTTGTTTATTACTTAATCATATTTACAATACATGTCAAGATGTTTGACAGATATTATTAGATGCTCAATAGGTGATTGTTGGATGAATAAATGTTTAATGCTCTGCTGACTTCCCTTCAGTCATCACTCACGCTGCTTTGTAGAAGCACTGTAACCTTGCTCACCAGAAAGCTGTACTCACTCTACTTATGTTATGCAGAATTGTCCATGAGACTGTCCCTATAACTGGAGCCACCCATGTGATCATTAATTTTATGATCAACTTCACTGGGCTAAGAGATGCCCAGATTGCTGGTAAGACATCATTTTTGGGTATGTCTGTGAGGATATTTCCAGAACAGAGTAGACTGAGTAAAAAAAGATTACCCTCACCAATGTGAGTGGGCATCATCCAATCTGCTGAGAGTCTGAATAGAACACAAAGTTGCAGGAAGGACAGATTTGCTCTCTTGGCTTTAGATGGAATGTCCATCTCTTCCTGCACCATTAGCACACCTGGTTCTCAGCCTTCAGACCTAGACTGGGACTTAACACCATCAGCTCCCCTGGTTCTCAGGCGTTTGGACTTGGACTAAATTACGCCACTGGGTTTCCTGGTTCTCCAGGCTGCAGACAGCAGATCATGGGACTCCTCAGCCTCCATAATTACATGAATCAGTTCTTATCATCAGTTATACCGTGTATCTATCTCCCATTGGTTTGGCTTTTCTAGAGAACTCTAATACAACCTATATAAAGACTTACATACTTGACTTAATAAATTTTCCTTGATATTCTCTGATTAGGCATGTCTCCCCAACTAGTTTAACCATTTTGGGGAGCAGTGGTTCCCAACTAGAAGGATGGAATGAGGAGACACATGAGAACCACTTGATGAATTTTTTTAAAACTACAGAAGTTCCAAGTGCAGCACCTCCTCTCCCCCAACAAATCCTCATCCTAGATGGGTAGGAGAGGGTCTAAGTTGATACAAGTTTCCAGGTGTTTCTGATATGTTTCACCAAACACTTCCACCATCCCCACCTCTGCACACACACATCTCCGTTTAGAGAAAGTCAGTTCTATCTTTTCATTTAAATAAAGGCTGATCTTCTTAGAATTTAAATTAAATGATGAGGCTTTATGTGGCTGACTTGAACATAAAGACATCCAGACTTCTACTGTACCGCTTATTAAAAATAAATAATTATCCTCCACACTTTTACAGGTGGGTTTTCACGGAAGATGGAGTTACATACTTATATACTTATGTTTCATTGTGTCTTTTTCAGAATTAGACTTCTATCACATAATACACAGCTTATATTAAAGTTTTATGAGAGCTTAAGAAATGTAGAGCAGGACTGCCCCATAGAACGATAATAGAAATGTTCTCTATCTGCTCCGTCCAGTACAGTATCCTAGACTAGACACATGTGGCCTCTGAGCATTTGGAATGTGGCTAGCGAGACTGAGGAGCTAAACTTTTTAATTGTTTTTATTTTAATTAAATATAAATAGCATCCTGCATCTAGCAATTTGTTGTTGTTCAGCCACTAAGTCGTGTCTGACTCTTTGCGACCCCATGGACTACAGCATGCCAGGCTTCCCTGTCCTCCACTATCTCCCAGAGTTTGCTCAAGTTCAAGTCCTCTGAGTTGGTGCTGCTGTCTAACCATCTCACCCTCTCACTCCCTTCTCCTTTTGCCTTCAATCTTTCCCAGCTACAGAGTCTTTTCCAGTGAATTGGCTCTTCACATCAGGTGGCTGAAGTATTGGAGCTCCAGCATCAGTCCTTCTGATGAAAACTCAGGGCTGATTTCCTTTAGGATTGACTGGTTTGATCTCCTTGCAGTCCATATTGGAATGCACAAGTACAGTATAAAGAAACATCCTTCCATTTTTTTAAGCCAAAATAATGCAGAGCTAGGACCCATTCCGTTTCTATAAAAGCCAAAGCAAAAACGATACTGTAAAAACCTAGAAGAAACTCTACCATGCTTACATTTCCACTGGGAAATGAATTCTTAACAAAAAAAGAAATTTCTGACCCAGGATAGACAAATGGAGATAGGAAGCAAAGAGGCATTCCCAAGGGGAGCTCCCTGGCAAATTCCGAGTTGTCTATGAGACATGGAGCATAGAAAGATTGTCAAGGAGAGAGAAATTCCCCCTCAGAGGAAAATCTAAATGTGTTTTTAGCCACCTGTCACCCCAGAGGGAGGACAGGATGGCAATGTTAAATTGGTAAGGTTGTAAAACAAGGAACTGTACAAGGCCAGCTGAGGTGTTTAAATGCATTTTAACCAATGCAACTTCATTGCTGAAATCCAGACAGAGACTGATGCTTCCTAGATGGCAGATTCGAAACCTGCATCTGTTTCACCTTAGAAAACCAGCATTTCCATTAAAAATTCCATGCCACAAAAATAGAACATGCTGAATTTTCATCTAAATCAAATATTAGGAAAATCAGAAAATGACCCCAGATTCAGAAAGAGAGAGAGAGAGTGGAGAGAAAACAGGAATACAGGACACACAGGCTCCATTGCAAAAATGTGAACCAGAAAAAAAAAATCATTCTGTACAAACGAAGTAGCTACCAAAGAAACAAAGATGGGAGGGATGTAAACAGAAGTTTATTCACGGGCCAGACAGGAGAGCAGTGATGAGTTCTAAGCTAGGACAGGATTTCTCAAATCAGATTTCGGGCACGTATGCTTGCAGAGAGATGGGGGTCTTGGAGTTTAATAAGGACGTTTAGTTTTTGTGCTTTCATTTTACCGATTATAAAGATAAAATTTGTCTTTTTTCGGTGAGACTTCTCAATTGAAAATCTTATTCAAAGAATGAGACTTCAGCTTTCTTATGTAACTGTTTCTCAAGTGCTGATTAAGAAAATTTACCATAGGTCCTATAGAATTATTTTCCTTTAAAGAAGTCCATAGTTTATCCAAATTTGGGGATCAGTGACCTAGTGGCAGACCACACAAACCCTTTGATTTGTATTTTGTTGGAGGAGTTAAAGCAGTTTTCTAACTTTGCCCTTAGCTTGCTTGATGCTGCTGCTAACTCGCTTCAGTCGTGTCTGACTCCTCGCAACCCCATGGACTGCAGCCTACCAGGCTCCTTCGTCCATGGGATTTTCCAGGCAAGAGTACTGGAGTGGGGTGCCATTGCCTTCTCCGTAGCTTGCTTGTAAAGAGGTTAAATCTTTACAAACTCAGAAGGCAAGCTGGACATAATATTCCTATTATATTCCCTGATGGATATCTTTGTACTTTTCTATTGCAAATGGGAAGCAGTGTGGTGGGTGGGGTGGTCCTAGATCACTAGTCAAGGGCTCTGCCTCTAACCCTGACTCTCCCAATTGGCTTTCACTTGTCCTCTCTGAGCTTTTGTTTCCTCATCTGAAAAATGAAGCAGGGGACTGGATAATTAATTACCAAGGTCACATCCAGCCTAGATTTCTTTGATACTCACAATAAATTGCAGCAGCATCTCATATATCTTCTATGAAAGGCCTCTCAGCTGAA
Source organism: Bison bison bison (assembly GCF_000754665.1). Lineage (NCBI taxonomy): Eukaryota > Metazoa > Chordata > Mammalia > Artiodactyla > Bovidae > Bison > Bison bison. The sequence goes on from NW_011494734.1 coordinate 443,627, forward strand.
ATGCTAAGACTCCCTTTCATTTCTGTTCTTTTCACTGTTGCAGTCTACCACAGAGCACCAAAGGGTCAGGAGGTGATGCATCTGAAGGGGAAAAAAAAAATCAGTCAACATTCAGCCTTCCATCTATTATCTGCTACTACCTAGGAAGTGGGAAATTAAACTATAGAACCCAAACTCCAAGGACTCAGTGTAAATCACCCAGATAAAAAAGAAATACTCAGAGGGACATTTGGGCTGGTTTCTGTAAAGTTTCCAGTGAATGAGACAGATATTCATTCAAGTGTGAGTAAATCAAATAGAAACACAAAAACTATGTCTGCTTTTATGTTTTGAGTATTATAAATATTAAAATTGCTTAATGAGTGGACTCTCAGCCTGCTGGTTGATCTTCCACTCTGACAGTGACACATATTTAGTGAGTTCTCAGGACAAAGGTGCCGCATATGAGCAGTGATGGTATACAAGGCCTGTCTGCCTCTACAGCAAAGAGAAAAGCATGCTGGCCCACATGGACATGGAACTACCAAGCCACTGCTGCCTTTTGGTAGAGGTAATGCAATTCCTTTTCTCTAAGAAATCTTCTCCCACTCTTATGGAAGGATGCACATAAAGTATGCCCCATTGCCTCAGCCATGATTGGAATATCATACCTGTCATCTATGGGATAATTCTTAGAGTTCAGAGGGATCCAGAAGAGGTTTCCCTTGAGATCTGTGCAGCCAAGACACAGCACAGAGCATCAAAATTCTCTAAAGATTACTCTGGCATCAGCTCCTCAGCCAGCAATAGAACCCATTCTTTTGACCTTTTCTTACGTTGGCTACCCACTAAAACTTAGCCTGAAAACTTATACCTGGAAATACCTATCGTACCTTGGGAGGCAAGCACTGGGTTGTGGGATCCAGAGCAGAATTTAGACGTCACTGCAGTTGAACTCTTCCCTAAACTTCACCCCATGTAGAATGACGACGCCACAGCTGTCCTGCACCAAGGACTCCAGCCCTCCAGATGTGGTCCCATGGTCTGATGGGATCACTGTTCCTCTGAGATTCATGGCATTGCTTGTCCCATTGGCAAGAAAAATGTGATTGCCTCTGTCTCTTCTGTTAAAATAACGCCCTTCTGGTCAGCATGGAATGAAAGCCCTCCAAGGCAAAAGAGTGACTTATTTCAAATGGTTCCTTTCAAAATCATCATGTAGTTCCCATTCTAATTATAGTGAAAGTGAACTCGCTCAATCGTGTCCGACTCTTTTCGACCCCGTGGACTGTAGCCCACCAGGCTCCTCTGTCCATGGGATTCTCCAGGCAAGAATACTGGAGTGGGTTGCCATTTCCTTCTCCAGGGGATCTTCCCAACCCAGGGATCGAACCCGGGTCTCCCGCACTGCAGGCAGACGCTTTACCGTTTGAGCCACCAGGGAAATTTGGCTAATTGCTTAATAATTCTATTTAAATGTCTCCTTTGCTGCAAGTATCAATTCATTAGACCTGCTTTTTCTGGTTAGAAATCCCTTTGCTCCCCTAAATATTCGCTGCCTCATTCTCCTGTTTGTAATTTTGCCAGAGCAACATTCCATGTGACATAAGTAGCATCCCTTAAAAGAGGTGTTGGACACATCAGGGCGTCTCTCTGTGTTCCAGAGCCCAGGCTCTGTATTCTATGTCCTTGAAGCAGTACCTGTGATTGGGAAAGATCTGAGAGTGTGTCTTTAAGAAGCTAGCTTTCCTGCCAGGCAAATAAAACTGCAGTCACCAGCAACCCTGACACACCCCTGCAGTGGGGGTCTGCTGTGCTTGACAGAGTGAGAGAGGCTGCCTGAGAAAGAACCCAAGCCCAGCCTTTAGGAGCCTACAGCCCAGCTGGCAGCTGGGGTTATATTTACACCAAAGAATACCAGCAGAGCAGAGGCCTTCTCAGAGCACAGCAGTCTGTGGCTGGACACACATACACACACCACACACACACAGAGACACACACACACTGCATGGTGGGAGAATGCACTCCTGTGGAAGCTGAGAACCATGGTGGGATCTGTGCTCCAGGGGTGAGTATGCTTCCTGCCCAGGAAGCCTATGACCCACCCTTTCTGGCAAAGGTCAGTTAAGCCAGGGTACTGAACATTCCCTGGCATCTTCCTTGTCATTCTTCCCTTCTGTGTTTGAGCAGCTGAAGACTTCAATGTTGCTTTTAATTTTTCATTTGAAATGATGTTTTTAGTGCTGAATGTTCCAGCTTTAAAGAATCACATTGCTTCATCCAAATGCTCACATCCCATTGAATGCCAACACAATCCTTCCTGCCTTTGAAGAAGTGAGAAAGGGCCTGAGGGAACTTAGAGTGACGGGGGAGAGGCCTCCAGCTTCCACCCTGGAGACTTTCTCAGACCAGTGATGAATAAGAAGTGACATAGTCAGGTAACTACCAGACAAGAGAAGTCAGGAAAGGGTGAAATGGGAAGCAGAAGATGCGAGGTGTCAGAGGGGAAGGAATCAGGTGTCCCGGGGTCAGAAGGATGGGATAGCCATTACTCTGGGTTCATGGAATGCCACATCTTTTTTTTTTTTCATAGTGGAGTATAGTTGATTGAAAATGTTGTGTTAAGTCGGAGAAGGCAATGGCACCCCACTCCAGTACTCTTGCCTGGAAAATCCCATGGATGGAGGAGCCTGGT
>NW_011494734.1:446400-447012 GCF_000754665.1 Bison bison bison
AGAGACACACACACACTGCATGGTGGGAGAATGCACTCCTGTGGAAGCTGAGAACCATGGTGGGATCTGTGCTCCAGGGGTGAGTATGCTTCCTGCCCAGGAAGCCTATGACCCACCCTTTCTGGCAAAGGTCAGTTAAGCCAGGGTACTGAACATTCCCTGGCATCTTCCTTGTCATTCTTCCCTTCTGTGTTTGAGCAGCTGAAGACTTCAATGTTGCTTTTAATTTTTCATTTGAAATGATGTTTTTATTTATTTATTTTTTTTTCTCTAATTTTATTTTATTTTTAAACTTTACATAATTGTATTAGTTTTGCCAAATATCAAAATGAATCCGCCACAGGTATACATGTATACCTGTGAAATGATGTTTTTAGTGCTGAATGTTCCAGCTTTAAAGAATCACATTGCTTCATCCAAATGCTCACATCCCATTGAATGCCAACACAATCCTTCCTGCCTTTGAAGAAGTGAGAAAGGGCCTGAGGGAACTTAGAGTGACGGGGGAGAGGCCTCCAGCTTCCACCCTGGAGACTTTCTCAGACCAGTGATGAATAAGAAGTGACATAGTCAGGTAACTACCAGACAAGAGAAGTCAGGAAAGGGTGAAAT
>NW_011494734.1:447112-454849 GCF_000754665.1 Bison bison bison
AGGAGCCTGGTAGGCTGCAGTCCATGGGGTCGCTGAGAGTCAGACAGGACTGAGCGACTTCACTTTCACTTTTCACTTTCATGCATTGGAGAAGGAAATGGCATCCCACTCCAGTGTTGTTGCCTGGAGAATCCCAGGGACGGGGGAGCCCGGTGGGCTGCCGTCCATGGGGTCCCACAGAGTCGGACATGACTGAAGTGACTTAGCAGCTGTGTTAAGTAAGATGGTCCTAAAAAAACAAGGTTGTGTTTCAGGTGTACAGCAGAGTGATTCAGTTATACATATACATGTATCTATTCTTTTTCAAGTTCTTTTCCCATTTGGGTTATTACAGGATATTGACTAGAGTTCCCTGTGCTATATAGTAGGCCCTTGTTGGTTATCTATTTTATTTTACTTTTAAATTAATTAGTTTTTTGGTTGCACTGGATCTTCCTTGCTTCACATGGACTTTCTCCAATTGTGGCAAGCAAAAGCTACTCTCTAGCTGTGGTGCGCGGACTTCTCATTGCAGTGGTTTCTCTTGTTGCAGATCTCAGGCTCTAGAGCACACGGGCTTCAGTGGTTGCGGTGCATGGGCTCAGTTACGACTCATGGACTCTAGAGCTCCAGCTCAGTAGTAATGCATGGGCTTAGTTGGCTCACACCATGTGGAATCTTCCCAGACCAGGGATTGAACATATATCCCCTGCATTGGCAGGTGGATTCTTAACCACTGGACCACCTGGGAAGTCCTGTCTATTTTAAATATAGCAATGTGTACATGTCAGTCCCAAACTCTGTCTAACCCTCCCCTCCCACCCATCCCCCACTGATAATCATGTTTGTTCTCTAAGTCTGTGAATCTGTTTCTATTTTGTAAATTTGTTTGTATCATTTTTTTAAGATTCTCCATGTAAGTGATATCATATGATACTTCTCTTTCACTGTCTGATTTCACTTAGTATGATAATCTCCAGGTCCTCTGTGTTGCTGCAGATGGCATTATTTCATTCCTTTTAATGGCTGAGTAGTATTTCATTGTATATGTACCATATCTTCTTTATCCATTTTATCTGTCAGTAGATGTTCAGGTTGCTTCCATGTCTTGCCTACTGTAAACAGCACCGCTGTGAACATAAGAGTGCATGTATCCTTTTAAACCATGTTTTGCTCCAGATATATGCCCAGGAGTGGGATTGTGGGATCATATGGTAGCTCTATTTTTAGTTTTTGAAGGAACCTCCATATTGTCTCCATAGTGGCTCTTAGCAGTTTACATTCCCAGCAACAGTGTAGAAGGTCTCCCTCCTCTCCATCCCCTCTCCAGCATTTATTGTTTGGTGATGGCCGTTCTGACTGGTGTGAGGTGATACCTCATTGTAGTTTTGATTTGCATTTGTCGCATCTTTTCATGTGCCTCATGGCCATCTGCCATGGTTTTAAATAAGACCTGTCTCTGTAAGCAGATGCAGCACTAGGAGATGGAGGTGGAGGAGGGAATTCGCTGTGGAGGCAGGTGAAGAACTAGCAGGACACTAGTTCTGCTCACTCAGGGACGAAGTGTCATCGGTGAAGGCAGTGTGATCCTCCTCAGAGCGCGCTACTTGCAGCTTCCTTTCAGGCTAAGGTCTCCTACTTTCCTTGACCACGGTATCCTGCCAGTGAGGTCAAAGCTGACAGAATGGATCTGGAAAAGAACAGAGGAGAGATGTGTGCCCTTCTGTGTGACTTGGTGCTCAGGGCCCACCCCTGTCCTTGCACTGGCCTTTACTGTGTGAGACACGGGGCAGAAACAAGGCAAAGCATGTAAAATGCCAGCAGCCTGAAGCGTAACACCTGGTGATGTGTACATAGCCTGGCATTGTCCAACGTGAACCAGGCCTCAGGGCTCTAATCGATCTGTGTGTGTGCCATTAATTTTTATTTATCTTTCTTAAAAAGCAACTCTGAATTGCTTTGGAATTTGAAATAATGCCCTCAAAGAATTATAATAATGTTTATAAACTATCGCTCAACCTGTGCATTTCTAACTTTGTCTCTTTTTTTCTCCTAAATGTTTTTTATTTCTTTAATTGTTTTTCTTATTGAGCATCTAAAATTCTTACTGAGTCATTAGCTTTCTGTAAAGTTTTGATCATCTAATCTGGGTGGTATTGCCTGAGGAAGCCAAAGATCAAAATAACAACAGTGATAACTAATACTTAAATGATGCTTAGCATTGAATAGAACTGTTTAGGTATTTCACATGTGTTAATTTATTCCATCCTCACCACAGTCTTATGAGGTAAGTGTTATTATTAGACCCATTTTACAGATGAGGAAACTGAGGCATGGAGTCACACAGCTGCAAGTGGCAAAACCAAGATATGAAACTAAACTCAGTTCTGAGAGCTGTGTTTCTCACCACTGTGAATCGTCACATGAGTCTCTCTCCACACTGGGAATGGAATGGCCAGGAATGACACTGTGATTTTTAACCTTTAAAAATAAAAGTGCGAGCTCTTAATTTATTGTGCCTTTAACCCTTCTGTTTTTCCCTCCTAAACTCTCAGATGATGGACATGCTTAAAGCACACTAAGGTAGTGTGAGACCACGCCATGTGAGTGTGAGCCTGTGGCGCCGGCTGTGCTGCGTGCGCTTCCGCCTACCAGAGTGTGAGCCTGGCTGCTGTGGCCGGCTGTGCTGCGTGCGCTTCCGCCTGCCATCCCCGCATGCTTCCTCCGCTGCTCTGATCCCGCTTCCGCCGCTTGGCAGTGGGGCCGCATGAACCGTCACTTTTAAGCCATAGAGCTCCTGTCTTTGTTCCTGATTCTGTATTTGTATTTCTCTCTCCCACAATGCCCAGAGAACTGCCGCTGTCAGCCTGGCACCTCCCTGGGAAGGAGCTGGGGACGCCTGGGGAAAGCGTTTGGTTATTGTTCTCTGACAATGAGCCCTCATATTGTCAGCTTTTAGGATTCTGGGCGTGTGTCCACGTTCTCACCGCAGCATTCTACTCCACAGAGTGAAAACGTGTGTAGGCTCCTCATGCAGGCGGTGGTCACCAGTGCATCTTTGCTGTGCGGTGTTCTTCTGGGGCCACCAGCCTAAACAGATAATTGCTCTGTGAGTCTTCACAGGTGTGAATGCCATGTGAAAATAAATACCATGCAACAGGGTTAAAATGAGCTATGGAGAAAACTGGAAATCTTCACCTTTGTTGATTGTTTTCTCTGTACCTGTGTATATGGTGGACACATATAAATATATTGAACAAACATGATTATGAATGAGAAAGGAGAATGGTGTTTAAGCCACATATGGGTTATATTGGCCTTTCATTGTACACACACACACATGTGCACACATACACATTCTCTTTTGGTGTTCCTTGAATCTACATAAACCGTATTTCCACTTTGAGTGAATTCAATGTGATAAACTAGATTTACCAAATAAGTAAGTTGGGGAGAAAGAATCTGCACCTGACACAGAGTCCTGACTTCCAGTACAGCCTCCCCACCTGACTGTGACTTCAGGGATGGAACTTCCTCTTCTCAGTCTCCCTGAAGTTTCAAATGTGTGTTGAAAGGGAAAAATTGGGTAGGAGGAAACTTTACAAGTTACTTGTCGTGGTGACAAGAATCGGAAACTGCAGGGACTTTCATGAGATGTGACTAAGCATTTATTCCCCCTGCAGTGTTGGGACCCCTACCCATCATTTAGACACACAAAGAATTGTGGAGCTTAAGGGTCCTTAGAGATGGATTATTCACTCCAGAACCCTTAATTCACAGATGATTGAGGGAAAGCACCCTGGCCAAATGGGGCAGAGCCTGTATTGCAACTCAGTTCTCTTTCCATCAGAGCACCTATTAATGTGCTGCCCCTAGCTCATTTCTCTTTGGGAAATGAGAAATGTACGGGAAATTCCTGTACACAACCAGGAAATGAATGAAGTGAAGGAGTCACTTTGATTTCATCCCAAGAAAGGACCCTAGGTCCCAGTCCTGGCTCTGCCACTACATCTGGATGAGCTTGGGAGAGTTACACTGCCTCTCTGGACCTTGGGCTCCTCATCTATAAAATGACTTTGACAACAGCCAGCTTCAAAAAAGTAAGTGATAAGTTTGCTTCTAACTCAGCTGTTTCCATGCAGCTTCCTCCCAGCAGTATTCATTTCTCACTGTAGGATTATGGAGAAAGTTATAGTTGGGCTATGTGCAAAGAGACAGCCCAGAGGAACAAGAGCCCTGTGAGTCTCTGTTATTAAGTGAGGAACGATGAGGGCAGGAGGGACAAGGTGCAGGAGAAAGGCAGATAGCCTGCCCTCCCCACACAGACCTACCACATCATAGGTGGACGTGGCTAACCCCACGTTTAGTCATCCCGGTTATGCTGATTTCTGCAGTCTGAGGTTACCTGGCTGGTATCCACTTCTTTCCAAGACACCGGTGATTAGAGCTCTGGAACTTAAGGACACTCAGTAGCTGAATTAAGTCACATTTTCTCCTTTTAGTGTATTGCTTAATGAACTAATGGGGCCAGGGAAGTCACTGAGGCTGTCCAAACCTAATCTGAAAGTCACTTAAGGCAAGTGTAGAGACCCATGTGTGCAAACTTCCAGAAGAGTTTTGAGATACACTCCTTGTTTATGTAAAATTAGAAATACAGAGATTAACCAAATGTGCCGTGTCATGTTAATAGAGATTTCTTTTTCCATGGTAAATCCAAGGCATTTTATGATGAATCTTTGTTAAAAAGCAAAGGATCATCACTGATTTAACATTTGGCCCATTTTGGTTTCCATAGATCCAGTCTGGATTAACACGCAATTATTTCCAAGATAGTGCATCAGGTCTGCAGCCGTCTTCCCTGTATCTGATGCTGATTTAGAGTTGGGTGGGAAGAACAGGACAGGGAGGTGGAAATACAGAAGTGGATAACTTCCTGTGCATGTCTTAGGTTCTTAATGCTGCTGGACAAAATGGAGAACTGCTAAGAGCTGTGACCTTGAAAAGTACTACTGGGACAGAATTTCAGCTCCAGCATTTTGGTGGAGTAGAGGCTTTGTAGGCAGCAAACCTGGCTGGAAGGGTTGCTCTAACGGACTCTTAAAGCTACATTTGCATGGCACTTCACATAAGGTTGAAAAATGCCAGTAGACCTTGTCAATGGGAGGGAGCAGCTTTTGGAAATTCAGGCCTGTGTTTCAGGCCTCTTCCAGCTCCTTCCCGGCCCCTTCGGGATAATCATTGTCCTGCTGAGCCCTCTAGTGGCCATACTGGTAACTACAGGAGACTGTGGTGGGAGGGGAGAAAGTCAGACTCTGTGGACAGCCCCAAAACACAGCCAGACACGACTTTGGCACTCCATGGAGGCTGTCGATGTGGGAACATGCCCAGGTGTTGGTGATGGTGATTTTGCCTTCTTGTCTGCCATGGTGATGGTGATTTTGCCTTCTTGTCTGCCTCTGGTTATCCCAGCTTAGTTCTGGGATCTGCGGGACCCTTCAAGACTTGCCCTAAGACAATACCCTAAGCCCACTGTTACCTGAAACCAAACTGAGTTCCCTAGAGTCTGAAGGGCATCTGACCGGCACATGTGCCCATGTTTGTCCCCCGGGGCCCCAGTGTTGACCCACCTGGCTTTGGGGTCAGGGGACCCTATACTGTTTCCCAGGCATTCAGCTCCCAAAGGGACAGAACACCAGCCCGCCACCGCCTCCCACACTGTTCCTCAGGGCTTCCCGGGAGCAGTAAGTAGGTTACACCTGACTGACATAAGGCTAAATTGTTTTTAATTGTTTAACCCAGTGGTTTTCAAAGTGTGGTCCCCAGACCAGCAGCGTCAGCATCACCCAGAAACTTGTTAGCGATGCGGATGCTCAGGCCCCACCTGGACCTACTGAATCAGAAGCTCTGTGAGAGGGGTCCCGCCACCTGTCTCTTTCAGGCTTCCAGGTGACAGTGAGACTTGCCCTGGTTTGCGGCCCCCCGCTAAAAGCAGTGATTCACAAACATCAGTATCTAAGTGGTGGCAAACTCTCAGCTTATTTAAATGTGGGTGCTGACCCCCTCACCCACAGGGATTTAGTAGTTCTGTGGTGAGGATACAGAAAGATGATTCATAAGCCATCATTCCGTATAGTTCTGATGGGAGAGATCCACACACCACCGTGTTGAGGAAGTCTGTTCTAAAAAGAGCAGAGCCAGCTTCGCCAGCACGGGTTAGCTTCCTCTCTTGAATGAGAGATAAATAGTGTTCTCATATTTCCCCGGTCGTGAGAGAAACCTCAGTAAACCTATCAGATACTCCGGGTCTTTGACGGAGGTCTCCCTTGGCAGATGAGGTGTTGCTGCAGCTGTGAGGAAGATCTCAGTGGGGTCTGTATCATAATTCAACACAAGCCCGTCCTCTGGAAAGAGACACTAGTTACTGCGGGAACAGCAAGAGCAGGACGCCTGCAGATCCTTGTGGGTCTGGATCTCTGGGTGCTATGTCAGACTCGACCAAGAAGCTGTGTGCCATCTTGGCTATGAGTCCATCAAATAGCAAGTTGCCCTTTTCTTTTCCCTTCTTGAACAATTCGAGATTTAGTGGTACTTTCTCAGTGAGGCCCAAGACTTCGGTTCATTTTAATACTGTTAGGAGGAAAGAATTTTCAAGACTTGAGGTTATGAGTGCAGTTGGCTTCTATGGCACCTGCCTTGATCACTCTAGAAAAATAGAGTTCATTTGTTGTGAAGATTCTTGTGAATGAAAAGTCCCAGGTCTTCTCATCACAGCTGTGGGCCCTATTGGGAGATCCAGGGCGGGGATTTGCCAGCGTTCTTCTATCCCATTGAACATTCCCATTTAAACACACATCCCCCTCCCAGTTCTCTGCCAAGCACCCACACCTTCATGGGGTGCTAATTCATTGGGCTGTGCTCCGAGAAGACTCTTAAGCACATTTCAGGACCCCTAAGCACTCACATTTTCAAGAATCTGACAGGAACAGAGTGAGAGATGTGGTACTGACATTCCTTGCCTCCACCCAGGATTCTCAGTCCTTGTCAAGAGGCTTGTGTGCACGAGTATGTCTGCTTGGGGCAGCATCTTTACCAAGTCAAGCCTCTAGTCTTTCAAACCACGTGGGTAGAGCAGGCAAACGTACTCGCTCCCTTTCCTCCTCCCCCTCCTCCTTTCCTCCCTTCCTCTGTTGACATTTTCGTTCCATCTTCTTCCCTCACCCATTTCCTCCTGCTTCCTTTCCTGTGTTTTCTGTGCTTCTGTGAATTTCTACAGCTTTTTCTCCCCTCTCCTCTTCTTGTTGGGCCTCCCATAGTCCTGAAAAGCAGTTCCCTACCCCACCCCAGGAGCCCAAAGAGCCTCACCAGCATTAACTGCTGAAACCACAGGCATCCTGCCAGGCAGGGAATGTCACCTTAATTTACTGTAAAGCATAATTAAAAGACAGATCTCCCGTCTCCCCTCGCTCAGACAGAGGGAGACAGCAGGGAAGCAAGGAAGGGGAAGAGCAGCAAAGGAAAATTCAAAAAGAAGCCACAAACAGTGTCGAATTTTAAACTCTGTGTTCAGAAGGAGTGCAAGCCACACTGTCCCCAGCCCTGGGGTCTGGTAAAAGCACCAGGCTTAAGTCGGCAGGAAGCAAGAGGAAGAATAAAAGGGGAAAATGCTGCCAACAGGGCAGTAGTAAAGAGAAGAGAAAGCTTTTGTCCAGAGAATAAGTCTGCTCTTCCCAGGGCTGCCCCTGGGTCAGGAGGCCCCCC
>NW_011494734.1:455100-493340 GCF_000754665.1 Bison bison bison
CATTTACCTAGTGCAGAGGTTGCAGTACCCGGGGTGGGGGGGTCCACCCATCTGCTGAGGGCTGGAGATTCCCACCTGTGTATCCCATGACGGGAAGAGGAGAACCCCAAGGCCTTCCCCAAGCCAGGGAACAGTGTGACCCTCAGCTGGCGAGAGGGGGAACAGCAGCAGCCATCAGGGATGAGAAGCATGCAGGACAAGGCTCCTGGGTGCCAGTGAGGCTCTGAAGTGTCCCCGAGCCAGAGGCCCAACCCCGCCACTCTCTGGAGCCCACTCTGTGCCTGGGGAACCCTCTCTTCCTTCCCAGTCTTCCTGAATCTGTCTGTATTTACTTTTTCTGGCTAGCTCAAGGCACCCCTCAGGGACAAAATATATTTGTGTGATTTAAGTGATTGCACAAAAAAGTTAAATGCTCTGATATTTGCATTTAAAACTGGCATTGCATGATGTAAAACACATAGTAAAATTCATGCTGTTTAAATTTTTAATTTTTATTTACTCAGAGGGACATTAAATTGGAAGTAAAAAGCACCATGGCCAGTGGTGGTTGCTCATCAATGGGAATGTATTTAATACAGCTGAACTGTATTGCTTAAGATGTGCATGGAATGTGTAAATGTAAAAGAGGTTAAGTGGCAAATTTTATGTTACATGTCTATTACCACAATAAGCAAAAAGAAAGAGTGGAAACAAACTTCATGACGAGGCAAGAGAGAGCGACCACAGGAAAAAAAAAAAAAGAAAAAACTTTGTATTTTAATGTCTTGAATGGCCCTTTTTTCTGCTTTTTGAACAATTTTCGTCTAACACTGAGTCTGCAAATGGTGCGGCTCGCAGTCCCTCCTGACTTGCACATGACCACTTAAAGCTTGCACCATATTACAGAACAAATTCTAATCCTGCGACGGGATGGGGAGGTCCCCGTCTGTGACTAAAAGTAATGTCAACCTTCCTCAACGTTCATCTACAGGCGGAAAAAAAAAGGAGGAAACAGAAAAATGAAAAAAAACAGATTCTTGCATTTAGATGAGCACCCATCACATTTCTAGGTAACCTCAGATAAGCACAGGGCAGTGTGAGAGTTCTGGGGTGAGGTCAGTTCATTAATTGATGAGAAAATGTCTTCAAAAACAGCTTCTCACACTTAACACAGATTCCTCTGTATTTCCAGTATATGGCAAATGATTTAGGTCATTTATCAGCCTCCTGTCTGAAGTCTGGTGCCTCAAAGATAATAAGATTATAACATCTCACCACTTTGGTATGATAAAAGGAAATAAAACAGATTTCAGTGCAGAAAATATCTCTGGAGTACCATTTGTCTAAGTAAAATTTGTGGTGCTACATTTTAAACAAGATTTTTTTAAGAGTATAGTAGCATTTTGATCCTTACAGGTTAAGAAAATTTTGGCTAAACTGAGGCCTGCTGTGTTTGCAAATTCCTCCTAATTACTCTCTGTGGACCAGTAACCATCCACCCAAACACACCTTTCTCTGCATTCCCATGAACCCTGGTAAGCTCTTTAGGCAGTCACGGGAAGCTTAATGTATTTCCTGTGAAATCATACCATTCTCCTTGATCAGCTTATCCCAGTTTTGCAAATTTAAAAAATTTCATTCCTGGCATCAACAGCCTGTTAAATTAGTTCTGATTAATAATTGAATCTTAAGACCAGTTCAAGGCAACATCTACAATAAGAGATTAGTGGGGAAGGCAGAGTGGTACCTTGTAGCACCGTGTGGTAATAAAACAGACTGGTGACCTCAACTGGAGGTGAGAGGTAGTAGCCAGACTCTGGCAAAGTGTAACTCCTTAAACAAATCATAGAAATACACAGACATGTCTCCCCTCCAGACTGATGAGCCTAGCATTTATTTCCTAGTAATATACATATATTGCTGATCTAGACACATCCTTCCTGGACTTGCAGTGTGACTGCAGGCCATAAACCCTCTTGGATTTTGAATTATTTATAATGGCATTGCAGAGCATTTCTTCCTTTAATTCTGAAGTGGAAAATTCAGTCATCCTGAAATGTTAGACCGAGAAACAGATAGGCTTCTAGCTTAACAATCGAAAGAATAGCCCTTCTGGAGGTTTTCCAGACAAACAGGATGTCCACATAACTCTAGATCTCTGTGGCAAACCCTTTAAGCGTGTCCATGCTTGTACCACCCAACTTCTAGGGCTCAAGTTCTGAGCCCCAGAATTTTCTTGGGCTCAGACCTTCCCAACCCAATACATGACTGAAGGTGATTTCATTTCTTTCACTCTTTCACTCACTGAAGACAGAAGGAAACCTAAAGGTAAAAGAACATCAGCACAGATCACACTTTTAAGCAACCCCTGGAGTTTCTCAGTGGAGGCCTTTAGGCTGCCCTAAAGTGTTGCGTCAGAACCACTGGTGGAATTGGTTTAAAATCCTATGGCGTGCATTCTGCCCAGATCTACCAATTCTGATTCTTTGGGCATTTTTTAATTAACTAGGAGACTTCCCTGGTGGCTGAGATGGTAAAGAGTCTGCCTGCAATGTGGGAGACCCAGGTTTGATCACTGGGTCGCAAAGATCCCCTGGAGAAGGAAATGGCAATCCACTTCAGTATTCTTGCCTGGAGAATCCCATGGATGGAGGAGCCTGGTGGGCTACAGTCCATGGGGTCACAAAGAGTTGAACACAGCTGAGCAACTCACTGTAGTTCCCAGAAGTCAAGAGCAGGTTCCTTCAACATTCGTCCTCTCTGTAAACACCAACTGAGGAAGTACCGTGACCTGCGCATGGTGCCGGCTTCTGTGAGTTAGCTGATCCTCATGCCTTCTCTCTGAACAGGGACATCCTGCATGTTTGGGGTACTTAGGAAAACCTCAGGGTGCAAGCCAGGATTGAGAAGTCAATCTTTAGGAGGATTAGAGAAAAATGTAACCATGATAATGGCTATAAGACTCCCACTCCCTTGCATCGTTGTGATTTTGCCATATGCCAGAGGCTTTGCCTGTATTATCTCATTTCTTCCTCCAAATCATCTGTGAAGTAGGCACAAGTATATTGTCCTACTTTACAGATGAAGATAGCCCAGTGGAGCTCTCTGACGAGTTGACAGTTGAACATGGATTCACTCTCAACAGTCTACTTCCAGAACACAGGCTCTTCACCACCACTCCAGCCATCGTGGTTATTTTCCTTTTCTTAATAACGCAGAAACTAGGAGGTGATGCTGTGAAGTGCGTACCACCATGTGCCTCCCAGTTTCTATTCCAGTGGTGATTTGTTGTGTATTAAACCCATGAAGCACCAGTGCATGCCAGGTTCTGGGGATACAAAATGAATCATTGTCAAGATGGTCCCAGTTACCAAAATGTTGAATCATATAGAAAGTCCAGAGTTAAAACTCAGAATCCCCAACTTCCTTGAGCGGCTTTGAGCCCATTGAACTGCGTGGCTTGCCTTCCTAAAATTCTCTCAGGGGACAGAGCTTCGAGCTCCCTTGCATTAGTGTGATGTCAGAATAATTGCCAGTTTAGCTGTTCTTACTCAAGCAAAACTGCTCCTGGGGGCAGTAAATTTGGAACTGAAGCCTCCTTGTCATGCAAAGATAAATGTAATTTTTACATCTTTCAGTGTGTTAAAGTCCATCATTTTCCTCCTTCCTGAATACTGATAAAAATTTACTTGGCTCCCAAAACTGCCCCCCTCATTCTCATTCCTAAAAACAAAGAGCAAAGCTACGCCTGAGAACAGCAGGGAGATTTTCTGACTGAAGGTTCTGCAGGAAAGAAATGGTGCATGTGGTTTGCAATCATTACTGTGTAGCAGCTTCTGTGGCAGTTAAAGTCTACTTAAAATAAGTTGGTAAATTCTAGCCATGTCCCAGCCTGCTGTGAAGACTGAATACCAACCAGACTATCTCACTGTCAATAGGAAAACTGTGAAAGTATCTTGAAGACCCTTTAGACTTGCCCTGAAAATAAGCATTGCAGATGTTTTTCACCCCAAACCACCCTAACCAATCTGTAAGACTTTTTCTCACCCCTCTTACATTACAGGTGTTCCTATGGGGGCAAAGCAGCCCTCGGGGCTCAAGTCCCTGACCCGGGGCAGACTCAGGTCTTACAGCAAACTACAATTCACAAGCCTCCCAGCCACCCCTCACAATTTGGTTCCTGAAAGCAAAGCTGCATCCAGAGACCCCTCCTCCTAAACTTAACTGTAGACAGAGAGGGTGTCTTGCCCTGCCCTCCTCAGACCTTGTCAGGACCCCAAGCTTCTTCCCCCACATTGAGAACCCCACATGCAGGATCACCACCAACACCCCGTCTGCTTTCCCCACCTCTGTTCCTAGGTAGCCAAGCACTGCTGGAGAAAGACCCAAGACTAACCACCCCTGAGCACTCATCCATCGCCCATGGGGACCTCCTTCATCTGTTCCCTGTTGGTCCTTCACGTTTCCCTTCCAGAAATGACTCCAAACTGCTTCGCCTTTGCTCAGGTTCAAACCTCCACCCCCGCTGGACCCCACCAGCCCCTCTGCTGGCGTGATGCTCATCCAGTAACAACTTCAGATCCCCTCCTGTCCATCTCAGATCTTTATTGGCACACTTTTTATCCCCTCACCACTGAATCCTTCCTATTTCTATCCCAGAGATTCCTCTTCCTCCTGAGTTCTTTTTCTTTCAACTCCCTATTCCCTCTCCCCTGCCCCCAGCCCCTGGGAACCACCATTCTACTCTTTGCCTCTATGATTTTGATGACTGTATCAGACAACAAAGCTGTGTGGGATGTCATATTGCTGAATAACAGTATATGGATCCAAAAGATTTTGACAGGTTGGCTCTAATAGCATGAAATTCAACAAAGGTCAATACAAGGACCTGACCATGGTTCCTACCATCCAACCACACAGGGAGGTCATAAGTCAAGACCTATATGGAGGAAAACCACGGGGATTTAGTTAAATGGCAGGGCCACTGGGCAACAATACTGTGGGGAAAAAAAGCTGATGGGATCTCAGGCTGTAAAAGATAAAATGTCTACAGCGAGGAAGGGAGTGTCCCCCCATTTAACAGTATTTGAACCAGGCCTGCAGTGCTGACTTCAGCTGTAGACATCACATTTAAAGCAAGCCTAGAGAACATTCCTTGCGCGTTCAGAAAGAACTGAGATGATGAAAATACCTGACACAGGTCCTCTGGCCATGTCCTAAGGGCTCTCCAGAGGAAGAGAGATCAGACAGGTTTTTGTAGCCCCATGCTATATAGTGGCCAGAAGAGGCACCACAGGAGACTGGTTCCCCCCAGGCCGATGAGAAACTCTCCACTCTCTTAACGGCAGAGCATGGAAGGACCTTCTGGGGAGGTGATTAGGTTCAAGCTTCCAAGTTCAGTGGATATGGAGATGGAAATTCCAGCTTCCTCTCTTCACATCTCTTCCATCACCAAGATCTTTGATGATCTGCACCTGCCCGGAACTAAACTCGTCATATATCACATTGAAGTTGAAAAGCCAACATTCATTCATGTAGTCACAGAAAAAGAAAGTATTCAGCGATCTAAGAAAAGTTTAAAGTTTGGAAAACTTGGAATACAGGACAACTTCGTTGTGACCCTGTATATAGGGTATCCACTACAAATCCATCAATGGCAAACATCATTCTTAACTGTGACACTCTGGAAGTCCTCCCTTTAAGGTAAAGGACAAGATGTCTTCACCACAAGCTGTCATTGAGCATTATTCTATAGGTCCTAATAAAGTATCAAAAAAGAAAACCCTTTACCCATAGAAGAGTACATGAGATGGATAGAAAGGACGTAAGACAAAGGTTTGATACCTAGCTGTATAGGTTACAGTTTACAGGACCTTGGGAAATGTATTTAACCGTGTCTTTTTCTCATCTATAAAATGAGCAATGATATCTACCCTAAGGAGGTTTTATGATGGCTGTGCCTCTGAGGGGACACAACCAGATTCCAAAAGGAAACAGACGCCCTCCATCAGAGTAATTAAGAGAGTTTATTCAAGCAACTATTTACAAAGATGTTCAGTTCAGTTCAGTCACTCAGTCCTGTCCGACTCTTTGCGACCCCATGAATCGCAGCACGCCAGGCCTCCCTGTCCATCACCAACTCCCAGAGTTCACTCAAACTCACGTCCATTGAGTTGGTGATGCCATCCAGCCATCTCATCCTCTATCGTCCCCTTCTCCTGCCCCCAATCCCTCCTAGCATCAGAGTCTTTTCCAATGAGTCAACTCTTCGCATGAGGTGGCCAAAGTACTGGAGCTTCAGCCTCAGCATCAGTCCTTCCAAGGAACACCCAGGGCTGATCTCCTTCAGAATGGACTGGTTGGATCTCCTTGCCGTCCCAGGGACTCTCAGGAGTCTTCTCCAACACCACAGTTCAAAAGCATCAATTCTTCAGCGTTCAGCTTTCTTCAGAGTCCAACTCTCACATCCATACATGACCACAGGAAAAACCAGAGCCTTGACTAGAGTGGGGAGGACTAAAGAACATAGAGTGGTGGTGAGGCGTTACCAGCAGAGGGAGCCATTACGTAGGGAGTGGTTACAAAAAGCTGGCGAGAGCTGGAGATACGTGTTTTGGTAGCTGGCTGCGGGAGAGGGCTTCTCCCAGGAGCTGTGGCTTTCAGTAGAAGGATGCTACCACAAACCTGTGGCTCCTAAGAGAAAAGATCCCCTAACTGCTCTCTCTTCTGGTCTCCTGCCAGTGTTTCCTATTGGCTGCAGCTAAGAGGGCAAAACAGGTGGATTAACGCAGTCCAAGGGGATCAGCCTCCTAGGATGTAGGGCTGGGTGGAGAAGGGATCCAGAGGAGCCACTAGAAAATATCAAGCAAAGTGTGTAATACACTTTCATCTTCTTCCTCACTCCTCCCAGTTGATCTTCCTCATCAAGCAACAATGATTTGTACATTAAGAATGGCTGAACCATTCTTATACTTCTTAAAAAAGCCTCAATTCAAAGGAATTCATTATTTTATTTGATCCCTGTAGCACTTTATTCAGTAAATGGGGCAGTGATTTTTATCCTGAGACTTGAGATTAAACAACTTCAAAGACCACAGAGGGTCTAAGGCTATAACCCAGATTTATTAGGCTTGTGAATTATCCCAAAGAGATAGATGCTAAAAAAGATTATTTGAGGATGAACTCTTTGAGTTAATTAATGAATCTTGCTTTAAATTTTATGTATTTTTGTCTGTGCTGGATCTTCATTGCTGCTCTAAGCCTTTCTCGTTGCGGGAAGTGGGGGTTTCTCTTTGTTGTGGTGTGCAGGCTTCTCATTGCAGTGGCTTCTCTTGTTGAGCTCAGGCTCTAGGCGCTCGGGCTTCAGTAGTTGGGGCTCACCGGTTCAGTAGTTGCGGTTTGCGGGCCCTAGAGCGCGGGCTCAGTAGTTGTGATGCATGGGCTTAGTTGCTCCAAGGCATGTGGGATCTTCTCAGAGCAGGGATTGAACCCATGTCCCCTGCGTTGGCAGGCAGATTCTTTAACCACTGGACCACCAGGGAAGTTCAATGAATCTTAAATGTTATCATCACCCAGCCACTTCTATTGGGCCGAAAATTACATCTCCAAAAAAGGATCTGACTCCACTTATAATAAAGTATACATGCATACATGTCTATATACTACTTATAATAAAGGATATATATACAATAAAAGATACATATATTATTAAAAGAGAAAACTCAGAACCAAGGAATGGAACCAATTCAAATATGCTAATCATAAAAGTTGCTACAGCTGAGCGTCAGATTTGATTCTGAGCTTCTTGGCATCAGTAAGCACAGTTCTCATTACACACTGATAGGGCTGCTTTGGAACCCAGCTTTCTCTGACCTCAGGCACAGGATGACACTGCCATTCCCCTCCAGCCAACAGAAGGTTTGATGCTCTGGCCTCAGTTATTTGGAGAAGGGCAGGCTCTACCTTTCTGTGTATGAGCTGCCAGTGTTGCCCTAGGTTCCTGGTCCCTGAGTGGGTCCCAGATCTGACTGCCTCCTCCTGCAAAGCTCAAAGCTGGTCATGGATCTGAACCTGCAGCACCCCAGGGCCAGCTTTTCAAGGCACTTTATCCACACCTCCCCATGGTCAACCTGGAAGTAGGTATAGCCAGAGAACACTCATCCAGGGAGGGTCAGAGGTAATCTCTCTCTCTCTCTCTCTCTCTCTCTCTTTCTTTCTTCTCACACACACACACACACACACACACACACACACGTGAGTAGCTGCTAGTGTCAGAGCTGGGAGAGGAGCCCAGCTGTTTAGAAGCCCAATCCCAGGACAGCACATGTGGGAAGATGCTGTACAGCATCTGAAAGTCTGCAAACAACCTTCACTGTCTCAGAGGTGGACAGCAAAGCCCATTTATGCAGAGCTGGATAATGCTTTAATTGCCCTTCATATTTGGCTTAATGGGTTTCTCTAATTGGAACCCCTAAACTGCCCTGAAAAGAAATAAGAATAGAAATGGCTTTGCATTATTGATTCTAGATCATATTTCCCTCGTTTTCTTTGACCTCCATTTAACTTCTCTCTCTTCCTCTCAAAAATCCTATAAAGTGAATAATGCAAATGATGAGTAGAAGGTTGATCTTCTAGTTGGAAACATTTCGATTTATTTTTAGAGTGTATTGAATTTCATTCTGGCCAAACGAAATTGACTCCCCTGCCTCCATTTTCAAAGCACATCTACCAAAAGGTGTGGTCACTAATGACAAATAAAGCAGCACAGTTGCCACCTCTGCATTTGCTTCACTGACATCAAAGCCTGTCTAAAATGCAAGTACTGTGTTTGCAGGATCTTTGCTCTTATACCAGCTCCTCTTCAGTTGAGGTCTGTGTAGCAGAAACCCTGAGCTGCCTTGGGGCAGCTTGTAGTCAGAATGTCAGGGTGCAGCGGAAAAGGCAGATGACATTTTTACGAATAAGTACTGCGTGCCAGGCACTTTCCTTCAATTGTCATCATTTAGTTCTAACCCAACCCTATGGGTTAGGTTATTATCCTTATTGGAGAGGTGATAACACAGGCCCAGAGATATCAGGTTACTGGCTCAAGCTCAAACCGTGAGTCACTGGCTGGGTCAGGATTTGAACCCAGTTTTCTCTGATTAGGAAGCCCATTTCCTCTTCCTTCGGCCATGCTCTTCATTCCACTTCATCTCTGGGGGAATGAACTTCATAAAACTGGGATCACTCATTCATGGTACACAGGCAGCCCTAGAGAGCAAGTTTCACATGTTTTGCTGAGCAGGTCTCCTCCCTGATGTGGACACGTGTTTTTCTGGGAGGAAAAACAAAACTCCATCTTTTCACTTAGTGTTATTTTTAATTTAGGTCCTACTATTCTTTTTCTCACAATCTCATCTTTATCTTTCCTGTCAGCTTTTGTCCTTCTCCTTCTCATCTCTAAAATTATTTCTCAATTTCCCTTTTCCCCTTTTTAGCTAATTTCTTGCACAGTCAAGAAATGTGTGGAGGAGATTGCATTTAGCTGATTATTCACTTAAAATGTACCAAATCACATACTACATGCCAAGGAGCAATAGACAAGAAAGCCATTAAGTACCAGATGCTCCTGGAACCCAGCGGGGGAAGTAGCTGAGCAGGTCTACAGGGGCCAGGATAGCTTCCAAGAATAGTTTCCTCATCCAGAATAACTCTCCCTTACACCACCAGAATAAAAGCCTCACGGCCACTTTTTGGATGTGCTGATGCTCGTTCAGGAGTGGGAATATATGTCATGTTCAGGATCACAGACTCTGGACCAGTCAAACCGCCCATGATAACATCCCAAGTCCACCACCTGCCAGCCATAGGACCTTGGACAAGTTACATTACCTCTCCACGCCTCCCTTGTCCATCTGTAAAATGGGGTTGTTAATGATACTTGCCTCTTGGAATTGTTTGGGTGTGTATGTTCATAAAGTGCCCAGATCATTGCCTGGCATAAAGTTAGCAGTATAAAACTGTTAGTTCTTCCCCTTCACTCAGTCAACAAACATTTTGGGCCACCCTGTATGCAAATGTTCTGTGCAGGAAACAGCCCTGAATCTGAGAAGCAACAACCACTAATAGCTAACAGCGTGGTAGTTAGTATCGCACAGACAATGTGCAAATCCTAGCGGGGCCACTGACCAACTCAGTGACCACAGTTCCCTTCTGTAAGCCTGATTGCATGCCAGTGAAATGGGAATGTTGATACATGTCTCATGGGGCAAGGGTTACAGGTGAAAATGTATGAAGGCTGTTAGCCGAGAGCCTGCTTCACTTATGGCAAAAGCAAAATAAATAGTAAATACTAAATGCTAATGTCATTGTAGGCACTGTCCCAGGTCCAAGAAATGACTTTATGAAATTTCAGCTAGGTGGAAAAGCCCAAGCAGAAAATTCTACCAGTCCTAGAGCAGGGGGCCTGGGACAACAGGAACTTCACCCAAGACTAATGGCCCAGTTTGTGTATCGAGGAAAGAACCTCAGGGCAGTTTCCTTAAGGACTCTGACTTCCTCCTGGATGGCCAACTTGAGATGTATCCAAACTGGAACTTAGAACCTGGGTGTCTGGAGGACTTGGCCATCCCCACACCTTCCTGTGTAAAAGATGTGTCTTCAAAAACCCTGCAAAGAGGAGGAAAGGATCTCACCTGGGACTTCTTTTTCTCACTGAAGAGTGAGGCCAGGAGGCACTGTATGGGCAGTGTGGGTGTACCCAGTCCTGAGAGGCCCCAGTTCTCCAGTTCAGCATGGGGTAGGAGCAAGTAATGCAGTGGACTGAGTCAGCCTCAATGGCTGAGGCCCCCGGCCACCCAAATACTGGATAAGGGTGTCCTTTTAATAGCCGTGCAGGTTGAAGCACTGGGCTGCTTTAAACTTTGCAAACAAAGAGAAAATAGGAGTGTGTGTGTGTTCATACGTGTGCACATGAGTATTTCTGTCAGGTTTATTTAGTCTTCATCTCATCTTCCCAAAGGATCATGTGTCACGTAAACATGTTGTTACTAAGATTATTTTCAAAGAAAAACGGTGGCAGGTGATCCTATTAAGGGTAAGAAAAACCTGAAACCAGTTTGTTAATTTTTTAAATTCTGATTTTTAACAATATGTGAATGTGCTCATTCATTCACACACACTCACAATTTTATTCTCCTGCATATTTCCAAGGGGATTCTGGTATTTAGAGCAAACTGCCTTCATAGAGTGGGAGATCTCAGAATGGGAGACATGGCCCTTGGCAAGACTTTTAACTGTGTTCATTTTACAAAGCTAGTCTTGGTCTTCTCAGAATATCACAATAAAGTCTGACAGGGTTTTTGTGGGGGAGATGGCAGAGGAGGGAAGGATGAGTCGTTTTGTAAGCTCGGAGATCCCTAATTGAAACTGGTCTGTGGGGTCTTCTCTCACTGATGAGACCACTGATGTTGGGGTGAGCAGAAGGTAACCCCAGAAATGTGATAGAACTCCCAAGAAATGTCATCCATAGCTGGCAGCTGCTCTAATCTCATTTCTCTAATTCTTTTTATTATTAGAATGTTCAAAATATTAACCTCACTCTGGATATTAAATTAATTTGGACAAATCGCAGTAGATGCCAATTAGCTGTGCTGAAGAGCATTTCCTCTTAATACTACAGTTCACAGTTACACATAATTGCAACCTAATTTATTTGCTTTAATTAATATTTGACGTATATAAAAAGAGATGGGAGAGATTTTTCAAGAGTATCTTTCTGCTGACAGTGTTTTAGTGCCTAAAAGGGAGCCTGTTTACATTAAAGTAATTCTTTCTTATGTTCAAATGAGCTGGTTTTCAGGAGGCCGTCAGAATCATAATAACATGTGAATTCACATTTGTTCATTGCCCCTTATCTCATGACATTCAAACTTTGTAGTTTGATCTTTCTTGCAGAGAATACTTTTATGTGAATTATCCTTTCAACTTATAAGGTGAAATGTTCATTCCCCATAACAGGGCAGGCCTGGGGCACAGTTGTGCACTCAGGATTCATCTTTGACGCTCTTGGGTGTTCCTTTCTTTGGCCACTCCCGCCTCATCAGTGCACCCTTTGCCCACCCTCACATCCTCACACTCCTGCCACCCTCCCTCCAACTCACCAGATCTATGGATCTATGCGGGCTCTGTGCTTCCTGGCCTGAGTCTTTCAAAATTTACTACTCCTGTGTTCTGGCAGGTCATTAAATCTGTTACCCAACTGATAATAGCTCCCAGATAGCATGTCTTCATTGTAACCAAGACCAAAGTCTTAGGGATGTTTAATGGTGATGGAAATGTTGCTTGTTACAAGCCGTTTAGAATTCGTTCAATTATGTGGCAAATAAAAACATCACAACTCAAAAAAGAGAGGCAAGAGGATCCCAAGTTTATCTAGCTACTGATTGAATCTTTATTTCAGATATTTATCAATCATTTCTGTGTGTTCTGAATTTCACCAAATACTAGAGATAGCTGAATATCTGTATTTCTAAAGCTTTCCCCACCCCAGTCTTGCCCAAAATCATTTCCTTGCATGTTTCTCACCCACCCCCGACAGGCAAGACTGTGAGCTCCTCCTGGCAGCTCCTTTTCATCCTGGGAACCGCACTGCCTGGCACAGTGTAAACTCAATGTTTGAAAGATGGCTGGACTAAAGAATTCCAGTGTTCCATTTGGGGAACACTAGGTGAAAAAGAGATTTCTCAGACAAACCACAAATAGAGGGAAAGTATTTGGAAATTATGTACCTGATAATGGATTTGTATCCAAAATATGTTAAGAGTTCTTTTTTTTCCCACTATTTTTTATTGAAGTATAATTGATTTATAATGTGTTAATTTCTGTTCTACAGCACACTGACTCAGTTATACATATGTATACATTCCTTTTTATATTCTTTTCCTAAATTATAGTTTACCCCAGGACACTGAATATCGTTCCCTGTGCTATACAGCAGGATTTTCTTGTCCATCCGTTGTATATGTAATCTACTGATCCTTAACTCCCAGTCCATCCCCCTTCCCCTTGGCAACCACAAGTCTGTTCTGTGAGTCAGTTTCTGTTTCATGAGTTCAGTTCAGTTCAGTCACTCAGTCGTGTCCAACTCTTTGTGACCCTACAGACCGCAGCACGCCAGGCCTCCCTGTCCATCACCAACTCCTGGAGTTTACTCAAAGTCACTATCAATAAGTCAGTGGTGCCATCTGACATCACATCCTCTGTCATCCCCTTCTCCTCTCACCTTCAATCTTTCCCAGCATCAGGGTCTTTTCAAATGAGTCAGTTCTTCGCATCAGGTGGCCAAAGAATTGGACTTTCAGCTTCAGCATCAGTCCTTTAAATGAATATTCAGGACTGATCTCCTTTAGGATGGATTGGTTAGATCTCCTTGCAGTCCAAGGGACTCTCAAGAGTCTTCTCCAACACCACAGTTCAAAAGCATCAATTCTTCGGTACTCAGCTTTCTCTATAGTCCAACTCTCAAATCCATACATGACCACTGGAAAAACCATAGCCTTGACTAGACGGACCTTTGTTGCCAAAGTAATGTCTCTGCTTTTTAATATGCTGTCTAGGTTGGTTGTAACTTTTCATCCAAGAAGTAAGCGTCTTTTAATTTCATGGCTGCAGTCACCATCTGCAGTGATTTTGGAGGCCCCAAAAATAAAGTCTGACACTGTTTCCACTGTTTCCCCATCTGTCTGCCATGAAGTGATGGGACCAGATGCCATGATCTTAGTTTTCTGAATGTTGAGCTTGAAGCCAACTTTTTCACTCTCCTCTTTCACTTTCATCAAGAGGCTCTTTAGTTCTTCTTCGCTTTCTGCCATAAGGGCAGTGTCATCTGCATATCTAAGGTTATTGATATTTCTCCTGGCAATCTTGATTCCAGCTCGTGCTTCATCCAGCCCAGCATTTCTCATGATGTACTCGGCATATAAGTTAAATAAGCAGGGTGACAATGTAAAGCCTTGACGTACTCCTTTTCCTATTTGGAACTAGTCTGTTGTTCCATGTCCAGTTCTAACTGTTGCTTCCTGATCTGCATCCAGGTTTCTCAAGAGGCAGGTCAGGTGGTCTGGTGTTCCCATCTCATAGATAGGTTCATTTGTGTAATATTTTAGTCTCCACATAAAAGTGGTATCATATGGTATTTGTCTTCTCTTTCTGACTTACTTCACTTAGTGTGATCATCTCTAGTTGCATTCATGTTGCTGCAAATGGCATTGTTTCATTCTTTTTTATGGCTGAGTATTACTCTATTGTGTATATACACCACACCATCTTTATCCATTCATCTAGGACATTTAGATTGTCTCCATCACTTAGTTATTGTGACTAGTGCTGCTGTGAACATAAGGGTACATGTATCTTTTTTTTTTTTAAGTACAGTACTAATACATTTAGTACTTTTTTCTTTTTCACATATGCATAATCTGTTTTAAAATTTTTGTTGGAATATAGTTGATTTACAATGTTGCATTAGTTTCGAGTGTATAGCAAAATGAATTAGCCACATATATGCATGTATCTACTCTTGTATTTTGGATTCTTTTCCCATGTAGGCCATTACAGAGTACTGAGTAGAGTTCCCTATGCAATACAGTAGGTTCTCATCAGTTATCTGTTTTATAGTAATATATGTATGTCAGTTCCAATCTCCCAGTTTATCCCCCTCCCCATGCCCTGGTAACCATAAGTTTATTTTCTACATTCGTGACTCTTCTTCTGTTTTATAAATAAGTTCATTGGTGCCCCTTTTTTAGATTCCACATGTAAGCAATATCATATGATATTGTCTTTCTGTGTTTGACTTACTTCACTTAGAGTAACTTCATCCATATTGCTGCAAATGGCATCATTTTGTTCTTTTTATGGCTAAGTAATAGTCCATTGTGTATATATATGTACATCTTTTTTTATACATTCCTCTGTTGATGGACATTTAGGTTGCTTCCATGCCCTGACTATTGTAAATAGTGCTGCAATATTGAGGTGCCTGTATCTTTTTGATTTATGGTTTTCTCTGGGTATATGCTCAATAGTGGAATTGCTGGGTCATATGGTAGTTCTATTTTTTGTTTTTTAAGGAACCTGCATACTGTTCTCCACAGTGGTTGTACCAACTTACATTCCTACCAAGAAAGTAGAAGGGTTTCCTTTTCTCCACACCTTCTTCAGCATTTGTTATTTGTAGACTTTTTGTGTGTTTTTTTTTTTATTGTTGAATTGTGTGAGCTGTTTATATATTTTGGAAATTAAGCCCTTGTCAGTCACATCATTTGCAAATATTTTCTCCCATTCTGTAGGTTGTCTTTTCATTTTGTTTATTGTTTTCTTTGCTTTGCAAAAGCTTATAAGTTTGACTAGGTCTCATTTGTTTATTTTTGTTTTTATCGCTATCACCTTGGAAGACCTAAGAAAATATTGTATGATAGTGTCAGAGAATGTTTTGCTTATGTTCTCTTCTAGGAGTTTTATGGAGTCTTGTAAGCCATTTTGGGTTTATTTTTGTGCATGGTATGAAGATGTGTTCTAACTTTATTAATTTACATGGAACTGTCGAACTCCTCCAGCACCACTTGTTGAAGAGACTGTCTTTTTCCCATTTTATATAATTGCCTCCCTTGTCAAATATTAATTGGCCACAGGTGTGCAGGTTTATTTCTGGACTCTGTTCTGTTCCATTGATCTGTATGTTTGGTTTTGTGCCAATACCACACTGCTTTGTTTAGGGTAGCTTTGCAGTACTGTCTGAAGTCTGGAAGGGTTGTGCTTCCTGCTTTGTTCTTTCTCCTCAGGATTGGTTTGGCAAGTCTGGGTCTTTTATGTTTTTGTATAAACTTTAGGATTATTTGTTCTAGTTCTGTGAAAAATGTCATGGGTAGTTTGATAGGGATCACATTAAATCTGTAGATTGCTTTGGGTAGTATGGCCATTTTAACAATATTCTTCCAATAACGTTGGATATCTTTCCATTTATTTGAATCATCTTTAGTTTCCTTTATTAATCTTAAATCTCAACCAAAGAAAATCAGGTAACCCAGTTTAAAAACTGAGCAAAGGATTTCAGAATTTCTCCAAATGATATACATAAAATATAGAGATGGCCAATAAGCACATGAAAAGATACTCAGCATCTTTAGTCATTAGAGTAATATGAATCAAAACCACAGAAAGATACCATTTCCCACCTACTAGCATGCCTGTGATCAAATAGAGAGATGAGTGTTAACAAAGATATAGAAAAAATTGAAAACCACATACATTACTGATGGGAATGTAAAATGGTGTGGACTCTAGAAACAGTTTGGAAATTCCTCAGAAAATTACACAGTTCCTATATAACTCAGGAATTCTACTCCTAGGTATATGTACCCAAGAGAAATGAAAACCTACATCACACAGTAACTTGTACAAGAATGAGTGTTACTCACAATAACCATAAGTTAGGAACAAATACTATTCAGCTGAAGAACGAATAAGCAAAATGTGGCATATTCATACAGTGGTATACTATTTGGCAATAAAAAGGAATGGAGTACTGAATTATGCTACAACATGGATGAACCTTCAAAACATTTTGCTAAGTGAAAGAAGCCAGTCACAAAGGATAGTCGTGTGTTGCATGATTTCTTTTACAGGAAATGTCCTGAATAGGCAAATCCAGAGAGACAGAAGGTAAATAAATGAGTGTTTCCAAAGACCAGAGGGAGGGGGGAATGGAGAGGTATGATGTTTTTGTGGTGATGAAAATATTCTACAATTAGTTAGTAGTGCTGGTTGTGCAACTCTATGAATATATCACAAATCAATGAAATATATTCTTTAAGTGGTATTTTATGGTATGTAAGTTATATCTTAGTAAAGTTATTACCAAGAAAATAGTTTCTCTTCCACAAGACTTCTCCGTAAGTGGTAAAATCCTCAAGAGGAGTGTATGGTTTATATTTTATTTAGGGTACCTAACTGTTCTCATTTGCCTGGGACTGAAGGCATTCCCAAACGTAACAGTCAGTGCTAAAACTAGAAAAGTCCTAGGCAATCCATGCAATATTTGGGACATACTTACAGTTAAAAAAAAAAAAAGTTCATTGTTTATCTGAAATTTAAGCATCCTCTATTGTTATTTGCTAAATCTGGCAACCCTAATTCTACACGATGATCCAATTTGTCTAGATCATGTAGAAGCAGAGATCCAGAATTAAGTTTAAATCTAAGAGACTTATAGTGTTTGAAGTTAAGGAAGAAAGCTCCCAAAGCATTTTAGAACCTTGGCCAAAACTATTACCAAGTAGTTCTTCAGAAATCTCTTTTCACAACTTTCTGCCTCAAGTTCTCTCATTTCCAAGGTCTACTGCAAAGGGTTCTTGTCAGAGGACTCTTTAAGAATGATATTAATAAATAGTTACATGAAATAATGTGCTTCTTTAAAGTGTTTCATCTTGGATAAAGCATAAACTAGTTCCTCCTGGCATCTGAGTACATGAAGAACTGTATTGTAAGTAAGTCTACTTTTAGCCCACTAGTGTTTTGGACGGAGAAGGCAATGGCACCCCACGCCAGTACTCTTGCCTGGAAAATCCTATGGATGCAGGAGCCGGATAGGCTGCAGTCCATGGGGTCGCTAAGAGTCAGACAGGACTGAGCGACTTCACTTTCACTTTTCACTTTCATGCATTGGAGAAGGAAATGGCAACCCACTCCAGTGCTCTTGCCTGGAGAATCCCAGGGACAGGGGAGCCTGGTGGGCTGCCGTCTGTGGGGTCGCACAGAGTCCGACACGACTGAAGCGAGTTAGCAGCAGCAGCAGCAGTGTTTTGGAAGACAGGCTGTTAAAAATAGAAACAGGTCTAGTAGAGTAGAGAAGCAGGAGTGCTTTTCCTTACCAATTAATGAAAAGTAAGCCGGTCCTCTGAGCGCAGTACTCTTGCCTGGAAAATCCCATGGACGGAGGAGCCTGGTGGGCTGCAGTCCATGGGGTCGCGAAGAGTTGGA
Organism: Bison bison bison; assembly: GCF_000754665.1. Taxonomy (NCBI): domain Eukaryota; kingdom Metazoa; phylum Chordata; class Mammalia; order Artiodactyla; family Bovidae; genus Bison; species Bison bison. Next base: position 473,101 of record NW_011494734.1, read on the forward strand.
CACAACTGAGCGACTTCACTTTCACGTTCATGCATTGGAGAAGAAAATGGCAACCCACTCCAGTGTTCTTGCCTGGAGAATCCCAGGGATGGGGGAGCCTGGTGGGCTGCCGTCTGTGGGGTCGCACAGAGTCCGACACGACTGAAGCGACTTAGCAGCAGCAGCCGCAGCTGAGCCCAAATGGTTGGAGGGAAGGTGTGTGCCGCCGTGTGATCAGGTTAAAAGGCTGTGGCTTGTAATTTGGAAATTAGCATGTCATGTGTCACTGAGGCAGAAGATGAGGGACGTAGCTCTAACGCGAGTTCCCTGGAAATGCATAGATACAGGGAGTCAAGGGCTTGCATGTTTGACCAGGTGAAAGGCGTTGTATTTTAAGAATCATACTCGTGACCTTGGAAGCCAGGACTCAATTCAGTGATGGGTCTTTCCGTCACTTCTCAGCACTACAGGTTAGCGGCCACCAGGGGGCACCAAAGCAAGGCCATTCCGGAGGACGGAGTCTGACACTCCTGAGCAGTTGGGTGATCATCTCAGCTTCCCCTTTGAGATTCCTTGCCCAGTCTGTGCCTTTCGGCCAAGCGACCGGGTCGGTATGCGCATGGATTTACAGTCAGCCGGTCAAAGGTTATAGACGTGCTCGTCCGCTTAACACCCTTGTTCTCTTGCATCACTGCAGTCAGGGGCCAGAGAGTATGCTGGTGGGGATTGATGAATGGGAAGGTGGCCTGCAAGTCAAGATGAGCAATGGACATATACATGCAACCTCAACAACTTCAGACCTTCTCATCACCTACAGTGTTAGTGCTAATCAGCTGCAACCAAAATCAGTGTTAGACCTTAATTCAGCACAGAAGTATATTTTGACCATGCATTTATTTTCAGCACAAATCCAAACCCACTACAGTTAGACCCCTTGAGGGACAAACCAGTGATTGCCCAAAGAAAGGATACAGGTAAACCAGTAATCAGAGGATGGGGTTTCGGGTACTGCTCCTCTAGAAATTGTGTCATGAAGGAATATTTAACTCAGCAGATCTAAACCACAGTCAGAGAAAGGGCATCTGCCCATTGTTGCAGTTATCTGTTGCTGCATGAGGAACTATCCCAAATTTTTGTGGCTTAAAACTTTGTCAAAATTTTGTTGAAAAACCTCACACCCATTAGGATGGCTCCTAACAACCAGTTTTATTATTTCTCACAATTGTGTGGATCAGGAAATTGGGAAGGGTTTAACTGAGCAGTTCTTCTGCTCCATGTAACATCAACTAGGGTCATTTTGGGGATCAGTAGTATGGAGGGTCCAAGAAGGCTCACTCACAGGTAGGCCCCTTGCAGGGATGGCTGGAGAAGTGGGCTCAGCTGGACCACTTTCCCTGTCTGTGTGCTACCAGGACCTCTTCATGTGGTCACTCCAGCAGAGAGATTGGAAACTGCCAGTGCTCTAAAGGTTCTCAACATCACTAATGACCATAAAAATGCAAATCAAAACCACAGTTATCACCTTACACCCTCAGGATGGCTACTGTCAAAACAGAAATTTTAAAATGTCAGACAGATATGAAGAAATTAGATCTTTGTGCACTGTGGGTGGGATTATAAAACAGTGCAACAGAAAATAGTATGAAAAAAAAAAAAACTAAAAAAGAGAATAGTATGGAGGTTCCTCAAAAAGCTAAAAATAGAACTACCATATGACCCACAGTCCCATTTCTGGGTGTGTATCCAGGAGCATTGAAACCAGGGTCCTGAAGAGGTGTCTTCATACCCATGTCATAGCAGCACTGTGCACAATGCACAAAAGGTGGGAGCAACCCAAATGCCCATCAGCAGATGAACAGACAAGCAGAAAGTGGCGCACACACACAGTGGAATACGATTCCACCTTAGAAAGTAGGGAAATACTGTCACATGCTACAGCATAGATGAGCCTGGAGGACACCATGCTAAGTGAAATGCACCAGTTGCAAAAAGACAAATACTGTATAATTCCCCCTACAGGAGCTATCTAAAGACATCGAATTCATAGAAAGGGGAAACAGAATGGCGATTATTGAGGGATGAGGGTATGTTACTGAGGGAGAGGGGATTTGTGTAATGGGTATAAAATTTCAGGCTTGCATTATTCAAAGTCCTGGAGATCTGTTTCACAACAATGTGAATTTACTGAACACTACTGAACTACACACTCCACAATGACTGAGACGGTAGATTGTATTCTGTGTGTGTGTGTGTGTGTGTGTGTGTGTGTTTACCACATTAAAAAGCAAACCACTGATACTCTTAAAGCCCGGATTAAAGGGGAGGGGAACATAAACCCACCTCTCAGTGGGAGGAAATGCGGAGAATCTGCAGCCAGCTCTCCCCCTGCCATCCCTACCGTGGGGCAGATCCTGTAGAGCTCCTGAGGGCCTAGAAGGTGAGGTGTTATTTCCAGGGGGCCATATTCAACCTCCGGAAGATGAAGGGTGTCAGAAAGCGTTGTCAGAGATGGGCACAGATTGAAACAACAGAGTGGGAGAAACTGACAAAGCCTGTAGGGCCAATGAGGAAAAAACAGCCTGGAATCCCACCCTTACTCATTTTCACAACAAAGATGTAGCATGCCATTCTGCTAAAAGCCTGAGTGGCCCCACCAAGTATTTTTCTCGCTCAGCGCCTGCCCCTCAGCTGTCCTGACAGTGGGAGCTCCAAGCCCTTATGGAATAGGTCAGATGGGAACAGTCTGCAGAAGCAGGTCACAGGAGACCTTTCAGAGCTGGCAAACACGTAGAAAATCCAGCGATACCACAGCATTTAGATAGTGTGGACAACGTGGCCATTATGAATGCTGCTCTCATGAGCAGTGATTCAAATGACAGCTTCGAAAAGGGTTTGCAAAGAGCCCTTTGGAAATGGAACATGGGTGCCTCAGAGCCCATGACATGTTACGAGGACAAACCCAACTGAACAAAGATCCACAGCAGCACTGAATGACTTATTTATTCAGTCCTGCTCTGTACAAACCTAGGAGAAGATGACAGCTTTTAAATTGACTCCCCTGAGCTATGCAGCATCCATGGTGCGTGGGAAACGTTAGCAAGCATTTTGAAAAAAGCAGAAAGTTTTATAAAGCAAAGGTCACAGTGTAACCATGCTTATGCTGCCACCAAATTCTGCAGACGGTCCTGGTGTCTCAGAATCACTAGGAGTGATAGCAACATCTGGAGGGAAAAACCCTGCCCTTTACCCTCTTAACCTGCCGGCTTCACATATCTGTTTGAAGGGCTAGCCCCTCCAAGCCTTCAGGTGGAAAATTCTTTGTGCAGGTCATTTAGGTAATCATGGCAGCATCCTCACTGGACCGCTTCTGCAGAGTGTTGTCCTGGCATCGTGTGGGGAGTGTTGGTGTTCTGGTAACCCTGGAACACAAGTGCTGGTTCTTTCAGCCCAGCACATGCTGCAGAATTCTTGCATGCCCCGGGGTTCCTGTTGCATGGTGGAGTCAGTCTTTCTTGGAAGAAAGAATACACAGTGCGGGCCATGTCTGAGTAACCCCAGCCCAGGCAGCTTCCCCAAGGGATCTGGTGACCGTGCAGCCGGCCCTCACAGCAGGACTGAGACTAGGGTGAGGCCAATGAGGAGCCTAGCACACAAAATTTAAGGAGGCCCTTGTCCTGTGTTTGCACAACCCTGAGAGTGAGCACCTCCTTGAATCTCGTATGCAAAGAGACCCACTGGCCTCCTTTGTCCAGGCCTGGCTCAGAGGCCTCACTGTCTCTTTTCCCGTTCATTCCTCAGCTCCCTGCCCAAGGTTAGCACTGGGGGTGGGGAGTGTAGCCCCAGTGCCAACAGTGGTCAACAAAGAAGAGAGCTTTAAGAAGGAAGCGCTGAGAAATTGATGGTGAGATTGCGTGAGGGATCCAATGAGGCATTTGGCTACACAGTGGCTACGTGTGACCCAAGACCAGAGCAGATCCAGGAAGGGTTGGTGATGGAAGACGTCCTGGTCTGCCCCTCGGCCGTGGGCCAAGATGGTGGGGTGTAAATAGGAAACCCTGTGAGACTGGCCACAGAGGTTCCCTTCGTACAAGAAGGCTCAGGATCTTCACAGGGAGGTGCTTTGCCTATAGAAAGTTCCTTTCTCCCCAGGCTTGGATGTCAGCACTCTAGGGGCTGATCTGAAGCCCTTCCTCCACTGTCTGCTCTCTTCCCAGCCCAGTGTGATGTTATAAGGCCAAACCAGGCAGCTTAGCACTGGGGAGAGAGAAAGTGGGAGTCTTGGGTTCTGTGTGCGTGTGTGCTAAGCCACTTCAGTCGTGTCCGACTCTCTGTGACCCTGGGGACCATAGCCCTACCGGCTCCTCTGTCCATGGGAATCTCTCGGCAAGAATACTGAAGTGGGTTGCCATGCCCTCCTCCAGGGGATCTTCCCAAGCTAGGGATCGAACTCACATCTCATGTCTCCTGCACTGGCAGGCGGGTTCTTTACCACTACTTCTACCTGGAAACAAATGGTTCAACCAAAGCAGACTTTTCTATCATTAAATCAGGGGAATATTCATTTGTGAACCTCAATACAACGGGGACTCCCTCTTGGCTCCCTTATCCCCTGCATCACATGTGTACAGCCCTGAGAAGTACACTTCCGCACACAGGGTCACCATTTCATCACCATTTCCCTATTCTCCTTCCCACATTTGCAAGCCCATCCACTCCTCCCCTTCTCCCTCCCCAGGTAGCACCTTTCACAAATCTTGCTGGAAAACCCAGACATTCAGTTTTGTGGATTTTAAATAGAAAATGATGCAGAATGAGAGAATTATAAGCTGGAGCAGTGGAATCATGGACCCACAAGCCCAGTTTTGGATTCCGTCGAGCCAGAGCACCTCCATGACACTGTAGCAGAGACCACTCAAGTTCAGAAGTGCCTGTGGCACTATGTCAGATCCTTGGATTGCTGGCTTATGTTGCTTATCTGAAGAAAGCATTCCCTTCCAGAGGGCCTCTGCCAGCATGATTCAAGCTAAGAGAATCATTACAGACTAATCATCATTATGGCGTGATCACATTTCAATTATCCCCTGTGTAGTCTGGGTACATTAAAACAACTTCTCTGACTGAGAGAAGTTCGTTAAAAATCATAATGTGCGTTAAGATTTTTTAAAGCCTGTTGGAAGCCAACAAGGGGATAAATTCTAGAAACGACAGAATCTTTTAGGGGTTTCTCTTGCACTTATGCAGAAAGCATAATCTTATCTTAAAATGTGGGATGAGGACTATAACTGAATAATGGGCCAATTGTTTTATTATAATTTGTGTTTCTAAGCGCTCTGTGATTCAAAACCCAACAGATTGTTTTCTGTCAGCCCCAATCTGAGCTTCTAGGTGCATTGGCCCATCTTCACAATGTATAAGGTACCCCTAACTCCTGGTTAGCAGTGCCAAAATCTATGAAAATTAGCCAGAGGATGGAGTAGGTCACACCATCTGTGGTCTCTGTCAATACAGGCACAGTCCCTAATATGTTGCAGAAAAGGAAAACCAGCCTTCCCCTGAGCATTTGTCCTAAAGAAAAGAATTTAAAAGAACAAGTCAAGTTTCATATGCAAAAATATTCATTTTCGACAGTAACAAAAGGAACAGAAACGTACCTACGTATCTGACAGTGGTGAAACCATTGAGAGTGGAATATCGAGCGTGGCCTGGAGAGGAATGAGAATGGAATGGAATTATAATGCAGTCATGAGAAACTGATGCTGATGATGCGGAGAGTGGAAATATAGTAAATTGTTCTTAATATTGTGTTGAAAAGGTCATCTACACTCTGATTCCAACTATATCAAATAAGTGCACACCTTAGCTAAGGAATAGAAAGAGACATGGGGCGAAAACAGCTGGTGTCTCAAAAGTGGTTGGATTGTGGATGATTCATCTCTATAGTCATTCCTTTTGAAACTGTTATAATGTTCATTCAATAATAAATAAAACTTGGAAGGAAAAGGAAAACACTCAAGTGAGGCATTTTCTATGCCAGGCAGAAAAATCAGTGATGCATGGGATCATTTTGCGTTCTTCCTTGCTCCTTCAGAGCAGCCTGTAATCTTCATCCACAGGTAGGGAATATGCATGCCTGAATTATCAGAGGACCCCCTCACCAGGAAGGCTGTGATGTTTGTTTAATGGACCAGAAACCTCACTCCTTCCAGTTTTGTTTGATAACAAATCTAAGGTACATTTGTTGGTATGGTTTTTCCTTGACAAATATGCACAAAAGTCTTGAGGACAGAAAATGATGCATTTGTTCTTTCTCTCTTTTCTCTTTCTCTTACCCATCCCCCCACCCCCCTCTGCAGTTCTGCTAAGCCAATATTCTCTAGAATGAGCACAAAACAAATCAAATAACAGCTAAATTAATTGAATAACAGCTTTTGTACATCAGCATCGAGAAGGAAGACGCTTGGGAGAGATCAGAGTACCGAGATGGATACCAGCGAGAATGAAGCATCCAGCTGTCAAAGCACCTACTAACCCTAGATCGGCAGAGATGGGAGTGATTTTCCTGAAAGGAGATATGATCACGGAGTAAACACCAGCTCACTGGAAACTATCATTAAATAAGAGCAAATGACACTCATGAGAAATCACATTCAGGAAATATTTTAAGGAAGAGAAATATAAATGTGCTAGAATTAACATGTAAAATATATATGTACTGAGGTTTGTAAACTGTCCTTTTTTAATCAAACAGAAAACAAAAAGCTTTACTCTTTCAACATTATTTTTAAAAAGGCAGTGCATCCTAAATTATTCCTATCTCAATAGCCAAGAGGCTGATCAACCATCACTTATTGAGGAAGCGTCTTAGAAAATGCCTCTGAATATTTTCATAGGAGCCATGACTTTTGGTTCCCATCTCTGCCGTTCATTTATGTCACTGTGTAATTAGTTACAACCACTCAGTTAAGAGATGTTAGCGTTTCAAACTTTTTACCGAGTCTTTGTTCAGTTTAATCTGTCTGTACCAGTTATTACTGAGAAAGTGTTTCTGACATACACTATTACTCCATCAAGCTGTATATTACAGGAAGTACATCTTTACATCACAGGTTCCTGAGCAACACAGACTTCCCTGTCTTTCAGGAAACAGCATCAAGGAACTCTGAAAAATATAGAAAGCTCATTTTCACCTTGAATGCTCACATGTAATATATAGGCTGCTATCAAATAAACACTTTTTCTAATTGCCCCTAGTAATATGTATAAGAATTTAATATACTTTACAAATAAACATCTAAAATATCTTCTTTTTCTATTTCTTTGTCATATCATCAGAAATCCATATCCTTTCTTTCCCTTACTTTCCCTTACTAACGCCATTCCATTAAACCTATTTCTAAATGATAGTAAGTGGCACTAACAAAATAAATAATAATTGAATAGCCTTAGAACTAAATGAATATATACTTAATACAGGTCAAAGAAACTTGGTAGGAATAAGTTGCCTTTTTGTTTACTAATTTTAGTTTCAAGAACACTCTGTTTGTTGCTTGTTTGTTTTTAGTTGATTGGCATTTAGAAGTAGTGACAAATGATCAGTTGTCTTCAACAATCTTTTGCTCCCAGGCGTCCCCCACCATCACCCTCATCATATATCCTGCAATATGCAGCAACAGACAAATATTTAATATTGAAGTAGCCAATTGCTTGAGAATGACACAAGCTAAAATGTACGTGCAGGAATCATCAGTATAAGCCAAACCATATTCTATACCTGAGCAGAAAACATGAACATGTAGAATGCCTTCATTTTTGAACTCATAATTAAGATCCGTTTAGTATATATTATTGGAACAATGAAGAGTAATACAAGAAGAATCAACCAAGACACAGATCATGGTTGATTTCTCTTATCCTGTCTCACACTCTAGTTTTGTCAATGTCTCTGGTATTAGCATCTTTTCACCCCAGGTGAGTTTTATGTTTCAAATGGCTAAAAAGTATATTACAGATACAGTCAAATAAGCGAAACACAATTCACAAAGATATGGATTTTCTAAAGAACCACATTAGGAGAGTACTTATTATCTCTAAAGTATTAGCTGTTCTGGGAGTTATTTGTTGCTTTAAATATTAGCTCTCCCTCTGCATTCAAAACATTCTACTTACTAAATTTAATTACACACAACTTTTCAAGAATTCATCTTTTAGTTAAGGGGAGGTACTGCTCTACTTTACCTACAATAAAAATAGAAGGTATTGGCTTTCTTAATCCGTGTAAATTGTAGATTCCACTGGGAGTCCCACAACACTAATAGTGGTGTTTATGAAAATGAAAAAGTGCTTCCTGTCCACATGCAAGTGTTTTTAAGAAGTTGTTTTCCTTCTAAAAAACCTAAGTGTAATTTAGCATACCATAGTGCTCTGAAGATGGGTCATTGACGTGTACCATTTGTACATAGGTAAAACACATGTAAATCACTAAATGTTAATGAAGTATAAGAAGTATGTTTTTATCTTTTTTAAAAAAAAAGTGACTCCCTTTCTCATTCTGTTCTGTTGTGTTGCGTCCAAAAGTTGTGTGTAATTTTTTAAGGTCCAGGAAATGTAAAGAAATTTGTTGGAATATCTGAATTTCTGTAAAAAATAAAAATAAGATTTTGTTATTTAAAACATTGTTTGGTGTTGTGGCGTGCATTCATTGTATTCAGCATCTGTCTTTGTTCAGTGATCCAGTGACAGGTGATGATTTGACTGAAATAACCATCTTTGAAAAATCTCTGTGCTGTCAGATTCCATAATGTTTGCCAAGAGCAGACATTTGTTGGATGTGCAGGACCCTCATCATGCGAAAGGCATGGTTAATAACCCCCAAAGCCTCTTCTCACCAAGTAGAGACACACCGCAAGCTAAACCTTCATAGACTCAGTGGAATGAAACTGAGAAGTGAATAGCCAGACTGTTAAGTAAAACCTGGCCTGAAATATTCTGAAATACCCAATTAGTTGTTCCACCTTGGCTCTTGCATATTAAAGCAGCCACCTGTTCCCTAGACACGAGCAGCGGTTCTGCAGTTGTTCATACTGAGTATGTGTTGTCTGGGTAGGTCCTAATGCCAGATCCTTCATTTACTGCATAACTCTAAACAGCTCCTCACCTATTAAATGAACACAAATAATAAAGCCTGGCCCTACAGTGGTGTTGTGAGGCTATAAATTAAGGTATAGTGCCATGCTGGTGCTTGACTAGTAGGCAATATACTCTATGAATTTAATTCCTTCCCCCTCCTATTTGCAAGACATTGAAGAAGAAAAGAAACATAAACATGAGCTCTGCTCTCAAAATGTTGAAGATAAAGTAACTATGAGTAGGGATTTAAAACTCAAATACCTACTAGAGCCAGGGAGATAAGTAAGTTACAGAGCAAAGCAAGCTGGGCTGCTGAGATAATAGGAAGTAGTGGGCACAGTGGAGCACTGGAAAGCCTAGGTCATGTCTACAGAGATGATGTTGCCAGTACTCGGCTCTAGTCATTCACCCAACATGCACTGAGTCCTTACTGTGTGTCTGGAATTATTCTAAATCCAGGGAAAGATAGTAGTGAGCCAGAAACATAAGATCCCTGTTCCTATGGGTCTCATGTTCTGGTAGGAAAACAGATAATAAATAGGGAAATGTCTGCTAGTAATAATAACAGATGCTCTAGTTATTGTTGTTCACTTGCTAAGTTGTGTCCGACTCTTTGTGTCCCATGGACTGCAGCACACCAGGCTCATCTGTCCTTCACTATCTCCCAAAATCCGCTCAGATTCATGTCCATTGATTGATGATGCTGTCTAATCATCTCATCCTCTGCCACCCGCCTCTTTTGTCTTAAATTTTTCCTAGCATCAGTGATTCGGTTCTTCCCATCGTGTGGCCGAAGTATTAGAGCTTCAGCTTCAACATCAGTCCTTCCAATGAATATTCAGGATTGATTTCTAATAGGATTGACTGATTTGATCTTCTTGCTGTCCAAGGGACTCTCAAGAGTCTTCTCCAGCACTATAATTCAAAAGCATCAATTCTTTGACATTCAGCCTTCTTTATGGTCCAACTCTCATGGCCATACTTGACTACTGGAAAAATTATACCTTTGACTATACAGACCTTTGTCAGCAAGGTGATGTCTCTGCTTTTTAATATACTGTCTAGGTTTGTCATAGCTTTCCTTCCAAGGAGCAAGCATCTTTTATTTTTTTTAGTAGTTTTTTTTTAATTATTATTATTATTTTTTTTTACTTTACAATATTGTATTGGTTTTGCCATACATCAACTTGCATCAGCCAAGCATCTTTTAATTTCATGGCTTTGGTCACCATATGCAGTGATTTTGGAGGCCAAGAAAATAAAATTTGTCACTGCTTCCACTTTTTCCTCTTCTGTTTGCCATGAAGTAATGGGATCAGATGCCATGATCTTCGTGTTTTGAATGTTGAGTTTTAAGTTAACTTTTTCACTCTCCTCTTTCACCCTCATCAAGAAGCTCTTTAGTTCCTCTTCACTTTCTGCCATTGGAGTGGTATCATCTACATATCTGAGGTTGTTGATATATAAATATCAAGTTGGCAATCTTGATTCCAGCTTGTGATTCATCCAGGCTGGCATTTCACATGTACTCTGCATACAAGTTAAATAAGCAGGATGACAATATACAGCCTTGTCATACTTGTTTCCCAATTTTGAACCGGTTTGTTGTTCCATGTCCAGTTCTAACTGTGCATACAGGTTTCTCAGGAGACATGTAAGGTGGTCTGATATTTCCATCTCTTTTAAGAATTTTCCAGTTTGTTCTGATCCACACAGTCAAAGGCTTTAGTGTAGTCAATAAAGCAGAAGTTTTTCTGGAATGCCCTTGCTTTCTCCATGATGCAACAAATGTTGGCAATTTGATCTTTCATTCCCCTGCCTTTTTTAAACCCAGGAGGTACATTTGGAAGTTCTCAGTTCATGTACTGTTGAAGCGTAGCTTGAAGGATTTTGAGCATAACCTTACTAGCATGTGAAATGACCACAGTTGTATGGTAGTATGAACATTCTTTGGCATTGCCTTTCTTTGGGATTGGAATGAAAACTGACCTTTTCCAGTCCTGTGGCCACTGCTGAGCTTTCCAAATTTGTTGGCATTTTGAGTACAGCACTTTCAGAGCATCATCTTTTAGGATTTTAAATAGCTCAGCTAGAATTCCATCCTTTCTATTAGCTTTGTTCGTACTAATGCTTCTCAAGGCTTACTTGACTTCACAGCCCAGGATGTTTGGCTGTAGATTAGTAACCACACCATCATGGTTATCTGGGTCATTAAGACTTTTTTTTGTATAATTCTGTGTATTCTCGTCACCTCTTCTTAATATCTTCTGCTTCTGTTAGGTCCTTACAATTTCTATTCTTTATCATGCCAATCCTTGCATGAAATGTTCCCTTGATCTCTCCAATTTTCTTGAAGAGATCTCTACTCCTTCCCATTCTGTTGTTTTCCTCTATTTCTTTGCATTGTTCATTTAAGAAAGCTTTTTTTTTTTTTATGTCTCCTTGCTATTCTCTGGAACTCTGCATTCAGTTGGGCATCTTTTGCTTTCACCCTTGCCTTTCACTTTGCTTCTTTCCTCAACTATTTGTAAAGCCTCCTCAGATAACCATTTTTCCTTCCTGCATTTTTTTTCTGTTTGGAATGGTTTTGGTCACTGCCTTCTATACAATGTTATGAACCTCTGTCCACAGCTCTTCATGCACTCTATCTATCAGATCTAATCCCTTGAATCTATTCATCACCTCCACTGTATAACCATAAGGAATTTGATTTAGGTCATATGTGAATGGCCTCGTGGTTTTTCATGCTTTCTTGAGTTTAAGCCTGAATTTTGCAATAAGGAGCTGATGATCTGAGCCATAGTCAGCTCCAGGTTTGTTTTTGCTGACTGCATAGAACTTCTCCATCTTTGGCTGCAAAGAACATAATCAATTTGATTTTGGTATTGACCATCTGGTGATGTCCATGTGTAGAGTCATAGTCATCTCTCGTGTTGTTGGAAAGGGTGTCTGCTATGACTGGCATGTTCTCTTGACAAAACTCTGTTAGCCTTTGCCCTGCATCATTTTGTCCTCCAAGGCCAAACTTGCCTGTTATTCCTGATATCTCATGACTTCCTACTTTTGCATTCCAATACCCTATGATGAAAAGGTCATCTTATTTTGGTGTTAGTTCTAGAAGATGTTGTAGGTCTTCAACTGACCTACAGAACTGGTCAACTGCTGCTTCAGCATCAGTGGTTGGGGCATAGACTTGGATTACTCTGATGCTGAATGATTTGCCTTGGAAACAAACCAAGATCATTCTGTCATTTTTGAGATTGCAGCCAAGTACTGCATTTCAGGCTCTCTTGTTAACCATGAAGTCTACTCCATTTCTTCTAAGGGATTCTTGCCTACAGTAGCAGATATAATGGTCATCTGTATTACATTTGCCCATTCCTGTCCATTTTAGTCCATTGATTCCTAAGATAGTGATATTCACTCTTGCCATCTCCTGCTTGACCACATCCAATTTACCTTGATTCATGGACCTAACATTCCAGATTCCTATGCAGTATTGTTCTTTACAGCATAGGACTTTACTTTCCACAACTGAGCATCATTTCTGCCTTGGCCCAACTGCTTCATTCTTTCTGGAACTATTAGTAATTGCCCTCTTCTCTTCTCCAGTAGCATATTGAACATGTTTCAATATGGGGGCTCATTTTCTATTGTCATATCTTTTTGCCTTTTCATACTGTTCATGGGGTTCTCGAGGCAAGAACACTGGAGTGGATTGCCATTCCCTTCTCCAGTGGAACATGTATTGTCAGAACTCTTCCCTATGACCTGTCTGTCTTGGGTGGCCCTGCATGGCATGGATCATAGCTTCATTGAGTTATACAAGTCCCTTCACCATGAAAAGGCTGTGATTGGTGAAGGGGAGGCTTTCTAGAGAGAATTATAACAAGGTGATGTGATGCAGAAATAGGGAAGTGAATCAAAGAAGGCTACTATGAAAAGGTGGCATTTAAGGTGAGACCTGAATGATAGGAAGAGCCAGCCATGTGAAGAAAGAGGGAAGGATATGCCACACCGGGGGAGCCACTAGTGTAACGGCTCTAAGGCAGGAATAAGATCACTACAGGTGAGGAGCAGCAGGCGGCAGGGAGGGGATAGGAGCGTCAGAAACCAGCTTCTGGCTTGGTAGGCCAGAATGGTTGGTACATTTTTTAAGTGTTAGAGAAAGCCATTTGAGGGTCTTAATAGGGGAGAGGTGGAAACTATTTTATATTTTTAAAAGATTATTCTTTGCTTGTGCTCCTAGCAGGTATCAGCTGGATACTCTAAAGCCCTTCCTTACACAATACTACCAGGTCTTTGATATTATAATGACCTTATTTTTTTTAATTTAATGTTGGAGCATAGTTGATTTACAATGTTGTGTCAGTTTCAGGTGTACAGCAAAGTGATTTAGTTATACATATTCCTATATCTATTATTTTTCAGATGCTTTTCCCATTAAGGTTATTACGGAGTACTGAGTATAGTTCCCTGTGCTATACACGAGGTCCTTGTTGATTATCTACTTTATATATAGTGGTATCTACATATGAATCCCCATCTCCCAATTTATCCCTTCCCTGGCCAGTTGGTAACCATAGGTTTGTTTGCTATATCTGTGATTCAATTTCTGTTTTGTAAATCGGTTTCTTACTCCCAGTTGTTAGATTCTGCATATAAACAGTATCATATATTTGTCTTTGTCTGAAGTGAAGTGTCTTACTTCACCCAGCATGACAATCTCTAAGTCTGTCCATGTCACTGCATATGGCCTTATTTCATCATTTCTTATGGCTGAGTAATTTTCCATTGTGTCTGTGTGCCACATCTCCTTTATCTGTTCCTCTCGATGGACATTCAGGTTGCTTCCATGTCCTGGGTATTGTAAATAGTGCTTCAGTGAACGCTGGGGTGCAGTATCTTTTTGAACTATGGTTTTCTCTAGATATATGCTCAGGAGCGGTATTGCTGGATCTAATGGTAGCTCTATTCTTAGTGTTTTAAGGAACCTCCATACTGTTCTCCATAGTGGCTGCACCAGTTTACATTCCCACCAATAATGTAGGAGGGTTCCCACACTCTCTCCAGTCTATTGTTTGTAGACTTTTTGATAATGGCCATTCTGACCAACGTGAGGTGATACCTCATTGCAGTTTTGATATGCATTTCTCTAATAATTAGTGATGTCGAGCATATTTTCATATGTTTTTTGGCCATCTGTATGAGTTCTTTGGAGAAATGTCTATTTAGATCTTCCACTCAATTCTTTGATTGGGTTGTTTCTTTTTTTCATATTGAGCTGCATGTTGCTGCTGCTGCTAAGTCGCTTCAGTTGTGTCCGACTCTGTGCGACCCCATAGATGGCAGCCCACCAGTCTTCCCCGTCCCTGGGATTCTCCAGGCAAGAACGCTGGAATGGGGTGCCATTGACTTCTCTGGAGCTGCATGAGCTATTTGTATATTTTGGAGAATAATCCTGTGTCAGTTGCTTTGTTGGCAAATATTTTCTTCTATTCCGTAGGTTGTTTTTTTGTTTTGTTTATGGTTTCCTTTGAAGTGCAAAAGCTTTTAAGCCTAGTTAGGTCCCATTTGTTTACTTTTGTTACAGGGCGCTTAGTTTTAATACATAGCTTGGCCTGCAAGGAAGTAAGAGAAATCCCAAAGGCATAAAAAAAGAAAGAGAGTAAAAAGTAGCATAAAGTGTAAGCATATGCAAAATCCATATATTGGATAAAGGAATGGGAGGTTAAGCTTTGGGCTGCAGGAAGTAGATGGACTAAATTTGAGAATCCCCACACCCTAAACCAGTATCCTTGAAGATGGCTACAACATTAGATAAACGTGGCCCAGGAAGAATATTCAAGCTAGCAAAGCAAAGAAGCCTGTCAAGAATTCTGTCTCCACACTGGTTCTAGATAGGGTGAAAAAGAGAAGAGAAAAAGAGGAATAGACACTCTCTGAAACTTTTAACCCATGAAATTGGCCAACTCTAGTCTAGAATTCAATCTTACAGACTCTGGATAGTCAAAAGAAACTCCAAACCAAGAAATCTGTGAACTTGCTAGAATACTGGTAGCTGGCTCACCAATTATGCTCAGCAGAGTAAGTGCTCACGATGTTAAAATTACTAAACGCACAAATAAACCATCAGACAGAATCATCAGAAATAATTAACAACATATTTATTGCCCCACAGATTTTAGATATTGAAATCACTAGATAGAGAATGTTAATAATAACATTTTATATGTAAAAGAAATAAAAGTGGTTTCTAAAAATACATATAAAGAATCCATTGGCTATAACCAGATAGATCTGAAGAAAAATGCTTAGAAAAATATGATCACTGAAATTTAAAATATGTTTGTAAATTAAATGTACATTAAGTGTAACTGAAGAGGAAAGTAGTGAGCTAGAAGATGAATCTAAAGAAATTACCCAGAATGAAATACACAAAGCCAAGGGGTCGGAAAATGAAAAGAGGTTCAGAATCAGGGAAGATATATATGTCTAATTAGAGTTCCAGTAGGAGATAAAGAATAAGGGAAAGGTAATATGTGAATCCAAGTTGTTTGAAAAATTTCCATAAATGATGAAAAATATGAATCCACACATATGGGAATCATAAAAGATATCAAGCAAGATGAGTAAAAAGTAAATTCAAACATGATGGTAAAAGTGCAATCCACTGAGGAACTACCATAAAAGTAACTAAAGAGAAGTGGTATACCATCTACAAAAGAATAATTTCTAGACTGATAATAAATCCCAGAGCTATTAGCATAATATATTCAAAGTGCTGAAGTAAAATAATTGTCAGCCTGAAATTGTTTCAGCAAAACTTTATTATATTTTCAAAAATTGAAGTATAGTTGATGTAGAATTTTATACATCAAAACTGTTTTTTAAGACCAAAGGTGGAATATAGTCATTCTCAGATAAACAAAACCTAAGGGGATTTACTCACAATAAACTAACACAGGAAAAATTTCTGAAAATGAGTCAACAAGTAATATTTGAGATTCAAAAAGGAATAGAGAGCAAAGAAATTGGGACATACATGAGTAAATCTAAACAAATATAGTACAAAATAATAATAAAACATCTAAATTGTGGGATTAAGAAAGACAACTCAAATATTGGATAACAATAGCCTGTTAATTAAGATGAGATGATCAGAGTTTAAGAAATGTGTCTTAATTGGGAAGAGAGCTGAGATATAGATGAATAATAGCTAGCCGCTGATTGTTTATAATGCACCAGGCGTATGTAGTAACTCATTTAGCCTTCCTAACAACTTTCTGAGTTAGATATTATAGTTATCCTCAGTTTACAGATGAAGTGGCAAAGAAAGTGATCACACAGCTTGTAAGCAAAGAGCTAGGTTCAAACTCAGGTAAAATAACTCCAAAGTGGATCCACTATATAGTATTCTCTGCTGTTTTTAGAAAGTTAAATAGCAATGATATAAATGTTAAGTAACAATAAGAATATATAGCTTCAATGAGGGGGAGTAGAATAAGAAGGAAAAAACATTAAATCAATACAAAAGAAGCCCCCCCCCCAAAAAAAGCAAACAGAAAAATGTAGAAAAAGCAGATTTAAAAAAAAAAACTGGTAATCTCCCACAAAGAAAGTAAGTATCAAACTTTCAATGAACAATCTATTTATTTAAATCTAGTACAAGTTATCCAGAGGCTAGATAGAAGCAATGCCTCTACAACTCAATTTGAGGACAGTTTGAAAAAGGAAAACTATGGACCCATTTATATGTTAATAAGAATGGCTTTCTAAAATATATTTATTTAAATCATCACATTAAGAGGCTAAAAGATAAAAACCATATTATTACCTGATAAGTGCAAAAAAAATCATTTGATAAAACTTAAAACTCATTGATGATAACAAGAAATTTTACAAAACTAGGAATGAGGAAAATTTTCCTTTACCTAAGAAACAATTTCTAGCAAATAAGATACTTCTGCTTGTAATTATCACATATAAAAAGTAGTCCCTTAAAATAAAGAATAAGCCAGATAAGCCCACCATCACTACCTCTGTCAACACTGTATTATCTTCACCAGCAGAGTAAAAAAAAAAAAGAAGGGATAAGAATTTGAAAAGAAAAATGAAACTGTCATCATTTCTTAATTATAACTGCCCTCATAAAAGATACAGGTAAAACTTATTAGAATCTATAAGAGATTCATTAAATGACTAGATTTAAGATCAGTATATAAAATTATATTTCTTAAAAAAAAAAAAAAAAACTGGGGAAATAAAAGAGAAAACTCAAGTGCTTTTCCTGCCTATTCTGTATAAACTGTTCCATTGGATAACCAGCTAATAGATAAAAGGAAGCATCTCAGTTATTTAAAGTAATCCATAAAAGCAAAATGGGAGAAATAGAATATTGTCTTTTTGCAACTGACAGTTAATGAGTCTAAACACTGAATATCAGTGGCTGCTGATATTTTTTAAAAAGAGTGAAAACCAGAATTCCTGAAGAAAAAACATAAAGGAATCAAACCTAACTCAAACTGAGCTGCCAGTTTCTAGGAAATACAGAGGACACAGGAACATGATAGACTACAGCTGCTGCTGCTGCTAAGTCGCTTCAGTCATGTCTGACTCTGTGCGACCCCATAGACGGCAGCCAACCAGGCTCCCCCGTCCCTGGGATTCTCCAGGCAAGAACACTGAAGTGGGTTGCCATTTCCTTATCTAATGCATGAAAGTGAAAAGTGAAAGTCAAGTCGCTCAGTCGTGTCCAACTCTTAGCGACGCCATGGACTGCAGCCTACCAGGCTCCTCAGTCCATGGGATTTTCCAGGCAAGAATACTGGAGTGGGGTGCCATTGCCGTCTCCGATAGACTACAGCACAAGTGTGCAAACAGCGAAACCCAGATTGTAAAACTGTGTCCAACAGACTGAGTTCTGCAATAGATGAGGTGTAAGGAAAAGAAAGGATGGAGGGGGAATCTGTAAATTAAGAGAGTTAAAAGACATAACAAGATGTTTAAAAAAAAAAAAAAACAGGCAAACTAAAGTACAGCATAAAGAAATAAAAGAGAGAGAGAGCTATGAAAGTCAGGATAGTAGTTATCTTGGAGGAAGAGAAGGGGCACTGACTTGTATGGGGCATATAGAGGGACTTGTGATATGACTAGAAAAGTTCTGTTTCTTGACCCAGATGGTTGCTAGTGTAGCCACCTTATAGTTATCCACTAAGCTCTGCATTTGTTTACTTTACAATTTAGAAGTTTTTTAAAGTTTTTTTTTTTACAGCTGCATTGCTCTATCATGCAGCAAGCAATTAGAAAACATAATTTCAAAAAAAATAACATTAACATAACCTATGATACCCAAGAATACATCAAGCAAAATATATATAGAACATTTATGGCGGAAATTATATAATGTCAGTGAAAAACTTGAAAGAACATGTTTTCAAGTACAGAGGTATATTCACTGATAGGAAAACTCAATATCATTAAGATCTGATTCTCCCCAAATTGGTTGTTATTAGGAGGCAATTTTACATGAGCCTCTTGTGTTTCTGAACATCTTGTGAGCAGAGATATTGACTGCCTTTTTCCAGGCTGTCTTTTCAAGACTCTTTGTATAGCTAACAACCTGGGAAGACAGAGATATGTTCTTCCTACAGAACAAGAGAGTAGGTTTGTTTATTGTTTTCTAAGAAGATAATGTATCCCTAGTGGGCTTTCCAGGTGGTACTAGTGGCAAAGAACCTGCCTGTCAATGCAGGAGATGTTAAGAGACACGGGTTCAATCCCTGGGTCAGGAAGATACCCTGGAGGAGGGCATGGCAACCTGCTCCAGTATTCTTGCCTGGAAAATCCCATGGACAGAGGAGCCTGGTGGGCTATGGTCCATGGGGCTACAGAGTCGGACACGACTGAAGCGACTCAGCACACACTGGGGTAAAGATCAGGCTGACTCACTGCCCATTATTATAGATTCAGGTTCTCAAACTTCATTTCCTTTCCCATAACACAACCCATAGCACTGCAGGTTCCACCCAGCTCTCTTCTCAAGCCCTCTGTCTGGGAACATGACAAAAGAAACCAACACCCAACACACTGTTTGCTGTGCTGTGAGTAATAAATCCTGCCCTTTGTCTGAGATCCAGTCTCATGTGTTCTGCCAGTGTCAACAAGACTGTGGCAGGCTAGCTTCTCCATTTGCAAGTAGGATAAGTCTCAGACCCTTCATAGTTCTTCACAGTTAGCCACTTGGAGAAAAAAAAGAAATTGGATATCTATTCACATTGTACACAAAAATCTATTCCAGGTGAATTAAGGGCTTAACTGTGAAAAGGAAAAATTTAACTTTTGGTAGAAAATATAACCGAGGAAAGCGGGAAAGATTTATTGAACAAAACACAAAAATCATAAGGGAAATAATCAATAAACACAATAAACAACTAGATTAAAAAGACTTCTGTTCATCAAAATATTCCATAAAGAAAACTAAAATCCACAAACTGGTTCAGTTCAGTTCAGTCGCTCAGTCTTGTCCGACTCTTTGCGACCCCATGAATCGCAGCACACCAGGCCTCCCTGTCCAACACCAACTCCCAGAGCCTACACAAACTCATGTCCATTGAGTCAGTGATGCCATCCAACCATCTCACCCTCTGTCGTCCCCTTCTCGTCCTGCCCTCAATCTTTCCCAGCATCAGGGTCTTTTCAAATGAGTCAGCTCTTTGCATCAGGTGGCCAAAGTATTGGAGTTTCAGCTTCAACATCAGTCCTTCCAATGAACTCCCAGGACTGATCTCCTTTAGGATGGACTGGTTGGATGTCTTTGCAGTACAAGGGACTCTCAAGAGTCTTCTCCAACACTACAGTTCAAAAGCATCAATTCTTCGACTGCTGCTGCTGCTGCTAAGTCGCTTCAGTCATGTCTGACTCTGTGCGACCCCATAGACGGCGGCCCACCAGGCTCCCCCGTCCCTGGGATTCTCCAGGCAAGAACACTGGAGTGGGTTGCCATTTCCTTCTCCAATGCATGAAAGGGAAAAGTGAAAGTGAAGCCGCTAGTCGTGTCCGACTCTTAGTGACCCCATGGACTGCAGCCCACCAGGCTCCTCCATCCATGGGATTTTCCAGGCAAGAGTACTGGA
>NW_011494734.1:493440-493912 GCF_000754665.1 Bison bison bison
GTCCAACTCTCACATCCATACATGACTACTGGAAAAACCATAGCCTTGACTAGATGGACCTTTGTTAGCAAAGTAATGTCTCTGCTTTTTAATATGCTGTCTAGGTTGGTCGTAAATTTTCTTCCAAGGAGTATGCGTCTTTTAATTTCATGGCTGCAGTCACCATCCACAGTGATTTTGGAGCCCAAAAAAGTCAAGTCTCTCACTGTTTCCACTGTTTCCCCATCTATTGCCATGAAGTGATGGGACCAGATGCCATGATCTTAGTTTTCTGAATGTTGAGCTTGAAGCCAACTTTTCACTCTCCTCTTTCACTTTCATCAAGAGGCTCTTTAGTTCTTATTCACTTTCTGCTATAAGGGTAGTGTCATCTGCATATCTGAGGTTATTGATATTTCTCCTGGCAATCTTGATTCCAGCTTGTGCTTCCTCCAGCCCAGCATTTCTCATCATGTACTCTGCATATAAGTTA
>NW_011494734.1:494012-520148 GCF_000754665.1 Bison bison bison
TGATCTCTGGAGCCTCTGCCTTTTCTAAAACCAGCTTGAACATCTGGAAGTTCACAGTTCACGTATTGCTGAAGCCTGGCTTAGAGAATTTTGAGCATTACTTTACTAGCATGTGAGATGAGTGCAATTGTGCGGTAGTTTGAGTATTCTTTGGCATTGCCTTTCTTTGGGATTGGAATGAAAACTGACCTTTTCCAGTCCTGTGGCCACTTCTGAGTTTTGCAAATTTGCTGACATATTGAGTGCAGCACTTTCACAGCATCATCTTTCAGGATTTGAAAGAGCTCCACTGGAATTCCATCACTCCACTTTGTTTGTAGTGATGCTACAAACTTGTAGAAAGTATTTATTAACTTTATTACTGGTAAGAAATAATAATACTGAATATATAAGAACTTGAAAATCAACTTCCTAAAAGCCAAAAAAATGGAAAAAAATAAGCAAAAGATATGTACAGGAATTTAATAGAAAAAGAAACAAATGGTATGCACATTGAAGGATACTCAACTTCCTTAGTAATTCTAAAATTAATTGCACAACAATAATATCCATTTTATTGGCATAAATTTAAAGTACTACTATGATGTACAACTCCTCATGCGAAGAGTTGACTCATTGGAAAAGACTTTGATACTGGGAAGGATTGGGGGCAGGAGGAGAAGGGGACAACAGAGGATGAGGTGGCTGGATGGCATCACTGACTCAATGGACGTGAGTCTGAGTGAACTCCAGGAGTTGGTGATGGACAGGGAGGCCTGGCGTGCTGCGATTCATGGGGTCGCAAAGAGTCGGACACGACTGAGCGACTAAACTGAACTGATGATGTACAGCAATAGGGCTTCTTATGCTGTTGGTAAAGTAAAATTTGATATAATCACTTTGAAAAATAATTTGTCATTATGTTATAAAATTGAGCATTTTACATATACTAAATTCATCAATTCTATTTCTAGCTATATATGCCTGATACATTCTTAACTATAAACACCAGAAAAATGTACAAAAATGGAAAATACAAATATTTATCATCAGAGAATATATAAATAGTGGATTTATTTATGTAGATAATCAATTTATTAAATGTTATTAATTAATACTACCATAATTATGGAAATGAATAAACCTAAGTAATATCAACATAAATGATTACATTATATTAGATATATACTTTTGAGTGGGAAAAACACAAGCTCAGCAGGTACACTATGGCTCCATTTTTATAAATCTCAAAATCAAAAACAAAGCTAAACTCTTTATTATTTAGTGATAAGTGCCTATATGGTAAAGCTATAAAGATTTAAGTACAGGAATGATAAAAACAAATCTCACAATTGTGATCACTTCTGGAGATCTAGGAGGGGTTATCATCAAGGAAAGATATACCAGCAACTTCAGTAGTTCCAGATCTTAATTAAGTGGAAGGCATGCATATATATAGATGTATTTCAATGACAATGTCAGCATTTTATGAAAAACAAATTTTTAGATGAAACCACTAATTGAGTCTCTACTTGATTATATACAAACAGTAAATATTCTTTTGTCTATTTTAAAAATATTCCTTTCTTTTAAACTGGAAGTAAATCTATATCTGTTAGAAATAATGTAGCCAAAATACTGTGAATCTGAAGAATTTTGTGGCCAACAGTTTATAGCAAGTATATAAACCAAAGTGATTTGAGTTTTTAAAAATGCAAAATAGTATGAACAAAACTTGCACTATACCAAATTTGAACATCTAGTGAGATTTACATTCATACTAAATTTTCTGCATCGTGGCTTTTTTTGCATTCATTTTTTACTTTTATTAATGGTTCAAAACATATATATATACACACACATATACTATATTTTTGTATCAAATATCATCTAATGAAATAAGATAAAACAAGTTGAATATTTAAAAATAGCTGACAGTTGTGAGGAAAACAGTAGTAACAGGGTCATGGGGGGAAGGCTATTTAAGTAGTCAAGGTAAGAGAAGGTGGTGGCTTAAACTAGAATAGTCAGTGGAGATGGAAAAAGGTGGATAAATATGGGATGGTGTTGCAGATTGGGTTTCCTGGGAAGCTGACTCTAAGAGAGTGAGATCAGGGTGAAATAAGTGTATTATTTAGGGCTCTTGGGGTCAACACCCATGGCAGGGAAGTAAAGGGAAAGGAAGGAAGCAGGCTGGGCAGAAGGAGAAGCTGGGCTGTGATGCAGTCTCAGTGAAGCCTCAGCTGATTCCCTGGGGTGGGGGTGGGGAGGACACTGAAGCTGGGATGGCTTTCCAGAGTAACCCTGTGTTAGGAGTTAGGCCTCAAACATCCGTCTCTGTATGGCTTCTTGCCCCTAGGAAAGGGGGGTGACCTTGAGTGAGGTAGCTCCTTCCAGGTGAGGACAATTTCCAGAGAAGGCAGAGGGCTGTGGGTTGTCAGCACATCCAGCAGCTGTAGGCATACATCCCCTCGTCCCCTCTGCTGGGCACGTCACAGTATCCACTACAGATGTGTGTTTAGGGAATAGGACTAAATGTGGGAAGAGGGCTACTGGTTTTTTGCTTTGAGAGCAGATGGTGGCGCCATTTACTGAGGTAGGAAGAAGAGGAGAAGGAAGAGGTTTGGAAGACAGAAATCCAAAAATTATGTTTTGTGACAGTGAAGTTCAAAATGCTTATTAAAAATTCAGAAGGCAGTGGCAAATTAGACAGGCAGTTAGATGGGGACATGTGGACTCCTAAAGAGAAGTCCAAGTTAGAAAAACAAGTTAGTAGACATGGTAAATAGATAGCTTTTAAAGCTCTGAGACTGCATAGGCTAATTTAGGAAGAATGTACAAATAGAGAAGAAGACCCTGAGCCAGTCCCAACCACCCTGACTTTAGAAGTGAGACAGAGGACAGGCGCCAGCAAAGGAGAGTGAGAAGAACCCACAACATGGGATATAATGAGAGCCAGGAGGAGGAAAAAAGTATTTCAAGAAGTAAAAGTGTCAAATATTGAAAGGTGGGGTAAGACAAAACTGACAAGAGACCACTAGGTTTGGGAATTATGGAGGTTTCTAATGACACTGACAAGAGCAGTCTTTGAGGAATAATAGATATGTAAGTATTGAATTAGGGGGAAAGATTGAAATTGAGAAGGTGGAGACAGCTTTATAGACAACTTTTACAAGAAGGCCACTGTAGCCATTTGAATCTGAGACGCTAGGGTTGGCTGCTTAGCTTTCCTAGATTCTCAAGACAAGGCAGAATTATAATATCAGTTGTCCAATAAGTTAGTATGTTGTTCAGCACAGTGCAGACCAACATTATGAGGGTCAAAAGCACATCTCAGAGTCGGGTTCAGCCAACGGGTTATGAGTTTCTGACTTCCAGCAAGAGGGTGAACTCTCACAAAGTAAGCCAAGTATCATGGCAGAGCATGCTCTAGGACAGAGTGCAGGGAACTTGGGCAGGCTAGAAGGGGCAGAAAGTTTCCCTTAAACCTTCTCAAGCCTCAGATGGACTTTCTCAAGGTCAAGATTGAAAGAGGAGGAAGAAAGAATTGCTGGCAAACATTTGTGGTTATATCACCTATCCTCTGATATAACACTTACATTTTGATTTCTGGGTGGCCCTCTCATTGATGCTATTTAGGTAGGAGAGCCAGATTGTCAATGGCTTTTCATTTCAGCTGCTTTGAAGTTTGGACTTTATTCTGCAGACAGTAGGAAACCACTGAAAGTTTTGCAGAGGAAAGATCTAATCAAAGTGAGTTTTTAACAGGATTATTTCTTCAGCAGTGAGCAGGAGTCAAGCAAGGCTGGGTGAGGAGCAGAAATTCCACATAGGAGATTCTTCTGGTTGTGGAAATGGAGACAAAGAGGTGCAGACTGATGGGTATGGGGCAGCAGAGAACAAAGACAATGTTCGGGTTTCCAGTCTACGTTATTGGGTGGGTGTGTGTGTGTGTGTGTGTGTGTGAATGACAACGGAGTTAGGTGGGCTGATATATCAAAAGCCATAGTAGCCCATATATGATGGCACCATATAGCTGACAAGTTTTTTCACATCCATTATTTCATTTGCCCTCACAATGCCCTTGTGAGCTATTATTATGTCCGTTTAACAAACGCGGAATCTGGGACTCAGAGAGGTTAAATGATTTGCCCATAGGGTCGCAAAGGACAGTCTTGTCACTCTGTGCTTTGACAGTGCCCTCCAGATGTATTCTGACTCTTGGTGGCCAGCCGGTGTGTGCCTTTTGAAAGGCATGTCCTGAAATTTCAGTTTTTGGAGGTGCTAGCTCAATTCCATTTCTCTGATGCCAATTCCTTGTGAACTTTCTGGAAGAGGCTATAATTTGCATATGATAGCTTGAGAGAAAAAAAAGAAAGTTTCCTATTTTGACTCTAGGCCTTCTCTAAAATAAAACATTAATCCTCTCTCCTAAGCAGGATACCAGTTAGATTATTAAAAGTCATCCAGTGAAAGCCAAATCTTGATGAGCTGAGATGAGAAAACGTATTTACTTCACCTTTCACTGCCTGCCACTTTCTCAAATAAAAAGCTGGGCATTCGCTTCTGATGGGTGAGATCTATTTCATTATCTTAACCACAAGTCGACAGACCCAGGGGCTTAGGTGTTAAACCAACCTGTAGGTCAATTCTGACTTCTTGAATTACTTAAATACTGGGTTTTTCTCTGGCATTAACTGAAAGGAACTTCCCCAAGGACTAAACTGACAGCCTTGTTTTCATTTATGGACTAAAGACTGATTCTTATCCAAACCAAGGTGGTGCACTGCAAGACTGTCAGAAGTGTGCGAATGTGATGTTACCTTGCTGATGGCAGTTTCCCAAGTCAAAATACTTACTTAAAACCTTGATTTCCTCCAAAGCAGGAATTTCTAAAATTTTAGAAGTATCTTTCCTTATAAAAGTCTTTACACTTTTCAGGTCTTTTACCTTTAAAAAGCTTGTGAATTCTCTTCTTGATAATTAAAATCCATCTTGAATTAAATACACTTGCCCTGATCTTGTCAAAAATGATGGTGCTTTCCTAGAGCTTCATTTTTCAGAGTTAGAAAGCAGTTAGATTTTTAAACATTGATTTGTACTGCCATCTAGTGATACATTTCATTGCAAATTTCAACACCTTAGAGCACATTTCTGTAGGTCCACTGAGTTACTCTTAAACATCGTAGAATTGAGGATTTATGTTGCAGATAGAAAGCAAATTAGCTCCTCTACACAGCATACAAGGCTAAAAAAAATTTTTAACATAGATATAGAAGGGGGTGCCCAAGAGAGGTTCTCTTAAACCACAGAGGCTTGGATTAGCTTTTTTATTTATATCTTTTATTTTAACCATAATTATCCTACGTAAATTGTTTACTCCTCCTAGGCAAAGAAATTCAATCCTAACTGACTAATTTAATGGTCACTCCATTTGGAAAAGTAGAATTGCATACAGTTAAACACAAAAGCTACATTATGTTATCTGGGTTCAAATCCTGGCTCAGAACTTGCAACCTGTGTGCCCTTGGAGAGTTATGAAACACTCCCAGGCCTCAGTTTCCTAATCTGCAAAAGAAGGATAATAATCAAATCTATCTCACAGTCATGCAAGACACTATACTCAGCACAGAAACTGCCACAAAGTAGATGCCCAGTGGGAACACAAGGTACCATTGTATTGGCAGATCACAGGCAGCCTAATTTGCATAGCCCCCCAGGATGCAGAGATAGAACAGCCTGTCCCATTCCATGAGCAGGTAGATCTTTGGACACGAGGAAGATCCAAGATCAGGTCTCTGGTCACTAGAATTACTGTGTGATCCGATAATTCTGGGTAAATACCTAAACGAATTGAAAATAGAGACTAAAACAGATTTTGTACACCAGTGCTCATCACAGTATTATTCACAGTAGCCAAAAGGTGGAAACGGCCCAAATATTCATCAGCAAATGCATGGATAGACAAAATGAGATATATATTAATACGTCAATGGAACGCTGCTGCTGCTGCTGCTGCTAAGTCGCTTCAGTCGTGTCCGACTCTGTGCGACCCCATAGATGGCAGCCCACCAGGCTCCCCTGTCCATGGGATTTTCCAGGCAAGAACACTGGAGTGGGTTGCCATTGCCTTCTCCTCAATGGAACGCTATTCAGCCTTCAAAACAAATGAAATTCAGATGCATATGTGAATGACCTTGGAAACATTATGTCAGACACAAAAAGATAAATGCTGTCTGATTCACAATATATGTTATCTATAATAGTAAAATTCACAGAAACAGAAAGTAGAATGATAGCAGCGGCTGGTGGAAAGAGGCAAAGTGGAATTATTATTTAACGGATACAGAGTTCCAGTTCAGGATGATAAGAAAAAAGCTCTGGATATGAAATAGTGATCTTGGTTGCACAATAGTGTGAATGTACCTAATGTCAGTGAATTGTGCACTTAAAGATGGTTAAAATGGACTGTGAAAAACAGTATGGTGGATTCTCAAAAAACTAGAACTACTATATGATCCAGCAATTTCACTCCTGGGTATATATCCAAAAAAACAAAACACTAATTTGAAAAGATAAATGTGCTCCAATATTCAAAGCAGCGTTTACAGTTGCCAAATATGGAAGCAAGCTAACTGTCTATCAACAGATGAATGAATAAAGAAAATGTGTATACACACACACACACACATACACATGCATACATACAATGGAATGCTGCTCAGCCAAAGAAAAGAATGAAATTTTGCCATTTGCTGCAACATAGACAGACGTAGAGGGCATTATGCTAAGTGAAATAAGTCAGAGAACAACAAATACTGTATGATATCACTTACATGTACAATCTAAAAAAATACAACAAACTAGTGAATATATGAAAAATGAAGCAGACTCACAGATACAGAGAACAAACTAGTGTTTACCAGTGGGAGAGGGAATCAGGAGGGACAATATAGGGGGAGAGGATTAATAGATAAAAACAATTGTATATAAAATAAGCTACAAGGATTTATTGTACAGCAGAGGGAATATAGCCAATATTTTGTAATAACTGTAAATATAGTATAACCTTTAAAATGTGAATTTTTATATATTACATACCTATAACTTATATAATATTGTACATCAACTATGAAGTGAAGTGAAGTCGCTCAGTTGAGTCTGACTCTTTGCGACCCCGTGGACTGTAGCCTATCAAACTCCTCCGTCCATGGGATTTTCCAGGCAAGAGTGCTGGAGTGGATGGCCATTTCCTTCTCCAGGGGATCTTCCCAACCCAGGAATTGAACCCCGGCCTCCTGCATTGCAGGCAGATGCTTTACTGTCTGAGCCACCAGGCATAATACATCAACTATACTTCAAAGTAAAAAATTTTAAAGAAGAAATAATAAACCATGCTGGAATATGGAATGTGCTGGGAGATACTGAGAAGGTGGTTCTTGAATTGGCCTCAAGACTAAGCCAGCTTTAAATGATCTAGGGAGGAGAGAGAAGGGATGATATGGGAGGACCCAGCCTGTGCTGAATATGTGGGAGAATTGGAAGGACAACCTTGGCAGCTTCTTACCACAAAGACTCTGCCACCAGTAATGATTCCATTCTGTTAAATAAGAAACAAAATAATAAAAACAAATAATGGCTAACCTTAGGTAATGCTAAAGACTTTGTGTTTATTATCTTGCTTAACCCTTATAACATCATGACGTGTGCGTGTACTAAGTTGCTTCAGTCATGTGCGACCCTGAGGACTGCAGCCTGCCAGGCTTCTCTGTCCATGGCATTCTCCAGGCAAGAATACTGGAGTGGGTTGTTATGCCCTCCTCCAGGGGATCGTCCCGACCCAGGGACCGAACCTGCGTCTCTTACATCTAACCTGCATTGGCAGGCGGGTTCTTTACCACTAGTGCCACTTGGAAACATCATGAGGTAGAACTCAACCCATTCTACAGAGGACTAAACTGAAGCTCAGAGAAATTCAGTAATGTGCCCAAGAGCATGTTGCTAGAGAACAGCAAAGTTCCAAACCTTGGCTCTTAACTGCTGGATTAAACTTCCTCTGGTTAATCAGTGACACCGTTTTCACTCTTGGCATTTCCCCACCACCTAGATAACCGAACAGAAAGGTAAACTAATTTTAAACCAGCTCCAGTTAATATTAAGTAATAAAACATTATCTGAATTAGTCTCAAAGTGATGATTCCCTGGAGCCCTGGAGGAGCCTTAAGTTACCACTTCTTGACCTCACACTTCCAGACCCCAGAAAAGCCCCTCCAAGTGCAGATGGTGTGGGTGTCACATTCAGTCCCAACATCGCCCCCATTAGCACAGATCATCAAGGTTGCTGGCGCAGCTGCCCTGCCTCTGTGTGCTCAGTAACTCAGTCGTGTCCAACTCTTGGCGACCCTATTAACCAAAGGCCTCCAGGCTCCTCTGTCCATGAGATTCTTCAGGCAAGAATGCTGGAGTGGGCTGCCAACATGTAATCAAATCATAAACTCTCTTCAACCATATTTGTTCTATTGAATAAGCATTTGAGTTCTTGGCGAGCCTCATGGTCTGGGAATGCTGATGCTTTCGTTCTGCCAGTGTGGAGGGGAGCAGGCCGTGGGTGGGCCTTCTGGAAGAAGCTTGTGTGACCAGATGCTGTTGCTGATGCCTCACACACTGTCAGGTGCCGGGGTGGTCAGAAGTC
The DNA here is from genome assembly GCF_000754665.1 of Bison bison bison. Taxonomy (NCBI): domain Eukaryota; kingdom Metazoa; phylum Chordata; class Mammalia; order Artiodactyla; family Bovidae; genus Bison; species Bison bison. The sequence goes on from NW_011494734.1 coordinate 502,684, forward strand.
ACTTCCACCCTAGGGACCAGGAAAATAAACAAACAGAATTAACCGAACTCCCGTCCTGGAGCAGCCCTGCCCCGTGTGTATTGGAGGAGGTCAAAAGTGTAATAAATAGTTTCCTTTCCCCTCACTCTGAGTTTAGCAGCAGTGTTTTTCTCCTCTTTAATTTTTTTTCTAGGCAAGGAACAAAACACAGACAATGTGGTATAATGTAAAAAAAAACATGTGTTTAGGAGACAGATGTAGATTTAAATCCTAGCTTCACAACTTACTCAGGCAAGTTACTCAGCATCTCTGAACCTCTGATTTCTGTTTTAGAAAATGTGGACACCAGTGTTTATCTTACAGAATTGTTGTGAGGATTAGATAAGACAATACACTTATGTTCCTGACACATAATAAGTACTTAGTAAGCAGCCACTAGAATCAGACCTCATGGTATCTATATTTCTGGCTATCAAGTTTACACTGAGATTAATAGCCCCACTGGATGGGTTTGCATAAGTCCTAGCACATCAAAAGCTATTGTGATCTCAAGGAAATATAAAAGAGCCATAAATCCTAACCTCGATAGTTCAGAGGCCATGACTGCTTTCTTAGATTTCTCTTCATTTTTGGCACAGAGCTTGGTGAACAGCTGAATGATGGCAGATACATGTGGGCCACAAGTTACTATGGGAGAGCCAGGATCCCCTTAAAAAATCAATAAGTGGAGCAGATGTCCTGTTTACTGTTAACAAGACAAGAAGGCCAGGTTAGTGTTAAATTATAACTGCCTTGAAGAACACTTTGTGTGGGGGAGAGGCTTGGTCTTCAGAAGTTCTCTGCAACCCTCTGGTTCCCTGAAAGGAATTGGCTATAGAGCACCTTTGGGCAAGCCCTTCATCTCTGAGCTTGGATGTTAGGAAAGGCCTTGGGGAAATCAGCTGGATTTACTTATATCCCAAATCTTCAAAGCAAACAAAAAAAGAATTTGAATTTACAATGAAAGACTCACAATACCTTAAAGAGTGAACAAAGTAGAACTCAGGATCAAGGGGAAAAGGGGAAGTAGATGTGATAACCCTAAAAAGTACCACAGCTGTAAATTTCACTCTGCACTTTTTGAACAAAAAGAGAGGCAGAACATTTCCTAGCTCTCATCAGAAAAAAATAAAATGCCATTCATGGAGGGAGGCACAACTCTTTCCTGGTACTAAAATCTGGTGAGAATTGCTCATATAGAACATACATAAGGAGCTGAAGTCATGCCAGGTCTGTCCTCAACAGCTGTTTTACAGTAAATAAATGGTTTTAACAGCTGTTTATTGCAGTGACCTCAAGGGAGATGTCAGACAACACCAGAACAAGGGACATTCCAGTATTAGTGGCTGGAATGTCTTCCAGAATGAGTGGCTTAGTGTCTTCAAAAAGTCAGTATCCTGAAAAGAAAGGGTGAGGGAGAAATGTTTAAGCTAAAAAGAGGCAAGATACTGACGATACATAACCATTTTCAATGCATGAATCTTGCTTGGTTGGTGAAGAAAATCATTGTAAGACATTTTGGTGATAGTCTAAGAATTATGAATATGGATTGATTATATTTAGATGATATAGGGAATTATTGTTAGAACCGAGGACACAGTGATAAAGAATCTGCCTGCAACGCAGGAGCCACACAGGAAACGTGGGTTCAGTCCCTGGGTCCGAAAGATCCCCTGGAGGAGGGCATGGCAATTCACTCCAGTGTTCTTGCCTGGAGACTCCCATGGACAGAGGAGCCTGTGGGATACAGTCCATGGGTCTCAAAGAGCTGGACATGACTGAAGCGGCATAGCACATACACACCTGATAATGGTACAGTGGTGTGTGAAAGACTATCATTTTCTTTATCATTTATATTTAGAAGTGCATCCTACAACATTTAGAGGTAACTTAAATATTTACCTTTAGGGAAATACATATACATACATACAAAGAATGATATCTGACAAAATGTGTAAGCTGTATTGAATTTAGTGAGGTATACATGTATCAGCAGATATCCTACTATGTGCTTGAGTATTTTCACAAGAAGCAAAAGAAGAAGACACAGGGAGAAATCTCAGAGTAGCATGTACCCTACATGTGCCAGAGAGAAAAGCCTGCAAAGTATGCTGGGTACACCAGGCTAGGAGGAAAGAACTTGTTACGGACCAAATTATGTCTCCCCCCAGTTTGTTATATTAAAGTACTAACCCCCAAAACCGAAGAATGTAAACACAGTGGGAGATAGGCTCTAAAGTGGGGTCATTAAGAAAGGCCTTGATCCAAGGTGACTGGAATTCTTGTAAAAAGAGAAGGTGTGGACGCTGACACACACCCAAGGAAAATGGTGTGTAACACAGCCATCTGCAACACAACGAGGGAGGCCGGGAACAGATCCCCCAGAAGGAACCAACGTGTGGGCACCTTCATCTGGAACTTCTAGCCTCCACAACTGCAAGGAAATGACTTCCTCTTGTTTAAGCTGCCCAGTGTGTGATACCGGGTTAAGGCAGTCCTAGGAGGAGCCTGGTGGGCTGCAGTCCATGGGGTCGCGAAGAGTTGGACACGACTGAGCAACTTCACTTTCACTTTTCACTTTCATGCATTGGAGAAGGAAATGGCAACCTACTCCAGAGTTCTTGCCTGGAGAATCCCAGGGACAGAAGAGCCTGTTGGGCTGCCATCTATGGGGTCACACAGAGTCGGACACGACTGCCGTGACTTAGCAGCAGCAGCAGCAAACTAGCAGAAAACACTTTGATTTGCTGCCAGAGCCCAGGGAGGTTTTCTCGTATCCCACCCAACCTTCCCTGGCACTGCAGTGTGAACTCTGCAGAACCCACACGAGGCAGAGTGGGCCTGCAAGGCTCGTCAGAAGGTAATACCTTCTGGACAGGCTGCGGGCACCCACACGCTCCAGACCCTGAGACCGAACATCTGAGCAGCAGCAGTCCAAGTCTCACACATGTCGGTCCTTTACTTTTCTGGGTTTTCTGCCTTAAAGGTTAAGATGTTCTGTGAGTGTGTGTGTGTGTGTGTGTGTGTGCGTGTCTGTCTGTCTGTTTGTCAGTGCACACACACATATAGTGGGGAGGAGGGAATCTATTCCATAACATATTACAGAAAAACCCAAGTGAAATTTTTGGACAACCTGATAGCTTTCAAAGTCCTGTAGCTAATATCTACTTATCCTAATGAATAATTAACAGTTGACATTCAGAAGTACAATCAATATTCAGGTGGTATACTGCCATCAGTTCAGTTCAGTTGCTCAGTCGTGTCCGACTGTGCGACCCCATGAATCACAGCACACCAGGCCTCCCTGTCCCTCACCAACCTCCGGAGTTCACTCAAACTCACGTCCATCGAGTCGGTGATGCCATCCAGCCATCTCATCCTCTGTCGTCCCCTTTTCCTCCTGCCCCCAATCCCTCCCAGCATCAGCGTCTTTTCCAATGAGTCAACTCTTCGCATACTTGACAGTTACAAATACTGAAGTAACTTCATACTTGTTGACACACAGCATTACCCTTCTCATCACCCCAGCTAGTTTCTGGAGTCTCCCCACAATCCAGCAGGTAATGAGTTAACACCTGGCACCCAGTGGTTCTCCGGAGCCTGCTCCAGCAGCCCTGCCCTCTGTTCTGATGAGAGCAGCTGTCTCTGCCCTTACCAGTTGTTACATGTTTTTCTAGTCCATCCCTGTTTAGTGCCTCCCAGTGCTGTCCTCTAAATTCTTTAAGATACATTATTTCACAACAACTCCAAATCATATACCATTAGTCTTTCTTTTTACATATGAAGAAACTGGGACTCAGAGAAATTATATAAGTAACCCAGGGTCACAGGCAGAGTTTGTAACCACTGCTCCCTATTTTCTGGCTGAACCCCCTGGAGTTGGTTTGTTGGAATTCTTCTGTCCTTAGAAAAGAAAAAGCAGAGCAGTCAAGAAGAGTCAAGAGGCTGCAGCCCGAGGCCCTGGGGAATCTGGGTATCCTCGGGTGGCCCCTTTTCTCCAGGTCAGATTTCCCCAGATGAAACACTGATAGCTGGGTCATAGTAAAAACTCAAAAAGAACAAGCCATCCTACCACCCAACAGTGTTTAAGGCTGCACCGAAGTTCTGGCTCCACTCACTGCAGGTGCTACAGAAAGCAGAGCATCCTCACCTGCAGCCATGGTGCCCCATGGAGGGCAAGGTGGGGCTGAACAGGTGGGTCTGACTAACCCTTCAGAGCAGCGACAAAAATCTGCACAGCTGTCTGAAGAACAGCTGGATGTTCCTCCGGCCCTAAGAGTTTTGCTGCAGGAACCTTGCATTCAAGTTCCTGAGCGTGACTTGCCCCCTTAGCACAGGCCCTCCAATCATGCAGTACAGGGAGGCCCACCTCCTTTCACCCTGGCCCCGGCCCCCTGATTTCCTGGTGACCTTCTAACTTTGTTTCTGCCTTTCCCGTGGCACTTAACCCCAGTGTGACCTGAAGACTCTGTAACCTTAAAAACCAGTCCTGTTCACCAGCTGGCCTGGGTACAATAGCACTGGGAGAGCAAAGTCATGGGACTGAAACCAGAAGGAAACCTATTCATGAGAGAAGCAGCTGGAAAACAGGAGAAGAGAGAAAGAAAGGCCAATCCTTACCTCCTATAGGACCCGAGTAACGGGATTTCACAGTAAGAGTCACTGAACCTGCCTAAGACCCCCTTCCTCTCCTGATGAAGGCAGTGATGCTTATCCCCACAGCCTCCCCAGCAGGATTCAGGAGAGCAGTCCTGCTGACAGGAGCTTTGAGATGGAAAGCCCTGAGGAGAGGGCCTGGTGGGGGGGGACCCCTGTGTAGTCAGGAAATGCTCCTCACCTAAGGCTACTCTCTAATTAAGCACCAACGAAGTATTTCTGAGGGCATATATTAAATAATTTTAAATAACTGATAAGTCATTATATCTATTTCAAATTTCACAAGTACTATATTTTCATTGAAGAACAAAAAAAAAAAAAAAGGAAGAAAAAGAGAGAAACATCACCCATAATACAACTTGGACATAAGTCACCCCCAATACGGCTAGGTCACAAACAGTTTCAACATTGAGTTTATATATGCTTTTCACACACACACACACACAAATTAGCTACTACAGTATATGCTCAACAATAGATTATAAACATCTTTCCATGTCAGTATAATCACTTTTGCCACTCCCTTTTAATGACTGTAGTATGTTTTATTATATGGATAAAAGGTAATGGTTTCGCCACTCCCCTACCGCAGTCCATTTGGATCATTTCTTATGGCATTTAAATCCTTTTATGAAGTGGCAGATGCTGAAACCAGAAGGGGTGATATCCCAGCCTTTTATAGTTTTCAACCCCATTGTCTCCATCAGGCTGACTGCTTAGCCTTTTTACACTGTGCTGCGTTATACTCAACCTCATGATGTTTCCAGATGTTTTCCTGTGTGAGCCCCGTCCAGAAACAGGTGTGGTCAGGGCCCCAACCTCATCTCTTAACTGGGCTCACCCCACACCTCAGCCCTCAGAGATAACAGATCACGGCTGAGACAAAAAAGGTGGCGTCAGCTAGATCTCATTTTCAGCATCTTTATTAGCAGAGAGTGATTTTCCAGCTACACTGTTGGTATCTCCCTATCCATACTAGAGTTTCTGCCCGATTAGGCTGGGGGCCCTGGAACTTGCTAGCAGTGGGAGAGGGCTGAGATAGGGTAGGGACAAAGAGATACTAAGCAGGGAACACAGTACACACAGACTCACACGTGCACACACACTGCACAGGCATGTTCCAGAGCCTATACACATAGGAGATGAGAAGTTTTCATAAGGAGACACAAGTTACGTCTCATACATTTCAGGTTCTGGAGAAAAACCAGGACCTGGGGACTGAATACAAGTGTCTGTTTTGCCTCAAAAGGAGGATGCCAGTGTCAGAGGTGTTCTGTGGATACTGAGCCAGTTGTGGGCTGATGTTGTCAGATATCTATTTTACACCACAGAAACCTCGTCATTTTTCATAGTCTCCCTGATGTTGCTTTCACATCCTTCCCTTCTCTCATTTCCTCCTTATGACATTAAGAACACCCTTGAGACAACAGAGCACCTTTAACTGATTAAGACACAGCTTCTGAGGGAAAAAAAAGAGGCGAAGTGGGGTCAGGGGAGGCTACTCCTGCTTTTGGCAATTGTAGGGAGGCGGGAGGAGGGGAAGTCTCCCCCCGCCCCACCCCACCGCCCCCCCAGGCAGGGTGTGTCTGCACCGAGCAGCACAGTCACACCCTGACTTCTCTGCTTCCTGCTCTGAAGGGTATCCGCCCTCTCTGAATTGCCCAGACTTGAAAAGCTGAAGCCATCTTTGTCTTTGCTCTCTTTTCTCCCACACCTGGGCATCATGTTCTCTGGGCTCTTCCTTTCCACTTCCCCACTCCCAACCCTCTCTTTGCATTTCCACGGCACCTGCCCTAACTCAGGCCTTTCCCCAGACTCCTGCAAGCCCTCCCCTGCCCTCCTCCACCACCTTAAGCCCTCCCAGCCCATTCTCACCGACCAGATGTATATCCCTAAGGAGTGACTTGCTTTATGTGGTGCTCCTGCTACAAAACACCCCACGGGCCTCCTGGCCTAGCAAGAAAAGCCCACCACAAGCAGGCTTTGTCCTACTCTCCCACCCTGTCCCCAGCCGCTTCCACTCACGTCCAAGCAGTCCAGTCCTCCCTGGAATGCCCACCTTTCCCTGGAATTCCACCCCAGGAGTGCCCAGCTGGTCTCATCTTCGCCTTCAAAGGGTCTGCCAAGCTTCTGTCATCGAAGCAATTCTCCATGAATCTTTCACTTATCTCTGAACCGCAAGAAAGTACTCCCACTTCTATGGCTTTATTCTCCATACCTTTCTCTGCCCTGTATTTTATTACTTGATTATCTCTCCTATTGGATTACATTTTCTAAAGGGCAGGGGCAGAGTTTTGTTGGTCACTGTATTGGCTGCAGCCCCAGGCAATTCTGAGTTTCTGTGAGCTGGTTTGGTAGTTATGGGTAATTATCCTGACAGCTCTATGGGATACACTACAGGCTTGAAGACACAGTCACTGGCCCTGGAGAGCTCAGAGGCTCAGTCACCTCCTTGGTTCCCACGTTCCCTCTTCTCTTCCAGAAGAGCTTAGGCTAGTGTTATAAAGTGGATTGCGTCCCTCCGCCAAAATTCACACGTTTAATCTTAACTCTTAGTACCACAGAAAGTGACTTTGTTTGGATAGGGTCTTCACCAAGATAAACAAGCTAAATGAGGTCATTAGAGTGGATCCCAATCCAGCTTGACTGGGCTCCTTGTAAAAGGATATGTGGACCCTGAGGAAGTCAAGCCTAGAGACACTGAAAGGACATCACCCATAAGCCAAGGAATTCCAGAGGCTGCCAGCAGCTGGGACAGAGGCCTCAAACAGGTCCTTCCCTCACAGCTCAGAGGAGGAACCCACCCTGCCCACACCCTAATTTCTGACCTCTGGCCTCCAGATGGGGAGACAGTAACTTTCTTTTAAGATAAACCAGCCAATTTGTGGTGCTTTGCTAGGGCAGCCCCAGCAAATGTCTACAGCTGGGTTCCTGAGCAACAGGAGGAAGGCAAAGCCAAGCCACGGAGATGCTCTGGGCAGGAGCACTGCTCAGTGGACCCCCCAGCATGAGTAGCCCCTGGCAGCAGCTGAGCCGAGGCTGAGGGCCAGCAGTTGGCCCGCTGGACCCAGCTCTCTGAAGACAGTACTCCGCTTCTGTGCTTGGGCAGAGGCAGGCAGCACTGGGGATGGGAGCAGGAAACCCCGCTGAAGGGCAGAGTGTCCTTCCAGGCTCCAGATGCTTCTAGGCAAACTCTTTTAAGATGAAAGAAATGGAAGGACAGCCTAAACTCTGCAGAGGCTCGGCGCTCTGCCCAGAAACCGCTTCCTAATCACCTCCTTCCACTGTGGATTCTGGCACCTCCCTCCTCTGCATCATGGGGCTGGGGATGTGGACAGGCCTTTTCTCCTGACTCAAAGGGGAATTTCCTGAACCACCTTACCCAAAATATGCTCTCCCACCCCGGGAGCCTCACCAGACACACTCATTGTTTGAAGATTGATTGCTTATAATTAGGTTCGCTTAGTGGAAGGGCTTCCCATGAGCAGACAAGAAAACTAAGGAGTGTTGGGCCTCGCATTCAGGCTGACAGCTGGCAGGAAACGAGACAGAACTTCTGCCCCCTGGAGTCAGCCCCATAACCTCCTATGGTGAAGGCAGCAGGCAGGGAACAGCAAGAGCAGAAGCCATGATCTCAGGAGGAAGCGTGTGCCTGGGGCCCGGGGCCATGGAACAGCTGTGACACTGTACACAGCCAGCAGGCCCCTGGCTGAGCACACACGGACGCAGCAGGCCCTTGCTCTGAGCACTTGAAGCCTGTACTGCCCAGGACAGGAGCCACTGGCCACAAGTGGTTACTGGACACTGGAAATGTGACTAGTCCTTCAAACTGAGACACATTGTTAGAGTGAAATACATATTGGACTTGGAAAACTTAGTTATGAAATAAATGAACATAAATGTTAACATTTTAAAATACTAAAGTCAAAGTGTTAGTTGCTCAGCGGTGTCTGACTCTGCGACACCATGGACTGTAGCCCACCAGGCTCCTTAGTCCATGGGATTTCCCAGGCAAGAATACTAGAGTGGGCTGCCATTCTCTTCTCCAAGCGATCTTCCCGACTCAGGGATCAAACCCAGGTCTGCAGCATTGGAGGCAGATTCTTTACCATCTGAGCCACCAGGGAAGCCCCTTTAAAATGGATACTGTGTATATATGTGGTGTTAAATAGATTATATCACTAAAATTAATTTCACTTATTTCTTTTTTGCCTTTTTAAATATGGTGACTAGAAAAGTTTATAAATTACACGTGAGTCTCACATTTATAATTCTCTTGGAAGGAACTCCTGTAAACGAAGCATCGTGCCTAATCTTTAGCATAGCCCAGTGGCGGCCCTAGTCTCAGTTCCCTTTTAAGGAGATAATGCACAGGCCCTGAGGGGTTGAGGAACTTGCTCAAAGACACACAGCCAGCAAGAAGAGGAAAAAAATAAACAAAAACCAAGGGACTACAGGAGTGGTAGCAGAATGACGAGTATGGCTTGAACTAGGATAGTGGCAGGGAGAGAGGGAAAATGAGCAGATGGAGCCCCTTTCTCAGGTAGAAACACTCTCCGCCAGGGGTCGTGTGTGAGGAGGGAAGGGTGACCCCGGGTTCTGGTCTAAGGTCTAGGAGTATTTGGGTCACAGGACCTGAGTGACACAGGGAAAGAGGCACCAATGTAACATTCAATCCCAACTTTTCCATTTACTCACTGTCTTATCTGGACATTATGTCACCTCTTGGGACTCAATTTCCGCAGCTGGAAAACAGGAATAAAATAATAGAACCTCTCATAACAGAGTTGTCATGAAAAGGGAACAGGAAGGTATATATAAAAGCACTGCATACGTGTTTGTTGGTTAATTGTTTAAAAAGAGAGAGGTTTCAGGGACCTAAAACATTCCTGGCGTCCCCTCTCCTGTCATTTCCCAGGCTTCCTGACCAGTGATTAGGTCCCGGGCCACCTCCCCTGGGAAGCACATCCTGGAGAGCACCAGTGGAATGGCTTCTGTCTCCCAGGGAGGCTGCCTAACTAGGGTCACAGCCCCTGTCTCACCCAAGAAGCTAGGCCAGGGCCACAAAGCCCAAAAAACTCTCATAGTGTCAGGTCAGCCCTGGGAAGAAATCCAAGAGGTGGGACCCATCTAGGTTCCTCTTCCACACCCCCCTCCATTGACCGCCCCCCAACAAGGGTCAGGATTCCTGGTGCACAGGCCCACAGATGCTCAGTGACATAACTTTGGGGGCAAACTCAGCTCCCTCTCAGAGACTGTCTTCACTGTGCCAGGACAGAACCCTCCATCCTGTCCAAAGCCACTGTATTCTAGGAGAATGGCACCCCTGGAGTTGTGCAGCAAGACCTCTGCGAATTAAGGTCATGCTTAGTCCTGCAAAGCCCAGGCACAGATCTGAGAGACGGATGGAGGGTGTTTTGAGAGTTCTCTCTGTCCCTTTCTGTAATCCCAGGCAGGTGCCTTCCCTGAGTCCTCCTCTTCCTTACACACCATAGTCCCAGATGGAAGGAGATCTGAACTGAATGAGGGGTCCTTCTGCCATCCTGCCCTGCCTTTGATCCTGACCTTGGTATACTCAGTTCACATTCCTATCTGTCACTTCTGTTATATTGGGCAAGGTAGATCCTACTCTAGTCTGGTTTGTGGTGCTTAGTAAATATTTGTTGAATGAATGAATGAATGAGTAAGTCTGTTTCTGCTAAGATCTCTACCAATAATTGTTTGCCACAGAGATTGTTGTATTATAAGGGCAGGTTCTTTATTTATTTTTTCTTAATATATATATATTTTATTGAAGTATAGTTGACTTACAATGTTTCAGGTGCACAACAAAGTGATTCAGTTATACATATACACATATATTATTTTTGATATTATTTGGCATGATAGGTTATTGCAAGATAATGACTATAGTTCCCTGCACGATACAGTAAACCTTTGTCGCTTGTTGCATGTATTTTTCAAATTAGAAATCTAGCATTCTATTCATACTAAGTCAAACAAGTAGAATCAAAATGTCATAAATTTTTAGTTAGGCAAAAATTCCTAAGTTTTCTAAAATATATATATTATATTTATTATGTATGTATAGGTATACAAAAGCTTTTCTACTATGCTTGATAAAGGCTTCAGAAAGAACATGAAAAAAAGAGAGAGATGGAGAAGTTGGAAAACATAAATGAAATGGGAGCACTGAATATGAAATAGAAAAAAGTGAAACAAACTACATAAAAGTAAAAGATCATTATATAGTCCAGTCGTTTTTAAACATAACAATGGCAATTTCTTTCAAACCAAAATAACTTCAAGAGCCAAAGGACTGACCACTCTACTATGGTGTACCCTTTGTGATCTTGTGGAAAAGGAACTTTTTCAATCCTTCTCAGATGATACAAGTAGGCAACAACCTACTGCTAACACTTGCCCCAGCCTCCCTGTGAACAGTTTCAGGTGGACTGGACAGAGCCCTGGGGGAGAACTTTCCAGCTGTATTCCCTGGCAGAATTCTCTGTAACAAGGCTGACTTTTCTCATATTTTCACCCAACTTCAGTATCCAGGCCTGGGATATCAGGGCCACACTTTCCACACCTTCTGAAGGAGCCTCACCTCCTGATTAATCTTCACAGAGCTTTTCCATATCTCCTATTTTTAACCCTTTGTGAATCATTTCTCATCAGGGCTAAAGTCTAGGGTGAGATGATTTAAGGTACTCCCCACAAGGTATAAAATTTAAGGGGGCACCAAAAACCTCAGTAATTTTAAGATTAATAATATTTGGATTAATCATTTTAAAAAATCAGAACTAATGCAAAATAATCCACGATGAACAAAATATCAGAAAACATTTTAATTATATTAAATATTATTTATCTTGGTTATTGAGTTTCTTGGCAGTCCCTTAAATTGTGTACTGAGGCAAGTACCTCACTCAGTCAGGCTAGTTTCAGTCCCAGAAGAGTGGAGTGCACTAACCTCAGCTCTCCGTCTCTAACTGCTGTTGGCTTTAGCACAGACTTTAACTAGTGAGAACCAGCTTGAAGGAGATCAGCAAGTTGGAGATTGGTCTGGAGCCCAATACGTCTGTCAGAAAGCCAGGGAACCAGATAGGCAGGGGGCCAAGTCCATTGTTCCAAAGTTTCCACAGGCCTTGAATGGCCCTTGGGCTCTGCAGTCTGGTGATCAGAGGTGTAAAGATTTCTGAACAATTCCAGGCCTTTGATATGGTTGCCAACACCCATATTTTTCATCCTGGGAATAATGCCACAGAGGGTCACAACATCCCTCCCCCACCTAAGTGAGGAAGTGTCTGCTGGTGGCGGGTGGGGACAGGTCCTATGAGGGCAAAGTTCGGAAGGACAGAGGAGTCTTTCTTATCCTGCCTGCCTGTTCTTTTCCCTCTGGTACACACTGACCTCCCCACTCTTTTGCACTTTCAAAACCTGTGCTTGTCTTATTCCTCTGTTCCCCTTGGTCAAACCAAACACATCACTGTTCCTCCCTATGGAGGAGTAGTCCCAATACTTCCCAGCATGTAAACATTTCCTTTGGCTGGTTTAGAACTTGGCTCTGGCTCTATTCTTGTCTCCTAACCCCACTGCAATTTCTTTTCTTAAAAAATGCAAGAGAGTGACCTATCTTGTTATGGAAGCAGGGAGACACAACCTCAGGTTCCTCTAATTAAGCCTTTAGAACTCCTCTGAAGAACTGGGGTATCAAATTCATCAACAAAGTCCTTTCTGGGGATGCACCATCTGGGGATGCCCATCCCCCTACCCCCACCCCCGCCCCCGCCAAAAGGAGGTATCTGTGCTAATTTGACTGCTGTTTTGGAGGAATGCAGGTGAAGCAGAGGTAGTTTCCACTAGGCAAAATGTTTTTTCCACTTCCGTTCTTTGCTATTTTGCTGTCTTCCGGTGTTAAACCACCAGAGTTTCGGAATCAGATGAAACATAGTGTAGGCCTGCCACATGGCCTCCATCCCCCCAGAACCTGGTGACTCAAAGAGATTTCACGGTGCCATTGAAAGGACAGGCTTTTGCAACGGCAGAACTCACTGTCCCAAACCAGGCTTTAAGCCTGGATCTCTTGAGGTTTTTTCCCTAATGGTGACCTGGTGTAGGTGTGCATGTTTTTCAGTGCCCACAACTTCCTAGGAATGACTAGAGGGTCTCTCTCGCCATTATCTGGCCCTTGTGAGGAAGCAAGGAAATGCAGCAGGGTGGGGGAAGCCCCTTCAACGACAGCCCGACGACAGCAGATCCGGCTCTCAGGACCGGAAGTGTGGGCGTGTGTTATGTTGCCGCGCAACCAAAGGCAACCAAGCAGCAAACCTCAGAAGGCACAGCCGGTTACGGAGGGGGAGCCTCAAGCACTTCGTGTCCCCCAGAGACTGGGCCCAGCTCGATCAAAGGAAAAGTCAGCATCCGAAAGTCCACAATGACGCAAAGGAAGCCAGGGGAAACAGTCAATGGCGAGTCACCATTGATTCACAGTCTGAACGGTAGAGCAGGACCAAGCTGCAACCGGCAGCCGCTCGCAGCCCATGATTTTCTGATAAAGGAACCGGAAGCAGGAAAGTTAACTAATCAGAGTCCCACTGCCAGCGTCAGAGCCAGAACCACCGCTCTATGGCCTTCTGTTTGTATAGCTTTAACAGTTTGCAGACTTTCTTTCTCACGTGCTTTAGTTTCTTCTGATCCTGAACTAAGAGCAAATATTTATCCTTCAAGGGAGAGGCCAAATGAGGACTGCTTCGTTTCCTCATCTGAGAGGATAAGAGTACTTTTCTAAAGGAAGTCTTACTAGGATTAAATGGGTTGAAAATGTTGAGGTTTCAAGAGGATATAATAAAGACACCCCTTATCCATTACAAAGCTCTGAGTAGTTAAGGAATGGAGAGGAACAAGTCAAATAAATGGAATAAAAATATCAACTTTACTCTCCTAGGTTTTCTATTGAAGTCAGTGGTTTATATGTGTGGTTAAGTGAACCCCAGAATTAGGCAAGGTGCCCACGCAGGCTGGTGCAGGCCGCCCAGCTGTGAACTGTCCCTGAAAACCACGCTTTAGGGGAGAAGAGAACCAATAGGGGCCCTGGAGGAGACCTGCTGCAGAGAGAAAGAAGAGAGAGGCTGAGCTACGCATTTGGGGTTCCTACCCACATACTCACCACGGAGAAACTGCTGCTCCTCCCCTTTCCTGGCCTCCTGTCCTTCCCCACTCCTAGGGAGGAGTGAGTCAAGGAAAAAGGAGAGGTTAGAAATTTTATGCCAGAAGTGCTTCAGCCATGTGGAAGGAAATATCAGGGGTGAGGAAGAACTTTTTTCCCACCCTAGAAGCCCCATAAATATGCGTACACACTTAGTCCTTGGTACAATAGTAAATGCTCAATAAAACTTAGTTGTTACTATTATTTTTCTAGTTATAGCCTATTAGTCATAGTAGAGACTGCCTTACCTGCCGCACAGTCTGATTTCTCTGTGTCTGCCCTTATTAAATGTGTGACCTTGGCATGTTATTTAACATCTCTAAACCTCAATGTGCTCCTCATAACAGTAATGTTGTTTAATCTCATCACATCTGACTCTTTAGGAACCCTATGGACTGTAGCCTGCCAGGCTCCTCTGTCCATGGGATTTCCCAGGAAAGAATACTGGAGTGGGTATCCTTTTCCTTCTCCAGGGGATCTTCCTAACCCAGGTATCAAACCCACATCTCCTGCATTGGCAGGTGAATTCTTTACCACTGAGCCACCTGGGAAACCCAATAATAATAGTACCTACCTTATAATTGGAGGTAACTACATGATTTAAGTGGAAAAGACTTAGCATGAAGCCTGGAGCATATTTAATATTCAATGAATGGTGACTGTTGCTCTTATAAAAAGAATCTGGGAGTCCAGAGCAAAATAAATGCAAAATTAAGACCAAAACATGATTGATTTAGAAGAGGCCTATAAAGGAAAGCCTCACTACTATCCATTAAAATTAGAGCAATTGCTCCCATTGGATCTACAATCTGGCCACCTGAGAGTGAAGCCTTGAAAGTACTGCCAAACCTTTTGGGCCTTTTCCTGTCACTTTCCGGGTTCCCTTGTGGCTCAGATGGTAAAAATCTGTCTGTAATGTGGGAGACTTGGGTCTGGAAGATCCCCTGGAGAAGGGAATGGCAACCCACTCTGGTACTGTTGCTTGAAGAATCCCATGGATGGAGGAGCCTGGTGGGCTACAGTTCATGGGGTTGCAAAGATCAGACATGACTGAAAGGACTGAGCATGCCATCACTTTCATACAAAGAGGAGAAAATCTCAGTCTAGTGTTGACCTTGGGAAGATGATGATATTCTCGAAGCTGTGAGCTCCTTGGGAAGGATAACTAAGTGCTGTTTTATGTGTGGACCAAAATGGCTTGGTCCAGAACCTAAGGACCACTGTCTGAGCTCCAGGAAGATAGATAATGAGGTTGTCCGGTTCACTACTTTGTCTTTAGCACCTAGCATGATGTGTGACACACAGAACACATTCATTAAATATTTACTGAATAAGTAAGTGAACTGGAAGATTGTTCTCCACATCAGCAATGGGGAGATGGTACCTGAGATGTGGTCTGACTCCTCATCTAGATGTAAGGAATGCTGAACCAGAAGCATTCCTACAATCCCTGACTTTGGTCTTGCTTAGGGTAGGAAGGAGGGACGGAGGGCGAGGAGACAAAGTTGCTAAATAGTAAGTAACCCACAGAACTAGAAATTGCTGCTTTTTTCCTTCAAACACCCAGTGAGTATTATTTTGAATATAGAATTTTGAGTTACTCATGCTAAGGATTTCCTATGCCAAATAAGGTAAGAAAGAATGGAAGATGGAATATCTTAGCAATCAGGGTAAACTAGCAGTAACTCACTTTGAGACAGGGGTGGATGTAGGATGTTGGCAGGGTTAATGAGATTTTATCCTGAAGTCTCAGTCAGCCAAAGAAACTACTTTATGTAATAGCACAAGACTGAAAACAACACAGATGTCCATCTAGAAAGGAATCTACGCAAATGGAATACTGTGCAGTTGTGGAAAAGAAGCGGTTCTGTGTATCCACATGATCTCTGGAATATATTGTTAAGTGACAAAAACAAGATGTGCAACAGCATGTAGAGTATACTAGTATTATCTGAAGAAGGGAAATACTTGTAGGTATGGAATATAAACCAAACACTAGTAAAACTGGTTATCTTCAAGGAGAAGGGGGTCGAGTGAAGAGGAGAAAAATATACAGAAGACTTGACTTCTCCAATGTTCTTTATTTTGTAGAGTTGACTTTGGAACCATGTCTATGTTTTAAATACTATAAAGCAAAAATTTTACAAGATGGGTTAAAAAAAGAAATTCCTAAAGATTGAGAGCAAAGGAAATGAATCTGTGTATTGAATTACTGGCAGCTATACAGAAAGGGATTTGATTTAGGTCATATCTGAATGGTCTAGTAGTTTTCCCTACTTTCTTCAATTAAGTCTGAATTTGGCAATAAGGAGTTCGTGATCCGAGCCACAGTCAGCTCCCGGTCTTGTTTTTGCTGACTGTCTAGACCTTCTCCATCTTTGGTTGCAAAGAATATAATCAATCTGATTTTGGTGTTGACCATCTGGTGATGTCCATGTGTAGAGTCTTCTCTTGTGTTGTTGGAAGAGGGTGTTTGCTATGACCAGTGTGTTCTCTTGGCAAAACTCTATTAGCCTTTGCCCTGCTTCATTCTGTACTCCAAGGCCAAATTTGCCTGTTACTCCAGGTGTTTCTTGACTTCCTACTTTTGCATTCCAGTCCCCTATAATGAAAAGGACATCTTTTTTGGGTGTTAGTTCTAAAAGGTCTTGTAGGTCTTCATAGAACTATTCAAATTCAGCTTCTTCGGTGTTACTGGTTGGGGCATAGGCTTTGATTACCGTGATATTGAATGGTTTGCCTTGGAAACGAACAGAGATCATTCTGTTGTTTTTGAGGTTGCATCCAAGTACTGCATTTCATACTCTTTTGTTGACCATGATGGCTACTCCATTTCTTCTAAGGGATTCCTGCCCACAGTAGTAGATATAATGGTCATCTGAGTTAAATTCACCCATTCCAGTCCATTTTAATTTGCTGATTCCTAGAATGTCGATGTTCACTCTTGCCATCTCCTGTTTGACCACTTCCAATTTGCCTTGATCCATGGACCTAACATTCCAGGTTCCCATGCAATATTGCTCTTTACAGCACCAGACCTTGCGTCTATCACCAGTCATATCCATAAATGGTTATTGTTTTTGCTTTGGCTCTATCCCTTCATTCTTTCTAGAGTTATTTCTCCACTGATCTCCAGTAGCATAATGGGCACCTACTGACTTGGGGAGATCCTCTTTCAGTATCCTATCATACTTTTGCCTTTTCATACTGTTCATGGGTTAGGGTTAGCATATTAAAAAGCAGAGACATTACTTTGCCAACAAAGGTCCGTCTGGTCAAGGCTATGGTTTTTCCAGTGGTCATGTATGGATGTGAGAGTTGGACTGTGAAGAAAGCTGAGTGCTGAAGAATTGGTGCTTTTGAACTGTGGTGTTGGAGAAGACTCTTGAGAGTCCCTTGGACTGCAAGGAGATCCAACCAGTTCATCCTAAAGGAGATCAGTCCTGGGTGTTCATTGAAAGGACTGATGCTGAAGCTGAAACTCCAATACTTTGGCCGCCACATGCGAAGAGTTGACTCATTGGAAAAGACCCTGATGCTTGGAGGGATTGGGGGCAGGAGGAGAAGGGGACAACAGAGGATG
>NW_011494734.1:520248-541777 GCF_000754665.1 Bison bison bison
GAAGAGTTGACTCATTGGAAAAGACCCTGATGCTTGGAGGGATTGGGGGCAGGAGGAGAAGGGGACAACAGAGGATGAGATGGCTGGATGGCATCACCGACTCGATGGACATGAGTTTGGGTAAACTCCAGGAGCTGGTGATGGACAGGGAGGCCTGGTGTGCTGCGATTCATGGGGTCGCAAAGAGTTGGACATGACTGACTGAACTGATACAGAAAGGAATTATTTCTAATAACTTTATAATAAAGTAAGCTAACTCTATCCCTACTGTGATATATCCTAAAGATAAAAGGAACTATGTCTTAGTTTGCCAGGGCTGCTATGAAAAAATACTGCAGGCTGGGTGGCTTACACAACAGAATTCTCCTACCTCACAGTTCTAGAAGCTAGAAGTCCAAGATCAAGGGGTCAGCAGGATCGGTTTCTTCTGAGGCTCCTCTTCTTGGCGTGTAGATGGCTATTTTCTCCTTCTTCACACAGTCTTCTGTGCAGTCTCTGTCTTAATCTCCTCTTCTTATAACACCACCAGTCATAGGATTAGGACCCACCCTAATGAATTCAACCTTAATTACCCCTGTGAAGACCCTATCTCTAGATATTGTTACTTTCTGAGGTATTTCAGCATATAAATTTGGAGGCACACAGTTCAGCCCATAACAGACTATAAAGAAATTTAAAACTATATTCCATGCTGCAGTGGTAATATTGGTATTGGGGTATGTGTATAGTTTTTAGCCTGAACTAAGCTCCTAGACACCCTGAAGCAAAGATAAACCATACCTGTTTTCCTTTCCAAATTCCTGACCCAAAATATCATGAGCAAAATTTAAAAGTTAAGAGGTACAATGGGGTGGGAGGTGGGAGAGAGGTTCAAGAGTGAGGGGACATACGTGTATCTATAGCTGATTTGTGTTGATATATGGCAGAAAGCAACACAGCATTGTAAAGCAATTATCCTCCAATTAAAAATAATTAATTTAAAAAATGTAGTTATTTAAGCTGCTGAGCTAAGTGATAATTTGTTACGCAACAATAGTAACAAAAAGAGAAGCCTTTCTTGTCCTCACGCCCTACAAAGAAAAGCAGTTTTCAGGTAGGTGGTGGGCCTGAATTTTATCAGTCTTCTAGATATCATTCTGCCTACCACTTTGCAGGATTAGGGAACACTTTAGGGGAACATGATGTCACAAAAATATAATCAGGGAAGTCCAGAATGTGGAAATCTCTACAGGACAAACAAACTGGCTTTTTCAACAACAACAAAAAAGTTGCAAGAAGAGAAAAAGAAGGGAAATTGGTTGGTTAAAAAACTTGAGAGACAGATCAAGAGGTAAATTTGCCTTGGGAGCATCGGGTCCTGATTCAGACAGACCAAAACAAAAATATTTATTTATGATACAATTGGAAAAATTTGAATGCTAACTGGATATTTTATGTAATTAAAATTATAGTTAATCTTTTCAAGCTTGATAATGTTATTGTAATTATAGTTTGTCCTGTTTTCTTTTGTTTTAAGGGTATTTATCGTAAATAGATAGATGCTGAAGAATATGGATGAAATGAGGTAAGGTGTGGGGTTTTTGTCAAAGTAATTGTGTATTTTGTGTAATCTGGGGGCACATGGAGTGGTAGGATATAGTTGAAACATAATTGGTCATAGGTTGGTAATGTTTTAAGCAGGGTGATGAGTGTATAGGAGCTTATTTTATGATTTTGTGTTTGAAAATGTCCAGTAATCAAAAGTGTTGTTGATGTTATTGCTTATTTTTTTGAGCAGAAAGCTATCCTTCAAATGTTTGAAGGTACAATTCACTAAAGAAGCATTTCATTCCATATTAATCGAACACTTACTGTGTGCAGGCACTCAGTTAAACTCTGAGGCTGCAGATGTGGATTGGTCACAGTAAGATGTGGATTGGTCACGGTACTGCCTCTGAATCTAGTTTTGGTCTAGTGGCAAAGAAAGCCTGTACACAAATGAAGTACAGGACCGAAAACATGCTAAGGATTACAAAAGGAATAGACTGTCTAGAACAGTTTCAAAAGCATTTATCTTTACCGAATCCATTCCCACCCACCCATGGCTTAGATGCTCGACTCAGCATTTACATATGAGTGTTCCAAGGCCTAGCATAATAAAAGTTTGAATGTGTATAGAAAATGTGACCTCAAACTATTTGAAAAACCCTGTGTTACGATATGACTGCAGCTTTTCCAGCATTACAGAGCAGGGGAAACTCCATGTATCTACTGCATGCTTGTCTTAGTCAGCTAGGGTTACCACAGCAAAATACCATACATGGGGTGGCTTAAACAACATTTATTTCTCACTGTTGTGGAGGCTGAAAGTCCAAGATCAAGGTGTCAGCAGATTCAGTTCCTGATGATTGCCTTCTTCCTTGCTCAAAAATAGCAGCCTTCTGGCTGTGTCCTTACGTGGAGAGAAAGCATGAGTGCCTGAGTGTCTCTTCTCTAATCCCATCATGAGGGCCCCAGTCTCAATGCTGCCACCTTAAACTAATGACCTCCTAGAGATTTCATTTCCAAATATCATCACAGGAGTTAGGGCGTCAGCATAGCCATATGGAAGGGAAACAGTCCATAGCAGCAGTCAACTTCAATGTATCTTCAAGGTATAACCCACAGACCCAGCTATAACACCATGACCTGTTGAGCTTTTAAAAATATTCAGTATCAGAAATCTTGGCCCAGGTTCAGTAGGTCTAAGTCGAGCCCCAGCATCTGACTTTTTAATAACCTCCTAGTAACTATGGCACCCCACTCCAGTACTCTTGCCTGGAAAATCCCATGGACGGAGGAGCCTGGTGGGCTGCAGTCCATGGGGTCTCTGAGGGTCGGACACGACTGAGCGAGTTCACTTTCACTTTTCACTTTCATGCATTGGAGAAGGAAATGGCAACCCACTCCAGTGTTCTTGCCTGGAGAATCCCAGGGACGGGGGAGCCTGGTGGGCTGCCATCTATGGGGTCGCACAGCGTCAGACATGACTGAAACGACTTAGCAGCAGCAGCAGTAACTATCTCAAGCATCCTAGATGAGAACCACTGACTTGGAAATGGCCTGCCACATGTGGGGGGAGGGGCAACATGAAATTCCATAAGGTCAGTATTTCCATCCCCCAATTTCTACTTTCTAAGTTTTTAAAATTAATTTTTATTGGAATATAGTTGATTTACAATGTTGTATTAGTTTCTACTGTACAAGAAAGTGAATCAGTTATACATATATTCACTCTTTTTAATTTTATTTTTATTGAAATATAGTTGATTTACAATGTTGTGTTAGGTTCTGCTGTACCTGCAGAGTGAATTGGTTATACATATACATATATCCAATCTTTTTTAGATTCTTTTCCCATATAGGTCATTACAGAGTATTGAATAAAGTTCCCTGTGCTGAAACAGTAGGTTCTTATTAGTAATTTATTTTATATATAATAGTGTGTATATGTCAATCCCAGTCTCCCAACTTATCCCTCCTCCCCGCCCCCATTTTCCTCCTTGGTAACCATAAATTTGTGTTCTACATCTGTCACTGTCTATTTCTGTTTTGTAAATAGGTGCATTTGTACCAGTTTTTTAGATTCCACATATAAGCAGTATCATATGATATTTGTCTTTCTCTGTCTGACTCACTTCACTCACTATGACGATCTCTAGGTCCATCCATGTTGCTGTAAATGGCATTATTTTGTTCTTTCTTATGGCTGAGTAGTATTCCATTATATATATGGACCACATCTTCTTTACCATTCCTCTGTAATGGACATTTAGGCAGGTTCCATGTCCTGGCTACTGTGAATGGTGCTGCAGGGAACATCGGGGTGCCTGTATCTTTTTGAATTATGGTTTTCGCCTCATATATGCCCAGGAGTGGGATTGCTGGATCATATGGTAGTCTTAGTTCTTTTTTTTTTAAATATTCTTGAGCTTTTTTTTCTTTGACTCTTAATGAGTTTTATTTTTTAATATTTATTTATTTTTTAATATTTGTTTGGTTGTGTTGGCTCTTCGTTGCATCTCTCAGGATATTCATTTCAGTGTATTCATTTCAGGATATTCATTTTCAGAGGAAAATATTCATTTTCCTCTCTACTCGTGCACAGGCTCTGCAGTTGTAGCGCAGGCTCTGTGGTTGCAGTGCCCAGGCTCAATTGCCCTATGGCATGTGGGATCTTAGTTCACCAATTAGGGATTGAAATCATGTCCCCTACATTGCAAGGCAGATTCTTAACCACTGGACCACCAGGGAAGTTCCCATTTTTAGGTTTTTAAGAAACCTGCATACTGTTATTAGCAATATGCAGGTTTCTTAAATTAGCGACTGTCCAATTTACATTCCCACCAACAGTGTAGGAGGGTCCCCTTTTCTCCACACCCTCTCCAGCATATATTGCTTGTAGATTTTTTAAATGATAGCCATTCTGACAGTGTGAGGTGGTACCTTGTAAGTTTAGATTTGCACTTGTCTAATAATTAGTGATGATGTTGAGCATCTTTTCATGTGCCTCTTGGCCATCTGTATGTCTTCTCTGAAGAAATATCTATTTAGATCTTTTGCCCATTTTTTGGTTAGCCCAGCTTGTATCTGCAGTATTTTCTTTGGCTGCAGCACTTCAGAAAGCCACATGACGTTTTGGGGTGTTTTTTTTTTCCTTCCCAGAATGAGAAAACTCTTCTTCAGGACCTTTGCATTTTCTTTCCTCATATTTCAACTTCATTTAACATGTTTGCACCCACCCAAGAAAAAAAAATTTTTTTCTAGACTGTTTCAAGGGATTACACACATGATTTATTAAAATATACATTCCTTGTAAAACCGTGACTTTGCTTTCAGTTCACTAAAATGTGCAACACATTTCATGGGATTAATTTCTAAAACACTTTGGGTCTTGGAATGGGTTTCAAGATGCTACAACTAACTATTGACTAGTCGCAAACTGATTTGCTTAATTTGTTAAAATTTTGCTTCCTCTGCCTTGTGTCACTATTGCCTGCCTGTATGTGAGTTCTTGGCTTCAAACCAGCAGCCTAAAATGATGAGAGTTCTCTGTCCCATGTGTGCCGGGCACAGTGAATGACAGCAAGAAGGAAAATACACATCCCCCACTGTCAGGATTAAAATGCATACGAGGAGAGAAGAAATCAGAAGGGATTATAAAAACAGTGTAAGGCAGTTTATAAAGTAATGACCATGTTCCAAATTTTTCCTTGTTTAGATTCCTTTTAGAATGTGTATTTGTCTGCCAGCTTAATTGACTAGATAAACTGAGTGATTTGTTTTCTTCATTCCTCTGACCAAGCATGGGCTATCAGGGAAGGCAATCTGGCATTTTCCTAAGGCCTGTGAAGATAACTTGAGCTTTGTATAAATTTGCATGAAAGAGAGGGAATAACTGTGATCTGTCACTGAAACTTTTGCACAAAGCTTAGGCGTCATCGGAGTTCTTTATTGAGAGGATTTGACTTCCAGGCCGTGCTTGGAATGAGCTGTCGTCAGGGACATTCTCCACCCTCCTCTCCTTTCACTCTCACTTCGGTCATTGCTGTTATGTAAACTCAGTCATTCTTTCCCTTCAAGCTCAAGTTTGCTCATCTGGGCAGTACCTTTTTCCAATGGACCAGCCTTCTGTAACCTCTACAGGGAGCTTTGTCACAAACATGGGTCCTAATTAACGTCATGAACTGGCAGAAGGATACTTAAACTCTTATGTTTAAGAACTCATCTCTTTTTAAGCAACATTTTATAATTCTCAGACTCTGAGAATGGAAAATCATACCACAGGCCTCAGAAACAGGCGATTGAGAGCTGGCTAGTGAGTGTTTCCTTTGTTTTGAATAGCTAGCTGTTCTCACCATTTCAAAGCACTGACTCCAGTTCTCGGCACTTCCTTCTTGGAATCTGCCAAATGCACTGCATTGTGGGGCAGCATGCTCTGGATCTTTGGTCCTGGGGTCCAGCTCTGATACTGTACACATTTGATTTTACACCCTCTGTGTCCTCCTCTTATTCAGTCAGGACATAGACATAAAATGCCTATTTCATATTTACTGAATTCTCCTTGGGAAGAGAATTACAAGAGGTAAGAGAACTAATTTCCCAAGAAACACATCTTAAAGGGTACAGCTGGACTCCAGGAAGTTTGCCACCTGGCCCGCTGGACAGAACTGTTCAGCAGGCTCTTCATGTGATCACAAGTACCTTGTCTACTAAACACCCCTTGAGATTTCTTTTGACTGTAAGTCAGATTTACACGGAATCCAGGATTTCTGCCTGCTTAGTGCTGCTAGAAATTCAGAACCTGACTTTCCTACTGCTTAATGCTTATTTGCCTATTGTACTGAAATGAGCAATGTGACTGGTATCTCTGGGAAGTGAGGTTTTGGTCTAATTATCATGACAAGATCTAAGCTAATTTTATGTTTGTAAAAATTGGTCATAACCGCATACTGTATGATTCCATTTAATGAAATGTCCAGAAGAGGTAAATCCATAAGGTACAAAAAGTAGATTAGTGGCTGCCTGGGATCTGGGAAGTTTGGGGGGGAAAGAAGCAATCAGAGTGGCTGTTTACGGGTATCGGGTTTGTTTGGGGGATGATGAAATGTTCCAAATTCTTCATGGTGATGGTTGCACAACTCTGTGATTATACTAAAAACCATTGAGTCATACATTTTAAATGGGTGAATGGTATGAAATGTGAATTGTATCTCAATAAAACAGGAAATATACAGGCAGCATCAGGGAGGGTGTGTACACAAAGTGTTCCAGTGAAGGAGACAAGTCACCATCTGTCCCTGTAGGAGTAGTCTGGTCTCTGACTCTGTTTACTCTGACTATATATACACTTTCTATTTGGGGCCTTTTTATAATCTTATTACAGTCAGTAAGCAAGAGTTAAGAACCACAGTGAGGCCTTGGTTACAGCTTTTCTTTGTTTTCCATCAGCGGTAAACATGACTAATGTCCCCATAGCTAACTCAACAACATACATGGAATCAGGAAGTTTTGTGCTCACACCACGGGCTGCTGGGGCTGACCAGCTGGAGATGTATCTCCTTAGAGAGACAGTGGTTGTTTAAACTTGGGCTCCAGAGCCAGGATGTTGGTGAAGGGTGGGAAATACCTGGGGGTGAAGGCTGCTGTGGAAGGAAACCCAAGAGCAGAGAGAGTTCTCTTTCTTGGTCTGGACACAGAGGCTGGGAATTGATGAGGAGAGTAGATTTTGAGCTCAGTATCCCTCTAACTATCTTCTAGTCCAGCACGCCTTCTTCTACCTCAAACCCCCCGTCACTGACCTCCAAGGGAAACAATACCAGGTCAGGGACACAGGAAGCTGCGTGGAGGGTACCTACGATGAAGTGACTGCACCAGAGAAAGGGTGCAGCTGGAACAGAGTATGAGACAGCTCCCTCCTGTCACTTAGTAAAAAGGGTTTGTGATGGTTAATTTTATGTGTCAACTTGGCTGGGACACAGTGCCCAGATATTTGGTCCAATATTATTCTGTATATTTCTGCGAGGATGTTTTTGGATGAGGTGTACATTAAATCAGTGGACTTTAGATAAAGCAGATTGTCCTCTGTGATGTGGGTGGACCTCATCGGATCAGTCAAAAGCTTAAATAGCACAAAAGGCTGACCTTCCCAAAGCAAGAGCGCATTCTGCCAGCAGGCTGCCTTACCCCTGCATCTGTAGCATCAGCTATCCCTGGCTTGCTAGCAGAACCTGTGGATATAAACCACAACTGTTTCCTGAGTCTCCAGCCTGCTGCTGGCCTCTGCCATCAGATTTTGGACATCCAGGCTTCCACAATGGCATGCACCAATTCTTTAAAATAAATCTCCTTCACTATATATACAGATCCTCTTAGTTCCATTTCTCTGAACACCCTGACTGACGCAGGCCCATAGTACTCTCTCTTTAGGCGTGACACTTGAAGCAGAACAGAAGTACCACTTTGATCTCACCAACAGGAGATTAGCAGATGGCAGACCAGGGACAGGAGCTTCCTGAGTGGGAGCTGAGGCCTCAGTGCAGTGGCTCAGTGAGCACCGCTGGTGAGAGAGCCACCTGAGAAACGCGAATGGTGCCTCCACCTAGAGAAGACGTGCTAGAACACCAACCTTCTGAGCTGTACCCGTGGCTGGTCTTACCCCTGGAAAAACTAGAGTGGGTTCAACTGAAATACTAAAGCATCTCCTGCCTGCCAAGCTGGAATCTTCATGTTGAAAACTTCTTATAGGGAGAGTCAGTCCAGGTTGACTCTACAGGCTTGGAATGGGTCATTTTGAATTTCTGTTTATTTTCGACAAAGCTAATCAAATGCTCATTAGGCACGGGCAGCAACAGAAATCTCCACGTTCAGCTTCTTGAGCCGCCTTCAGACAGTGGAGGCTCCCCTAGCAAATAACAAACAGCAACTCTGTGGAGTCCTCGTGCGCTGGGACAATGCTTGGCAATCAGCAGGGGCTCATATCCTGAAATAAATAAATGACATCCATTTAGTCACGCTTGCTGCAGACTGTGAACTTCTTTGAAACATACAGACACATGGACACTCTGAAAGGAGTCACGCTGGTAAAAAAGATGGCAAGAGAAAGGGGCTTGGTATTCAGGAGAAAAGGAAGGGAGCTGCACACGGGCAGTTACACAAAGGAAGGTGTGGAGGAGGAAACAAGGAAGCAGGAGCAAGGCAAAGGCCATGGCCAGCTGAAACAGGAAAGTCAGCCAGAATGCACACTGCTTGGTCTTTGAAGACGTTTCCTTCAAGTCCCACCCTGCTGCGAAGCCTAAGAAAGCCGGGATGGTGAAGATTTTTGCCTGGGAGCCTCTCAGACACATGCTGTCCTGTTGCTCCTTTGGCACACTGCGTGGTTTTCTGGAATCATAAACATTTCTGTACAAATGTCCTGATTCTCCACTTAAAATAAAGGCAGGCCCCCTCGGCCCTCGTTTTTGGAGTAGTATACTCTTAGTACAGAAATATGTACCAAACTAGGATTTAAGCACAAAACGAATTAGGAAAGTTGGTACTTATAAAATAGTTTGCAGTACTGAAGGAACAGGCTTCTGGGCTGGTGCCTTCTGCAGTGACTCCCTGAAAACCCAGAGAACTGACCCCCACCCAGAAAGCACCCCAGGAGCTATAATCTCTGCCCAACTTAGGAGGGTGGGGGACCGGGTGCTGTCCCTGCAGCTACTGAGTTCATGAACACATTACAGTTGCTATACTTGAGAAATGTGGAAGTTAGATCAGGAACCCCCTGCTGCTAGCGACATGAAGCTTGACCAAGCAAATGCAGAGAATGTTTTAAAAACATTAAAAAAAAAAAAAAAATCCCGCCATTAGTAACAATAATGCGGACCACTTTTCTATGCTTTCTGTATTTGGGAGAGTGGTGCTTAAGTGGTTGAAAAACCTGACTCTTGGATGGTGCAAAGTAATTTTTTCTTTACCCTTGGAATCTTTCATCTGTCTCCACCAAGTATATCTTGGAGGACAAAAGGGAGCAAGCCCTTCTCTCTTCTCTTCCTCTCCCTCCTGAACCCTTGAGTCACCCGTCAGCTCTCTGCCCCCTCAGGGTCTTGCTTCTCCCCTCCCTCTGTTCCTGGCTGGCAGGATGTGGCCCTATCCAGGCTTCTCCCAAGTGGAAGGGCTTAACCTACTACTTCTGGACACTTCTGGACACTGAGCCATGCACATCTGATACCTCATTTAACCCTCACAACAATCCTGCAGAACGGTGTGTTATTCTCATTTCACCGATGAGATGGACGGTCAGAGAGGTCACACTGCTAGGAGTTGGTGGATCCAGGATTTGAACCCAGCTTTGTCTGGCTCCTGATCCTGGGCCCTTCCCACATCATTAGATTTTGTGTCATTTTGCATCCCCTGCCCATAGGACAGAGGCCTTCCAAAAGAGCCCTGCAGTCACTCCAGGTGCGTGCACTGAAGGGACCCCATGGAAGGTGCTGGTCTCCAGGCCAAAGCTTTCTGGGACCCATCACTCATAGTAGGGGCTGTTGGACCTCTGTTTCCACCCTGGGGACTCCTTCCCTGGACACATCTTCATTTCTGGCACATTCTTTTTGAAAATGAACTTGGTGGGAACTTATGGTTTCACTCCCCAAAAGTCCACAAAATTCCAAGCAAACCCCAAATCTTGTAGGTTGCAAGGAGTAAGTATGTTATTTTTGGCAGAAATAATTGTACTTTGGCAGTAAGCTTCTAAAAACATAATAAAAGTACTTTTTAACATCCTGTTTTTTCTTCCTTTTGTTGATTTTTGAGCATTTCTTCCCAAGCAAAGAGTTATGCAACAAGATTTCCAAATTGCCAAACTTTTGTTTTATTGGTAGTTTTATTGGTTCCTTTTCTATGTTTCCTTGCATCTTATCTGCTTTGAACTTTAACCTAGGAATTGAAGTGACCATAAAGCATGCAGAGAATGGCCTAGAGACTACATGGGGCTGGATAAGTTTCCTGGAGCAAAGTGAAAGCTCTGAAAAGCTGATTGCGGACAGTAAAGGTCATCCTTGATCCCCTGGCCATTACCAGGCAAGCCTTGAGCCTAGGAATATGGATGTCTATGATAAATGGTCCTTGCTCTTCCTGCACCAAAAATTTCAGATCCCTGTGTCTTCGGGGGGGTTTCAGAAACATCCATTCCCCATTTCCCATGAAAGCCAATCTGGTGCAGGTGTTAGGAGTATGGTTAGGAAATAGACATCTTCATCCAGATCCTGGCTCTGCCACTTCCTAGCTGTGTGATCTTATGCAAGTTACTTGATCTCTCTGTGGCTCAATCTCTTTACAGTTAAATGACAATGATAAAGCGTCTATTTCATAGGGTTGTTATGGGAGTTGAAAAAGGTAATACTACATATAAAATGTCCTGACCCTGCCATTAACTAGTTGTTGATGTGGGACGTCTCACTTCAGTTCTCTGAGGCTCAGCTCTGAATAGTAAAAGTAAAGGCCTGGGCTCAAACCCTAGGATTTGGAGCTTCCTAGATCCTGGGGAAACCTACACAGGCCCCAGAGAGTAGATGGATAACCACACTTAGGTGTAAAGCTCAGTCATTGTGAACAAGCCATGTCAGCTGGTGGTGAAGCCAGCTTACGTAACAGAAACATAAACGAGAGGGGCAAAGACATCAGTTTTCTAATGGATGGTATCCAAGGCCTACTGCGAGGCATAGCTGAGATGCTGCACAGCCCAGAGGGGTGCCTCCCTTCAACAAACATTCAGCGTGTGGGGATGATGTAATGACAAAGTGCATGTTGAGAACCATTGACCTGCGGGTAAGAGTACTTATCTGGTGTGATATGCTGATTTAGGATAAGAAATAGATACCTGATCTTTGTCCCTGTTCCTGGCATAATGCTCCAGAGCCCCTTCGAGTTTCTTAAATGATGAGAGTGATAAAGGTGGCTTTTTCAAAGAGATGATTTTTGGACCCCACCTGACGATGGGGGCTTCCTACCAGGAGAACCAACAACATGATTAGAGAGAACTTTCAGTCACATGCCCTTGACCTAACGGAAGGGGAGAAGGACTGGAGACTGAACTCAGTCACCAGTGATCAGTGATTTAATCAATCATGCTTAAGTAATGAAGCCTCCAGAAAAAGCTAAGGGGATGATAGAGGATGAGATGATTGGATGGCATCACCGAATCTCAATGGACATGAGTTTGAGCAAACTCTGGGAGATAATAAAGGACAGGGAAGCCTGGCGTGCTGCAGCCCACGGGGTTGCAAAGCGTCTGACGTGACTTAGTGACTGAACAAGGAAAAGCTAAGAAGACGGGCTTAGGGGAGTTTCCGGGCTGGAGAACAGGTGGAGACTTGAGGAGAGTGGCGTGCTCTCTGTGTCCTTTCCCCCTGCCTGGCCCAATGCAGCTCTTTCATCTGGCAGTTCCTGAGTTACAGAGTAAACTATTAATCTGGAAAGTAAAATGTTTCTGTGTTTCATGAGCCACTGTAGTAAATTAATGGATTGCAAGGAAGAAGTTGGTGGAACCTCAAATCTATGACCAGAAGCACAGGTGACAACTGTTCCTGACTGTGTCTGAAGTGGGGTGGGGTGTGAATTTTCATAGGACTGAGCCCTTAGCCTGTGGGATTTGATGCTCTCCAGATAGATAGTGTCAGAGTTGAGTTGAACTATAGGACACCCAGTTGGTGCCTTAAAATTGCTTGGTGTGTGGCAAAACCCACATGTTGGAATTGGGAGCAGAAATATACCTGGCATCAGAAAGATCTAGGTTCACATTCCAGCTGTGCTATTTATTCTTTGGGTGACCTTGAGCAAGTCACTTAACCTCTCCTAGTGTTGGTTTCTCCAAGTGCTATAGTCATTATTAAGTAAGTATATTAAACACCTATGACAGTTTCTGAGAGAAACTGTGTTTTTTTTTTTTTTTAATTTTTGGCTCTGCTGGATCTTTGTTGCTGTGCATGGGCTTTCTCTAGTTGTATTGAGTGAGGGCTACTCTCGAGTTGTGGTACGCAGATTTCTTGCACAGTGGCTTTTCTTGTTTTGGAGCACAAGGTCTGGGGCACATGGGCTTCAGCTGTTGCAGCTCGCAGGCTTAGTTGCTCTGTGGCATGTGGGATCTTAGTTCCCAGACTAGCAATCCCTTATCCCCTGCATTGGCCAGCAGATTTTCTTTAACCACCGGCCACCAGGGAAGTCCTGAGACTAATCTTTTTACTAATAACTATCATTGATTACTATTACCATCACCTACATTTTAGCATCATCAGCAGGTAGGAGGAGGGAGGCAAAGGGCAAACTTTGTCAGTTAGACTGGCTCTGGAAAAGGTACTCAGGTGGGCTCAGTAGATAAGGCAAGCTAGAATTTGGAGGGTTTGTCATTGTTGTCGTTAATTAATTTGGCTGTGTGAGGTCTTAGTTGTGGCAGGCAGGGTCTTTTAGTTCTGGTATGTAGGATCTAGTTCTCTGATCAGAGGTAGAACCCTGGGAGCGATTGCGTCGGGGACATAGAGTCTTAGACACTGGATCACCACGGAAGTCCCCAAACTAGGATTTGGTCCAGGCAGCCATCAGTATCTTCAGGGGAAATGACTGTATCTGGTTCTTGAGCAACTGACTCATTCCCTGCAGAGTCCCAGCCCATGTGAACTGTGGGAGGGTGGATAGGAAGGCATATAGCTGGCAAAGAGCAAGACGGAGTAACCTCTAAGGGGCAGGTCTTCAGTCCTAATGAAGAGAATTGAGGAACCAGGGCAGCATAACCAACTAGGTCACTGCAGGGTGAACATCCAGCAGAGGAAGGAAGGGGAGGAAAAGCTATGATCTGGGTGACCACCCAGATGCTCAGAGTTCTGCCTCACTGATCATGGCCACCAGTGACTCTGGCACTCAGCACAGCTCCTAGCAATGTGATCACCTGGTGCCCAGGGAGGCGAGTGGTCAGTATATGGCGCACTGAGGGAGATAGGAGTAAGGAGAACATTCCTGAACAGTGACAAGGGCCCAAACCTGGAAGAAAACGACTTTTCTTATCTGCCTAGGATGCACGTGTAGTTTTTTTCTTAGAAAAGAGAGCTCCTGGGTCTATCCCAGCTGTCTACTCAGTTTTTTAACAACTGCTGAAGCAAAATGAAATGGACAGGCTGGAGGGTAAGAATAAATAAAATTACTTGACCTAAAGATTTGGTGGAATTTCCCCAAATAGTTTACCAAATATGAAATGTTTTAGGCTCAGACTGGGATTTTTTTGTTTCTTTTTAATTTAGAAGCTTGAATACTTGAGCCTGTTATAAACTGTGTTACCAGAAGTCTGGAAGTTTATACTTCAAGTTCCCTGTTACTCACTTGTTTGTAATCATGCACTCACTACTTATGAGGGGAAAAAAAATAAATCTGGGATAGATGCAGGTTTTCTAAAGCCCTTCATTTTTTTTTTTTTTAAAAAAAAACCTGCTCCTAAGATTTTCATTTACTTTAATGTCTGTTTATAGTACAGTTGCAAATACCTTTTGCTCCTCTACAGATCACTGCATGATTTTGGCCTCAGCTTTGTTTGAACTTACTGGGATTTCTTGTTTATGCTGCCTGTGAGCCAAGTGTCTATATAAGGCCCACTCAACTCCAGCTGTGTGTTGTTGGATTTCATCTACACTTCAACTTTGAAACAAGTTTCCTAAATGAATTAGTTTTGTCTCCTTGCTAATGAAATTATCACCAGCAGCAACACCAACACCATTTACTTTTATTTATTCATTTTTCTAAGAGGAAATGCTTCAGTCTCTGGATTGAAAAAGGAGAAAAGTTGGCTTATATTTTTATATATTGAAATCTTTTCAGTGAAGAGTCTAGACTTGACTTTTTTTTCTTTTAGCTGAGTTCATGATCATCATCTAATTTAATAATACTAATTTATTATACTTCTTATAACTGTATCCGAAAAATCTTCCAACTCCCTCTGGAAGAAAAATTTCAACTTAGGTATAGGATCTGAGAAGACAGTTTGGAGACAAATGAGTCAAGATTATTTTTTGTGGATTTCATCAAACCCGATTTTAAAAATATGGTGCTATTAAGCTGTTTTTTAGATCAATAATTATGTGGGCCTAAAGTTTTACATAAATAAGTAAGCAGAATTTATATTTTCATTTAGCAGTGCATAGGTTTTTATTACCTATTAATGGAGTACAAAGTGCTCTTGGTAGTTATTTTGGTTTCAAGTTAGCTTCATATCTTCATGATCTTTATTAGATTTAACTGGCCTAAAACCAGCTAGAAAAAAAATCCATTAGAGCTCTAATTGATTGATTTCACATTCGCCGAATCAGAAGCTTTTATAAAGATCTAGTCTATCAGTCAATAATGTCTTGGTCTCAGCATTTTCATAGTTGTAACTTTATACCTTGTCATTGTAAAGAGATCCTCTTTTGGTACTGTTAGAAATAATTTTGGTTTGGAAGTGAATATTGGTAGATTTATTCTTAGTTACTGAGTTTCATTTGCAAACGATTTAAAAAGTGAATGAGAATTTTTTAATGTAGGTAGGTGTTTTCTTCAAGTCGTCATAAAAACATGTTTAAAATAGCATTTCCAGCTCAACAGTGAGAGTCGTCCCAGATCAGGGATAATCACCGTTTATATTCTGTGCTCCTGAGGTCTACTTAAAAAACAGCATGATACACATATTGTAAAGGACAGAATCCTAAATTGTGTGTTAGTGTGTGTACTTGCATGTATATATAGCGGTCAGGAATTAGTTTGGGGGCACAAGAAATCTGAGAAACTCTAAAGATATGGAATTATAGTAAACATGCCAGAGAGGGAAAGGGAGAAAAAGGTGAACTAAGAAACTCCTGATAGTATTATTTCATTCTGTTCAGTGTTGGTAGAATGCTAAAAAAGTTTTCTATTACATTCAACTAAGAAGGATCAATTAAAGACTGGAGAAGTGTTAGTTGAATAGTCAAATGCTAGGCAGGGAAAAGTAATGTCGCCAGAAATTACTCCTGCAAGTTTCAGTAGAAGGTTGCAGAACAATAAGCCTTTGTTAATCCCATACTGGTTTATTCAAATAGTGTGTAATTCAAAGCAATTGCTGCTCCCCAGGCAGGAATTACAATTGCTACATTGGAAGGGAGAATAATGTGTCATTCCAAGGGGAAATCAGGCCTGGAAAAGACCTCTTGGTTGAAGAACCTCATGTGTCCCAAAACAGCTTCAAAGCAGGCCAAGTAAAACAGACCGACTGCGAACCACCCTGTGAAGTCAGCTGGCCTCAAACTGAGCTGTATTTCCCTTGCTTCTCTGCTGCTCTCATTTTTGGTGGATGGCAAGATGTCCCCAGAGCAAGGAGCAAGAGTGGAGGGGAGGCAGAGAAATTCTAGTACTGGATAAGCTATTACATAGAAAGTGACTCCTTGTCCCCCAGCAAGGACATACAAAATCGTTTAAGAGAACTCCATCATCCATGTATGGGCTTTATGTATATTTAATTGCTCCCCTGGCATAAAAACAATGGACAAGAGTCAGACATGAGTCAACTGCAAGAGGAGGCTTGAATCATATTTTGAACAATTTTGGTCAACAATCCTTCAGAGAACAATCTTCCAGTTTTATGGTGTCATGTTTGTGGAATTAAATGTGAACAGCTTAAAATTCCATGACTTTTAAAAAGTCAGCTTTGATTCCAGTGATTGATGTGTCCATGCTTCAGGGACACCAAGCTAAGTCAGGCCCCCAACAACCTTTGGTGAGGCTATGCTAATCGATCAGGTCTTGTGAACTGGCTAATTAGGCAAATTAATAGGCAATACCAGCAAAACCCTCATGAAGAACACTCCTTAAATGGGGTGGTCCATCTGTGACCTGAAACTGCTTGTTAGGCACTCAGGAAATCCACAAGGAAGACCCAGAGATGGTACATCTCAGTGGATTCGGATTCAAACAGTTCTTCCATGGTCTGGGATTCTGAACTGTTGCTACGTGTTCCAGCACGCACTCAGCTTTCAGTGCTACTAAGGCAGAGGCACTGAACGCTTGCCAAATATCCACATGCTTCCGCATCAGTCACAGCCCCTCTGTAGTGTGCCCTGTCCAACCACTGGGACAGAAGTAAATGGTGTCACTTCCAGGCTGTGCACAGGAGAGCACACACGTGTGCCTTCTCCAAGCATTCTCTTCCTCTACTGCCACGATGGTGAAAGCCCAAGATTCCAAATGTCAGAGCTTGTATCAGCCAGGGCTGTTGAGCAGGATTCCCTAGTGTGTACCTCCCGCTCTCCTCCTAGCCTGCATCAGTCACATAAAAAAAGCAAGAATAAACTTTAATTGTGTTGAGCCAGGATTCTGGGCTTAGCTGGTTACTACAGCATAGTCTAAGCTAATACAGCTGCTTTTCTAGATCTTTTTGTAAAAAAAAAAAAAACGAAAACAAAAAACCGAAAATCCATCTGGAGAAGGGATGAGCAATCTGAGTGGTGCCATGCTTGAACCAACCTAGGAGGCTCTGCCAGGTTGCCTTTGTATCATGTGCTCCCAAAGTTATTCTACTCTGTGACCTGTGGCTGTTCCTGCAGGGTGTGTTGCAGGAGGAAGTGAGGAAGAGCCTGGTCAGTTGAGGGGATGATATGGGTCAGTTCCCTTCTGATGGTTTCTCTTCTGATTCACCAACCCCCTCTTGGGATTTTAGGCTTGCTAAACATATGGTACAAATCAGTGAAATTATTCATTGTGGTTTTCATTTGAGTGAGCTAGTTTCCGCTCCTAAGAAGGGTCTTAACAAAACAGGAAGTTTTTCTTGGATCTAGAAATGGAACTCTGCCTTCTGACATGAGTTTTTACCAACTTCTGCAAATCTCAATTTTCCTACTTCCCTGTTAAGAGGGTGGGGCAAATGGAAGAGAAGAGATGTAACCAGAAAATGCTGATTTGTCAGTAGTTAAGAGTTAGGGCTGACTGGGTTTGGGGAGCAGGGGGTGGGGTGGGGGTGTGGCTGGGAGAATGGCAGCCTGTCCAAAGATCACCTCCTCCCAAATGACCACTTAATCTCCTACCTCTTCAATCACTTCAGCCTTGACAAAGAAGAATGAAGAGAGAAGTGAAGGACCAAGGAACATTATGATAGTGGTCACCCCTTGATAATAACCTTTGACTTGTGTGACCCAGTGGACATTCCTCGAAACATTCTGATATGCCTCACCCACTAGATTCTGCTACATGGAGGCAGAGAACACATTTTAGTACCCACCACATGGAGGGTACCCAAGAGTGCTTGCAGGAATACAGGAGGGAATACTTGATTCTCATAACTATTTTTATAGTGAGATAATCACTACAGTGATTTGAATGAGAAAATCAAACATAATTTCTATTTTATGTATGGAAAAATGGAAACATTAAGAATATGTTACTTGCTCAGTCATGCAGGGTCAATTAAAAAGTGGAACTACAATTCAAGTCTCCCAATTTCTGTTTTAATTGTTTAACCAGTTAAAAGTCCTCTCCCCACCCCATATAACCATACAGACCATTTATCATCACTGCCATCATGTAAATTACCATCCAGAGATTCTATGTAATTTATGTCTACAAAAGACATCAAGATCCTAGTATCATTATCACTAGGGCATAGTCTTACAATGCCAGTTCTTAAGTCCTTACTCTTTTACTTTTTGTCCCAAGAACAAACATATACCTATGCTATCTAAAAAACAACAGAGAAGGTAATACTGCCTCTAGTTTTCAGTGTTTTCTGTGTATAGGGAATTTAGTCGGCTTCTAGTTCAACATTTTGAATTATTAATCAAGTGGATTTGGAGTGGGAAACCACAGGAAGGGAATCATGGCAGAAAATGCTACTTGCCCTACTGTCTGAACTTGTTTTTTTATGTGAACTTGTATTTTTTTATTTAGGTCTTACATTCGGCACGTGGGACCTTTAGCTGCAGCATGAGATATCTAGTGCCCTGACCCAAGAATTGAATCCAGGCCCCTTACACTGGAAGCACCAAGTCTTAGCCACTGAACCACCAGAGAAGTCCCTCAACTTTTCTCTGTTGGTTGTTGAACCTATATCCTAAGGAATACAGATCTAAACATTTAGTAGAACAGTGCTCAGGCTTCTTGATCCTGAAGACAAATGTACTTTGGGAAGAACATACAATTGAGTTTGTCAAGCTTTCTTTTGATTATGGGCACAAGGACTCTTTTCTACCCTGGTGATCAAGAGTGGGTCCTTAGTCCAGAACATGGTAGTTACATCATAAGTATGATTAAATACAGATGCAGAAATTTATCTGGTATTTTCAGCAGATCATATATACTTGGGTTCTCTCACTTTCCAGTTCTCTCTACCTGATACTAACCAACTCATCCCTGCCTTTATTCCATCCTTCCACCACCACCACCCACTTCTGCCACCCCAGTTCAGAACTTGTGTATATGGTGCCAGGATTTTGTTTAGGACAACTGCTCAAATGAGCCTTCTTGCCATCTGTCACTTAATATACATTCAAATTGGAAATTTGGAATTTCCAATTCAAATTGGAAATATTGGAAATTAATCAGGATAAACTGACAAAGGATAAACCATGGAGCAGCAACTTGAAAGAAATTGAGCTTTTTTGATTTCTCTTATGGGGACACAAAATATGCTTATCTTCCAAGCTGAGACTCTAGTCTGTGACCTTCCTGGGTCATCTCTGGAAGCCCCTTTATACTCTGTAGCCAGAATCTCAGAGAGAGGTTGCTAAAGTCCCCCAATCCAAGTTAACTAGCAGCTCTGGTCTGTTTTGGACATTTGTAACTTATCCAGGCTCCTCTAGATTAAAATGCCTGAATGAATATTGGAGACATTTCATGGTTGTGTTTTGAGAATTCCCTCACAACTTGGAAGATTATTCTCTTAATACCATAAAGCATTTCCCCCATTTTCCAAGTAAGGAGTGTAAAAAGTCACACACAGTCAGGATTTAAACCTTTCATCCTCTAAGGCCAAAGCCCATTTTGTTTCCACCCCTCACTAAGCAGAGTTGGTCCAAAGGGTGGAAAAGTCATTTGACAGCATTCTAGCCCCTTCAGCATCTTCCCTGGGTAGCTTTATTTGCTGTAAACAGTTGTAGATTTCCAGAACCACAGACACACCCATATAAAAATGTTAATGACTAAAATGCCCTGTAAAACCAATAGAAATGAACAGTGTATTGGTATCGCACTGGAATTCTGTCTCCTGCTTCCCTCCACCAGCACATATAATTGAGAATGAACAGGATTTTATTTTTCTTAAATTTATAGTCAGATCTCTCAAATCTGATCCCCTCTATCATTTTGTGAACTTCTCATTATGGAAAAAATGATGGTGAGTGATAATGCTTTAAGCTACTTTTCAAATAATGTAAAGTCTGTTCTCCTAAGGAAGAAACTGAGGCTTGTTTAAAAGAGAACTTTTCCAGGCCCCCAGGCTCTGCTGAAATTCTTGTAGAGGACATACATGTGGGCTTATGCTTTCTAAAAGATCCAGAAACTAGCTTCTGGTGAAGTGCCCTGCTGGAACAGCAGGCTTTAGAAAACCACCAAAATCCCACTGGGATAAAAGAGGTTCATTTGTTTTCAACTTGTGGCCCTTCTACATTCCAGGAGGCCCATCCCCCGGGCCTGTGTCTATGGCTGATTCATAACCTTGCACCCACACAAGTCTAGGCATTCACTGGGATCCTAACAAAGAGGTTAAGGTGTAAACCTGGAGGAAGTTTTTAAGGACCAGAGGGAGTTGGGAGTGAGGGGAAGATGGGAGAAAAGGTAAAAAAGGAAAAGCAATTACATGATCGTATACTTGCCCCAAGCAAATGAGCACATATGTTGGGGAGGCCTGGCTGATTGAAGGGCTGCTGAATGTGGTTTCGATAGCCAAGACCCTGCCTTTGATTCCGCAGTATGGCTTCCAGTGAGAGAGCTCATTGCCCAGCGTGGGGTGACCAGGCTGATCCGATTGTGAACACCTCTCCCCATCATCGAGTTTATTTTATATGCTTGCATGGCCAGATCTGTGTTCCCAGCTATAAGGCTTAGGGTGTGCAGTGTATTCCCTGGAGAGTAAATCAAAGCAGCTGCAATCTCCTGCCAAGAACTTACTGCCCTAGCTTGGAGGTTCAGTGGATGATTGAGTGCAAAAAGCTTTCCAGAATAGAAAATGAGATACCCCATGGGCCAATCTTTGAAAACTGCAAGCTGCCAAGCAAATGTGAACCATCAGGGATCTAAAAAATAATATCATTATGGCAGGGCTAGATAGATGGGCTTTCTTGACAGGAAGAATCCTCTGAACTGATGGCTGAATTCCTGAAGGGAGTTACAAGATTTTCCTTGCACTTCTGAAGACTACATAACTTAGAATTCTCCCTTTGGAAAGTTTTTCTGATGTCCTTTGAGGCCATGGGCTCTAGAGGCTGACTCAAGTTGTAAGTGTGGCTCTGACATTTATCTGGGTGACGTAGAGCATATTTTCTCTTCTGGGAAATGGGAATAATATCCTTTGCCTAACTAGATT
Source organism: Bison bison bison (assembly GCF_000754665.1). Lineage (NCBI taxonomy): Eukaryota > Metazoa > Chordata > Mammalia > Artiodactyla > Bovidae > Bison > Bison bison. The sequence continues at coordinate 541,313 of NW_011494734.1, forward strand.
GTGGTTTTGAGAGTTAGAAGTAATGTACAGTGCCTGTAATTTATATACCCTTTAAGAAATAGGGATGCAGATATCCACCATGCTTCCAGACTTCAGAATTGGCATGAATTGACTCAGTAAGATGGGACCAGAGAGGAGAATCACATCTAGGCTTTTATTCTTTATTTTTTAAGCTACTCATTAGCATTCTTCACATTCTCCAACTAGCAGATTATGATGAGTCAAGATCAATTATTGTCTTTAAGTATGTTTAGTACTAACTGATCTAGTAAGTGTAAAACAAAGATAGCTAGCAATTATTGTGTTCTTAGTATGTGCAGGGCATTCACGTTAGCATTCTTATGATTATCATTCTCATTTTACAGATGAGGAAACTGAAGTGCAGAGATTAAGGAACTAGTTAGTGCAAGGTCACAGCCTAGTGAGTGTCATGACTAGGAAATAACGTGTAGATACGGGGGCGGG
>NW_011494734.1:541877-544027 GCF_000754665.1 Bison bison bison
GGATGTCGGAAAAAATCAAGATCAGTCACACTGAGAAGGTAAATTGAAATTTAAATTTTATTCTCTTCCATTTAACAGCTCAGCAAAGATAAACTATGCTTTTGTCATTTAAAAATTGCACTAGAGGGCGCCAAATACACAACTGTGACTCTAGAACTGTTTTGCTAATATAGTTCCCATAGTGCAACAAAACATACAATCAGTACAGATTCAAGCCAGAAGCCCATCCCAGAAAGAGAGTGATGCAGTTTAGGACAATTAAACAGCTTTATTTCTAGCCCCGCAATTAAAAGAAAGGAAAACCCCTCATGCTTTATATTCAGCAATTTATAATTTGTCTCTACCTGATACTCATTGTTATTCAAAGTGCCTTTCAGCTGGGTTTTCAAATTTCTCTTTGCTCTGCGAGCTGAGTGGTGAAGAGTAACCTGGAAAAGGGTAGGGTAATCTGGATGAAAATAAATTTTTAAAAATTAAACACTGAGATATTGTTTAATATTTATTTTAGCAAAGTAAATCATGCATTTTTTTTTTTAAAGAAAACAAATACCCCACCTTACATCCAAGAGCTTAAAATTAAAAGGAACAACACCCCATTCTTAACCTCAAGAGACAACATCTTTGAGAGGTAACTCCAGATTCCTAAATAATGTTTATGTTTCTATTTCTTGATTTATCAAACTGACATTATGTATCTTTATGGGCTTTCCAGGTGGTGCCAGTGGTAAAGAACCTGCCTGCCAATGCAGGTAGAGGTAACAGATGCAGGTTCGATTCCTGGGTTAGAAAGATCTCTTGGAGGAGGGCACAGCAACCCACCCCAGTTCACAAAATAACTTTTATTTCCCCATATTAAGAGAGGAATAACTGCATTGCAGAACATTTAATGTTTTTTACAATAACGAGATTACTTTGTATATGGGATTTCATCAAATTAAACACGATGCTCATCTTTCCATGTCATTAAGCATTAAAAAAAAAACCAAACAAAACTGTAGTGTAACTTACATAAAACATGTTCTAAAGTGTAAGGAACCTCCACCTCTTTAACCAGCGTGAAGATAAGATCATTTCACTCCACAGTAGAAACTATGATATTTGAAGATCTTGTCTTAGTTATGCAGCGGTGAGAATAATGTCTGAAGGGGCAAGACTTAAAGAGTCCTGCTGGGAATGCAGAAATCAATCAAAACAAGTTAACAACTCATCCTAGAAAAGTTCTAATTACTCCTCAACATCTCAAGATTAAATGGATCATGAATGAGTTAGTCACAAGTTTGGAGTTTGTCAATTTTTTGGTGGAAAATAATTTTTGTATGCTTAGTTCTCTTATCATTTCCTTGTAAATTATCACACACTGCACAGAAAACTGCTAGAGTCATTAGTGCAACTAACAACAACAAAAAAATCTAGCATCTTTGTTTAGATCTTTTTTCACCACCCATCTCCAATCTGCACCTGACTCCAAATGGTAGGGGGCACGGGTTGGGAAGTATTATGGTTTGGGTCAGTTAGCAGCCTAAAATGTACTTGGGAGGAAGCCTACTACATTTTTCCTCTTAAATAAAAACAGAACGGTGCTATAATCATACCAAACCTAGGCTTGTCTACCATCCCTACAAAATACTCATCCAGTACTAAGCTCTGAAATAATGGTCAAGTTGAATACGAACTGGAACTTCTTCAGAACCAGAAGCTTGAAAGGATGCCTGGGAGCTGGTAACATACTAAGAAACACCAGCTCTTTCAGATGGGAGGAGGCCATTCCTATGGGGACGGGGAGAAGCCTTACCTAACACAACCGACATAATTTGAAGAGATGCTCGATAAATAGTTTATACATTTCCTTATTTTTATTTAGCCTTTATGCTAGATACAACTCTATGCCAGGTATGCTAAAGGGTTTGTATGCTTTGCCTCATTTGATCCATCAACAAATGACTCTGCGACATTCATCTTTTAAATTTGGACACAGCTGGTAAGCGGTGACAGGGGACTCAGAATTCAAATACAGATCCTTCCCATGGCAGGGACATTACCGTTCTGGCCTCCTCTAGCAGAGCATAATGAACAATCATTGCCACTCGGCACGTACGACAATGGACAGACGGATCGCTACCAGTATTTCCGAAGATGGTGGTTAAGGCCAG
>NW_011494734.1:544127-544343 GCF_000754665.1 Bison bison bison
CAGTGTGCACCGCAGGAAGTTGTAAAATACATTATATACTTTTTGGAAGGAATGAGAAGCTGACCTTAAAGTGTGTCAACTAGGTCACTGAACACCGAAAAGGCTAAAACTCTGGGCTCCGGGGCCCCAGGAAACGCCAGGCGGAAGTGGGCTCGGCCGCGGAGGAAGTGCGTTTTTGAGGCTCCTCCGCGACGACGCGGGCGGGGCGGCAGCTCC
>NW_011494734.1:544484-565000 GCF_000754665.1 Bison bison bison
CCGGGGCCAACCCCGACCCCTCCCCCTCCGCGAGGGCGGTGCCCATGTGATGCTCGCAGCCGCCCGGCTACGCCCTTCTCGGCGCAGGCCAGCCGGCTGCCTGGACTATAGCGCCAGGCCCCGACTCGCTGGGGCTGGTGGCCAAGCCACGAGCTTGCTGCATCTGCTGCGCAGCCACCCACAGCTCCCTCTTCCAGACGGGGAGCCAATGTTTGGACGGCTGGGTAGAGTTCACGAGGGCAAGTTCCATCTCACCAGGAGCGAGGGAGTTCTGAATGAAGAGAAAGGGGATCTTGGGTGTGTCCACTGTATGCTTAAGCCCGTTTATCATATATAGAGTGAAAGGGCCTACTTCCACAAAAGGCCAAAACTGGACGACAGAACCTCTTTCCTCTTTATCGGCCCGACTTTGAAGAGGGTTAACTTCCGTTAGCGTTTCCAACTAAAGTTCCTCACTGTGGCTTCTCACCTCCACTTTGAAGTCAGCTGGTTTCTCCAAGGACTGTTGAGGGAAGAGGCTGTTCTAAGCTAGAACGGGGTGCTGGGCTAACAGTAGCTAAAGGCCTCATTACTAACCACGAGTCCGGAGATGGCCCTGAGAGTCGTGTGTGCACTCTGTAATGCACATTTACAGCATGCTGAGAATTCTTAGGCTTTATGGGGCTTCCCTGGTGGCTCAGATAGTAAAGAATCTGCCTGCAATGCCGAGACCAGGATTCAATCCCCGGGTTGGGAAGATCCTAGAGAAGGGAACGGCAACCCACTCCAGTATTCTTGCCTGGAGAATCCCATGGACAGAGGAGCCTGGCAGGCTACAGTCCATGGGGTCGCAGAGAGTCTGACACGACTGTGCGACTGCCACTTCACTTCATGGGGCTATCAAAAGGTCATGGCACAAAATTAGTTAGGAATCTGCGTATTTGGAATCGAGGGAGTATCTCTGTAAGAAGCTGATGTTAAAGGTCATTGAAGCTTATTTTCTGGGAGCCTGAAACAATCTTAGCCCAAATAATTTGGTTTCATGAAACGCCGTAAGAAAAAGGATTGTGACGCACTACTTTAATGCACACTCTGGACGTGTTTTGAAGCTGTATTCCCTATGTACAAAGATCTTGCTTTTTGCACCTGATTTCCCCTTGACTATTTTCCAGTTAATGGTTGGGCTCACAGATTACAAATGTAACTGTGCAAAGTTTTTTTAAAAGCCTACCAAAGGTTAGCAATATCAGATTGTTTATGGTGAACCTACTGTGCAGACAAGTAACTTTCTTTTAGATACCAATTTTCTTAAAGATTACTAATTTCCTTGTTATAATATTTAAGCTCACCCGGCCAGGCAAAATCCTTCTCTCCTGTCTCCACAACTAATCTTTCAAAGTGTTTTCATTATTCTCTGACATCCTCATTGAAATTTAGTACCTCACAAAAGGCTAAATTTTCTCAAGTATACCTTTTCAAAATACAGGACTGATTTAACTTGGTAGGTTTGTCAAAAACAGGCACCATAGTTAATTCTGCTATAGGTTGACCCAGAATCCCCATTTTAAGAACTACTGCTGCTGCTAGGTTGCTTCAGTCATGTCCGACTGTGTGACCCCATAGACGGCAGCCCACCAGGTTCCCCCATCCCTGGGGATTCTCCAGGCAAGAACAGTGGGATGGGTTACCATTGCCTTCTCCAGAACTACTGGCTTAAAAGCAAATACATCATGGTTGCTTGGAATCATTTCTCTGGTTAGTCTCAAGCTATCCGTATTTTATACAATCAGGTAGAAAATACCTATGGAGGCATGACAGTCACCAAACTGAGTAATTTATGCGAAAGTGCAAATTTGCTTTGGAATTCTTTAAGTTCTGTCCTATTAGAGGAAAGGAACACAGCCAAATAAAATGTCCTGGATGGAAATGTGGCCTTTTTATAGAAAAACCAGTTTGTTCAAATGCTGTTATTTATTCAAGATGTTTTAGGCCCAGAGATAATGTATGACAAGTTTATTAAACCAGTTTAAGCTCTCTTTCACCTATTTATGATTAAAATGTACAACTCTAAGGAAAAAAAAAAAAAAGTACAACTCTTTATTACCTTGTTTATTGCCGACCAAGGGCCTGGGGTTGACGGAAAGCACTGAAGTGGACCAAGCCTTTGCAGGCCAAGGACCTGAATCAAGTTGTGAAATAGAAGGCCCTGTACTGCAGTCACACCTTGCCAAATACCTGGTAAAATTAGTTAGCTAAAACCAGTGAGACACTTCTCAAAGATAACAGACAGATGCTGCTGCTTTTATAGCCGTGTCCATCTGTGACAAACAGCTACAGCGTTCTTGATACTACCAGTCCTCAACCCAGTGGGACCTTGCACCAAGATCAGTGCCACAAGGTAGAAGAACATGCAATCTGATCGTAATGCTACTTCCTCAACAAGTATAAGAATATACTTGCTAAGTTTGTATACTGCTGACAAGTGCTAAATTGTTCTGCAAAACGAAAGATGACTTAAGAGGAAGACATTTTTAGAAAGACAGGGCACCTGGAAAATAAGAAGCAAAAAAAAAAAAAGCTTAGGAGAAACAATATGGTACCGCACACTTTAAAATTTAAGATAACAGACTTCATGTACGTATTGTACCACAATTAGAAGAAAATCTTATAGGGTAATTTTTGCAGTTTAAACTTACTCAGTCCCCCCGTGAAACTGTCAGTAGAGTACGTATTATGTATTAATGACTCATGAAGTAAATTAAATTCTCTTATTGGTGAATGTGATTAAGTGCACAGTTCTGTTTTAAATTTTAATATGTCAATGGCTGCCCAAGGAAGGCAACTACACATAGGATGTACTGAATTGGTGACCAATTTTTAGGTTCAATACAGCTTTGTTAATTGCTTTATAAAATGCCAGCACCTTACTGAAGAGTCCATCATTTCAAAAGAAAATCTTGACAATGCTTATTAAACTTCAATTAACTTTATTAGTAGTCTGTCAAGTAATCAAGTATTCATGGTCATCTGTGGTTCCACAGCACTAAAACTTTTACTTGGTTAGTGCCATTATTTGAAGGTTACTTTCCTAGTGAGGAGACAAATAATTGTTTTCCATTTATTAATGTCACCTACCCCATTAATTAATTATTTTTGAATACTGAGCATGATTCAGGCCCTGACTCACAATTTCCTTAACGCGTTAGCTTGTTTCTCTTTAAAATACAGGTACAGCCAACACTATACTTCCCTGGCGGCTCAGCGGTAAAGACTCTGCCTGCAATGAAGGAGATGCAGGTCCGATCCCTGGGGCGGGAAGATCCCCTGGAGAAAGAAATGGCAACCCACTCCAGTGTTCTTCCCTGGGAAATGCCATGGACAGAGGAGTCCGGTGTGCTACAGTCCACAGGGCTGGAACAGAGTCAGACACGACTGAGTGACTAAACAACAACATGATACTTCAGAGAGTGTTGCTGTATGACCAACTATGCAGTCCTCAGCAGAGGACTAAGTAAAACCCTACCCCCACAAAAGAAGTACGCACTGTATGTGCATACTGCCTGTATTTTCTTCCTGTATGTCACTAAGATATAGGGTATAAAGCATTATACTAATAGTTTAAATATATTAAGAACATTTTTTACATGTTATTATAAATTCATTTTAATCACAGCATATTATTCCATCTACTGGCTCAGACACAGGGTATATAATTATTTGCCTATTCCTTAGCCATTTATTGGTATGTGTAGTCTGACCTCCTGGCTTCCTTTTCTGTGTACCAACTGATCCCTTGATGACCAGCAGGCTCTCTGGCTTACCGGTTACCATTTGAACATTATTTGTTTTCAGAAGTCTTAAGTTCAGAATATTTTAACTGCTCTAGTTCAGGAATCCACAATCTTTTTTTTTTTCTTCTGAATAGCGGGGTCACAAAGGAAATATTTTAGGCTTTTCAAACCACAGTCTCAAATAGGGTGCCTGTACCCCCACAATAACACTTCAAAAATATAAACAACGTTCTTAACTCCTCAGCTATAAAGACACGGGCAGGGCTGGCTATAGTTTGCCTAGTCTTATTCTAGTCCTTAATGGGATAAAGGGTGGTTAAACCTCAACTTCATGCAAGCATGTATGGTCACAGTAACTTATAAGTGCTGGCTGAATATTTATTTCAACATGGTCTTCATCATAATGCTTTCTGGCACCTGAAAATATCACCAAGTGCTTGTTTGGTCAATTAATAAAGCATGTATTAAAACATACACTTTACCTTAGGGAAAAAGAAACTCAGTGATTATGAAGAAATAACTCAAACTGAGATTTAAGTTTACTGTAATGTGTATAATTATATACTTTGTATATAATTTTAGTTTTACATGTAACATCTTTTATCTCAAATAACTTCTGAAACTTGCTGTGATTCTAGTAAGTTACTTTTGAATATTCCCAAAGATTTAAAAATAACATAAAAAAAAATTAAGGTTAAATTTTTCCAATAGTTCTTGCTTACTTGGTTAGTCTACTTACAAGTTACATGCCCAAATAACTTTTGCTGTTTGCCACCTACCTATCCAGTTCCTCATTTTACTCTTCATGTTTTGTGGGACAGAACCCATTTGGAATAATGTATTCAGTTCCAGAGGTGCAGAGGAAAAGAGCGGACCACAGAGATGCCCAGTATCACTGAGGCTGTTTAAACAGAAGTCAGTCACTTGTTCGGCAAACTAATGCATGCATAAAGAGGGAGGGAGAGGTAACACTGTGTATATTGGAGGCTTTTAGGCTAATCTGAATTCTATCGATCTCTGCTAACATCTGCTATGCTTATGCTGCATGGAGTAAGACTGACCATTGTGATAGCCCACAGATGTACCTATTCTCATATACAATGTCTGAGAGGAATTTAATGGTGTGTTCTTGTTCATGTATTTGGCACTTTTGTAAACTCAGCTCTCTTCTTACGACCAGTAACTCCATCCTTCTCTCTGCCCCTGGGTGCTTGTATGGCACATTCTTTTTAACTGCAGCAACTCACAAATTATCCCTCACTGCCTCTTTGAACAGGAAGAATGCTCAACATAGTGGAATGTTGGAAGGACTCAATTCCACACCTCATTTGTCCCTTCAGACTTGAATTTATTAGGCAGGATGTGTTGGAATACACTCATCTGAAAAAAATTTTCTTTCCTTCTCACCCTACAAATTATCTTATCCATACATTCTAAATGCATTTATGTCGTCATGCTTTTCAAGTTGAAGAATCCCATAATTAATGACATGACCACTTAGGTTTCCCATTTGAGGCAAATCTGTGCTTTAATTTGGAGGGGAAAAAAAGTAAAAAAATTCAATTAAGTGAGATATACACACTATTGTATATAAAATAGATAATAAAGACCAGGGAATTCTATTCAACACTCTGTAATGACCTATATGTGCGAAGAATTTTAAAAAGATTGATACGTGTGTATGTACAACTGATTCACTTTGTAGTACACCTGAAACTAATACGTTGCTAATCAACTATACTCCAATAAAAGTTAATTAAAAATCAAAAAGAAATAAGTGAAGTGAGGGTAAGACAAGGAGTAACTATGACTCTTTGCTGCTGCTGCTGCTAAGTCGCTTCAGTCGTGTCCAACTCTGTGTGACCCCACGACGCCCTCCCACCAGGCTCCCCCGTCCCTAGGATTCTCTAGGCAACAACACTGGAGTGGGTTGCCATTTCCTTCTCCAATGCATGAAAGTGAAAAGTGAAAGTGAAGTCACTCAGTCGTGTCTGACTCTTAGCGACCCCACGGACTGCAGCCCACCAGGCTCCTCCGTCCATGGGGTTTTCCAGGCAAGAGTACTGGAGTGGGGTGCCACTGCCTTCTCCAACTATGACTCTTCAGATAGCCAAATGCCTCATCATCTGAACAGTGATGCCTATGAATGCAACTCCCACTGTCCCTACCCACTATCCACTGAAACGCTGCCAAGACAATTAGCTTGGCACAATCAGCAGGCAAAGACCTCCTTAAGCTTAATTCTGATCCAGTGTAAGTTAAATTCTACATATCCTATTCCAGATTAATCCTCTGGACAATATGGTGACCATATCAAGACTAAAAACTATGTCAAACTATGTCAGCATTCTCAGAAACCACCTTCCTCTCTCCCTCACACACACCCACCCACACACAACATTTATTACCAGCTTGATGGAAACATAAATTCTTGGTATACTATCTACTATATTTATATATATATATCTCCACATGCTGTATTATGGATTTGCTGAAGTCATTTGTAGTTCTTTGTACTTGGCATTTATTTAAGTCAAAAGAATACTAATTTAACAATCTAAATATAAGATCAGAAAACCTGTTTTTGTTAATAAGCAAACTGGTATCTCTTGGAAGACAGAGTAACCAAGGAGCAGGTGTATTTGAAAAAAAGGTCATTTATCAGTTTATGAAGAAAAGACACATTATTATCTCTTTAGCCAGTAATTTCCTTCAAGGAGGTTATTATACAGGAAGTCTAATAGTGTCCATAAAGTTGCCTGGTGAACATGATACATGTGGAATTACATGATGAGAATATTTACTGGTACTGGGGCTGGATTTTTTATGTTGAAGTGGGTCCTTAAGTCCTAGCTCATGAAATCTGAAGTTCTTAAAACCTACTACTCTTAAGTTACTAATATTAAATGAAAGGATGCTTCTTTCTGCTCGAGTTGCACTTCTGGGATTTAAAGTTCCTCCTTTTACCTTTAAGAGAAAACAGTAACTGTGGTTGAAAGATCACTGTCTAAATATCTCAGTAAAAGTAGTAGGATGAAATGTCACTATGTTTAAAATAACAGCCGATAGCTCCTCCCCATTTAAAATGCTCCTATATATTAAAAGGGTATAGAAATAAGATATTTTTCACAAAAAACCTAAGCACTCCTAAAAAGACAGACTGATTCCCAGGCTAACAAGACTTGACCCTTATCTACTACAGAAAAAAGTCCATCAGAACATTATGATTTTTTTAGGAAACAAATTATGTCGCTATTCTGAAGAAATCTCCAAGAAGAAAACTAAATGGTTCATGCCAATAATACCTTCAAGCTTCTTAGGTTGGAGGTACAATAAAGCTCTCCAAAAAAGAAATAGGGGATGGGGAACAACTGTTGGCACTGTAGTTTTATAGAAACATTTTAGTGAAATGCTTCATTCCATGTAAGTGTTTATCAAAGTAGCACCTGCATGCAAAGTACCTGAGCATGAGAAGTTTCTGCAAAATGCAGATTCCTGGGTCACACTAAGAAGTCCAGCAATTGTGGTTCTTATGGAATCGCTACATTCTAAGAAAATTATGAATGATATATAACAACCTGTTTGGGGGAACTGGGGTGGAGTCCTGGAATGTATAGTTAGTAAGCTTCCCAGATAATTATAGTAGTCAAACTAGCTTGGGAACTACTGACATGCAACATTTTAACATGCCTGTAGTAGAGACGCTAATTTTTTTAAGTGTGTTTTTTTTTTTTTAAAGGCTTGGTAGCCATGAGTATGACCATGGGCTTAAGAATTTGTCTTCAATGAAAGATCAATTAAGTTGTTAGAAATGGATGACCAACCTTAAGTCTGCCTTGAATTAAATGTGTGATGATATTTCTACCAGTTTTTTACGTAGGATTTTCACCTAACACCTAGGCAAAGAAGGAAAAAAATTTCTCAGGATCTGTATAACAGAATGTTATCAACTTATAAAAATGTTACAAATCTTAGAATTGATTTTTAACAGTGCCAAACCTGCCTGAATATTGTAAAATTGCTTGTGTTGTGGAAGGGACTGGTCAACACATTACTGGATTCAACTTTATAAAAATGAATATCAACAATATCATGTTGATTGTAAACTATTAAGAATTCAGACTAAGTATCTTTCTGTGCAGAGATAAACATGTACTTTTTGTTTTTGTTTTTAAACATGTACTTTTTTATCAAAGCCCTTTTGGGATGTTTAGTCCCTACAACTGTTGCTGCATATTGGTAAGCATTTATGATCTCCATTCATTATTTGTGGGACCACACCTATTCTTTTGAAATGAGATACCAGAGTCTAGTCCTGAAATTCTATCCTGTTAATAGGGTTGTTGATCAGTTTAGAAAAGTTTGCAATGGAAAGGTTCTTTTTTCTAATGTAATTAAGCAAAAGTACCTGTACAGTTGTCGTTTTATTATTATTATGCTATAGAAAGGCAAGTTTAACCTGAAAAATAAGAATTTATAACCAAATGCCAGAGGTTGGACAGGAATTTTCAATTTGATCAACACAATTGAACACTTTTTTTTGAGGAGGCTTTTATCTGCAATGGACAAAGAGTACTAGGACACCCTTCACTTGGGATTGTTAATCTGTCAAAGATAGAATTGATGTTCAATTATTCATACACCTCCACCCCCAAATAGTGGCTTTGCTCTTGGGCACAACCATTACCATTTTCCTAGCTTTTAACTACAAAAATTCATCTCTAACCCTCTTTACTTCTCTTCACAATTAAAGTTCAGGAGCTATTTTGCAGTTTCATACTTACAACAAAGAGAGAAGAGACCTAATTAATTAAAACATTTACTTGAGCACTTACTATGCCCTGGGAATTAATGCAGGGACTATGTATTTGTCTGAGACAATGCAAGTTAAATACTGCCCTTCAAGGGCTCACATTCTAGCAGGGTTAGGAGATTCTAAATAATTATAACAAACTGCTATGATATTAATAGAACTGGGTAAAGGGTACATGGAATTGTAACAACAGACTTCTTGGAGAGCACCAGAAAAAACATCAGAGAGAAAAGAACACTTGAACTGAAGGATGCATTCACAAGGGGGTAGAGTAGGAATATTCCATGAAAGGATGATACAAGAGAAAGGTCTGACAGAACAAGTTAAGTTTGGAGAACTGAAAGCAGCAATATGGGTGAAAGCAAAAGGAAAAGCAACTGAATCTTTGGAAAAAAGGGAGGAGCCACCAAATCAGAGAGTTCCTTCCTTTATGCCACTCTAGGAGCATGGATTTCTTTAAAGCATTTCAAGTAAGATCAGATTCACATTTTAGGAAAATCACTTTGAAGGATGACAGATGGATCAGAAGGGGCAAGATTAAAGCCAGAGTAAGCTACATCACTACACAGTTTTATATATACACTCATTTATTTGACGAATATTTAGGGTGACAGGCTACTCTATGCCAGGTCTGAGCTAAAATAGTGGCAATGGTCATGAAGAGGAGGTGAACCTCCCCTTCATCAAGGGGAGGTGAACCAAAAGATAACGGACATACTTATGGACATAACAGACACCAACTGTTGAAATGAGAGATGGTTCCTGGGTTTTAACAAGTTGTAGATCATACTGTTTGCATCATATTTTTAAAGATAAAATACAAGCATTTTGCCTTGTCACTACAAACTAGAACTCTGAATAAAAATGCTTTGTGGGAATACTTGTCTGTTGCAGAAAATTCATCTGTAAGCATACAACCCAGAGAGAACCAGTGAAACCATTCTATTTCCTTTACCCTCATTTCTGTGAAAGCACACACAATATACAAATGCCCTATGAACGATAAATTTTCATGTTTTTGTTACCATTTCTTTGTAGTATACAATGCTCTCTAATGGATTCTTTAAAAATAATTTTAATGGCTGTACTTATGCACATATTCTACTTTAAATAGATTGTTGGAATTTTATAATCCTTTTACACATTTGTCTACTTCTAGGACTGACTTGTCACAAAATGAGAGTTGAGATAACATGAATGATTAACAAATAATAATCCAAAATGAATTCTGGACCATTTTTCATTATTCCGCAGCAAAATGAGAATAAGAACAATTAGCAAGTTTTTCTGGAGAAGGCAATGGCACCCCACTCCAGTACTCTTGCCTGGAAAATCCCATGGACGGAGGAGCCCGGTAGGCTGCAGTCCATGGTGTCGCTAAGAGTTGGACACGACTGAGCGACTTCACTTTCACTTTTCTCTTTCATGCACTGGAGAAGGAAATGGCAACCCACTCCAATATTCTTGCCTGGAGAATCCCAGGGACGACGGAGCCTGGTGGGCTGCCGTCTATGGGGTCGCACAGAGTCGGACAAGACTGAAGCGACTTAGCATAGCATAGCATAGCAAATTTTTCAGGCTTCCCTGGTGGCTCAGTGGTAAAGAATCTGCCTGAAATGCAGGAGACCTGAGTGTGATCCCTGGGTTGGGAAGATACCCTGGAGGAGGGAATGGCATCCCACTCCAGTATTCTTGGCTAGAGAATCCCAGGGACAGAGGAGCCTGGTGGGCTGCAGTCTACAGTGTCACACAGAGTTGGAGAGACTGAAGGGACTAAGCAGCACAGTAAGTTTTTCAAAGTAACAATTTCTAAAATCAAGAGACCATGTCCTTATTTGCTGTTAGTAACTATTTTTGAAAAATAACAGTGTTGCTATTTAGACAACTAATCTAGCAACTCTATACTGTATTTGATTAGGCCTGGGAGAAGGCAATGGTACCCCACTCCGGTACTCTTGCCTGGAAAATCCCATGGACTGAGGAGCCTGGTAGGCTGCAGTCCATGGGGTCGCTAAAAGTCGGACACGACTGAGCGACTTCACTTTCACGTTTCACTTTCATGCATTGGAGAAGGAAATGACAACCCACTCCAGTGTTCTTGCCTGGAGAATCCCAGGGACGGGGGAGCCTGGTGGGCTGCTGTCTATGGGGTCACAGAGTCGGACACGACTGAAGCGACTTAGCAGCAGCAAACCCCTGCCAACGAGTTCTTTTGTTTGCCTCTCATACACACTGAATTGAATTGCTACATTCTACCAAAAAAACCCTACAAATTTCATGATTATTTTGCTTTGTTGATTCATATCTTAGAGATCCGTGGACACACATTGTTTGATCTGTCCTAAATTTTGTTATCCTATCTTCAAAACAATGACTCTGTTAGGTTCCTATAAGACATTAGACCTAGACTATGAAGCAGAAGTCCTTAATTTAGAACAAATCTAACCAGCTTGTTGGGAAGCTATCTAGCTGCTCACTGCTACTAATATGTAAGGGAGTTACCCATGTATCTCTACAAAGACAGTTTATTATGACTAATAATTACCCTGTTCTTGTAAGTACCTTTCTTCCAAGTAGCTTAACAACTTTGGGTACACAATACCTCTTTGATGCATAGTAAAAGAATGAGCAAGCAAGGAAGTAAGTTTTGCCAGTGAGAGGGAGAGGCTGCAAGGAAATGAATAAAGTCTAAAAAATGAAACTACTTTCAAGTTCATGCTTTAAGTCAAAATAGCCTGTGATGTCAAAACTCTTCCTTACTCTCTCAATCTAAAGGGGACCAATACCTAACACATGTACTTCACCTGGGTCGATCTGTGGCCCCACGTTCTAAGAAGTTTGCTGGTCTGGCTTAATTACTGAGTTCTAAAATACCAAATTTTATGATTGATAGGAAGATCTTCTTTTCACTGAGAATTCCTTTCCAAAGAACGAAATTAAAAATCCACATATGAATGCTTAACTATCCTCTTCCCATCTTCTAAGCCTTACCTCATTTGATTTTATAATCTGATTTCTTCATTTTACATTGCTGATTCATTTCAGAATGATTATATTTTAACTTCACACAAATTATGTTATTTCACAAAAATGCATAGCAAGGAAAAAACTGCATTTATAAATGAAACATTTATTCCAGTGGGAACATATGATTTGTTTTACTGTTTGAAAAATGGAAGACATAACCTAAGTTTTGTTTATTAGTAGTATTTTTGGAACACATGATGGCAAGGGCTGGTGGGAGAAAAAAAGATTATGCATAGAAAAGCAAGCAGCTGCTTTGCTTCCACAAATAGTTGATTTTACTAAGTACCTGGTTCAGAAAACTTAACCATTTGTTCAAAGAATTTACCTTAATTTTTTTCACTTTGATCTAAGCCTCCAATTAAATTCCTGTCAGAATTTAGACCTCATCCTTGAACATAATTTGATAATTCCCATTTGGCTGATTAAAAAAAGGTACGGATACACAGAAATAACTATGCCATAGCTATTATAGTCTCATCATCATGAAATTTTGATTTTCATGACATAAACCTCTGCTTCTTTCAATGTTTTCTGTTTTGTTTTTAATTTCAGAGAAGGCTATTTGGGCCTAAAGCTACGAATTAGGAAGTAATCTACTACCTAACTTCAATTAAAGCTCAGTTTACTCTGTAGCTTAATATGTGAGGAAATTTTAAGAGAGTCTTAATCTCCCCATCAATTTAACTGGTCATCTTTACAGAGGCTGAGGATTTCAATAATACCAAAGTTTGACTTGTTATACTAATTCTTGCCTACAGAGGTAAGGATAAATTTAGATCACTTTGATACACATATTTCAACAGTATACATTGTTACATTAATTACAGAAACTGCAATTAATCAAGTGAGTAATCAAGAGGGAAGTCTGGAGAATACAGAAAAGGAAAAAAGGGGGAGGACAGTAAGAATGGGAACCAAAAATTAAGTGTCTACTCTATGCTAATGATCACATAGGAGAGCAAGACAAAGATACTGAAAACAAACATGAATGACTTCTTTAACGTAAGTACTCACTGATTAGGATTCATATAAAAATTAAGGAAAAAAAGAAAACATGATCAAATTCAGTCATACCTAGAAAAACAAAGTACTTAAATCCAAGTTATCTTGATGGATATTTCCTCACTTGTAAAAAGACAATCAAAACCAAGTCGCTTCTATCACTAAAAACTAATTTCTGCAAGACTCAGCACAAAGGCACGTGACAGATGAAGCACAGCTGTCCCTTCATATCCTTGCCCCACAGATATCAAGATCCCTTATAAATGGTATTCATTCTTAGCTTGGTCTGATGTTTAGCTACTTGTGGACATTTATAAATTATGACTCTGATATCTAAAATGTTACATCAGACTCTTTACTAAATGTCCAGTTTTCAATTTGGAGTTAGTAAGCAATATCTGGGTCCCTGTGAAGTCCCTGAGGACTTCTGTGAGACAAGTCAGTGATTTCCCTCTTTGAAACTATTTCCTCAAAATAAAAGAGAAAGAAGAGAGGAACAAATGGCTTGAGCTTCACTGACAAAAGGACTCTAGATTAAAAAAAAAATCATCTGGTTCCAGTTCACCCTCTTTTCCAGTCTCATCTCTCAGTGTACTTCATGTAAGACTAGTCAAACAGGTTTCTTATACTTAGAACATATGTTCTCTACTCCTGCTCTTTGCCTTTGCACATAAAGCCATACTGACTGCAAATACACTGTTTCACTGCTCCCACCCCATCCACTATTGAAATCCACA
This sequence comes from Bison bison bison, assembly GCF_000754665.1. NCBI lineage: Eukaryota > Metazoa > Chordata > Mammalia > Artiodactyla > Bovidae > Bison > Bison bison. The sequence continues at coordinate 557,834 of NW_011494734.1, forward strand.
TTGTCCCTCCCTAGTTCAAAAATTCAATTTCCTCTACAAAGCACTGTACCTGTTAACTGGGGCTCCTGGGTGAATGCTTACAGTACATACCTACAAGGCTTAATCCCAAAGTGTTAGTTGCTCAGTTGTGTCCAACTCTTTGGCACCCCATAGACTGTAGCCCACTAGGCTCCTCTATCCATGGAATTCTCCAGGCAAGAATATTGGAGTGGGTTGTCATGCCCTTCTCTGGGGGATCTTCCCAACCCAGGGACTGAACCCAGGTCTCCCACATTGCAGGCAGATTCTTTACCATCTCAGTCACCGGGGAAGCCCAATCCCAAACCAGATTATAAATTAATAGAATACAGACTAGTCCTGTGCTATGCTTAGTCGCTCAGTCGTGTCCAACTCTTGGACCCCATGGGGACTTGCGACCCCCATGGACTGCAGCCCGCCAGGCTCCTCTGTCCATGGGGATTCTCCAGGCAAGAATACTGGAGTGGGTTGCCATGCCCTCCTCCAGGGGATCTTCCCAACCCTGTGATCGAACCAGGTCTCCCACATTGCAAGCGGATTCTTCACTAACTGAGCCACCAGGGAAACCCTAGCTTGTACAATAACAGGTACAGTGAAGAGGACCAGGTGGCATAAAGCAGATTTGAGGACTAACAACACTGGCAAAATAGGTGTCAAATGGATGGGTGGGTGGGAGAACCCCAAAAGTTTTTAACATGATGGTATAGAATCAACCAGAATATTTTCCATCCATTTATATATCCAACTGACTTGCTATCATTACCATAAAAACATGCTATGGCACAATGTTCAGGCAGTTAGCATCAGAGCATATTGTTATTCCTGCAACAAAACTGAGTACCTGTTATATACCAGGAACTCTGCACTTTCACTACAAAGATGAGACACTGCCTACCAATATTTCATAAACTATAATGGAAAAGAAGAACATGAACAGGACAGTGTGATAGACATAGAATTAACAAAGAAAAGGGAACATCTCATTTTCTGGAGGTAAACAGGAGACAGATGAAGACATTGCATGCCATAGGGTGTATTCTAGCATGATCCTCAAATGTGGCAAACTAATGGAGTGTTTTAAGCAAAAAAGATTGATTGGAAAAATGTTTGATTATATAAATTTACCTAGAAGGGGAGAACCATTAAAAGGAAACAGAAGGAGAAAAGCTAAGAGAAAAAAGGTCAGTCACCCTGTTTATTTAACTTATATGCAGAGTACATCATGAGAAACGCTGGACTGGAAGAAATACAAGCTGGAATCAAGATTGCCAGGAGAAATATCAATAACCTCAGATATGCAGATAACACCACCCTTATGGCAGAAAGTGAAGAGGAACTCAAAAGCCTCTTGATGAAAGTGAAAGTGGAGAGTGAAAAAGTTGGCTTAAAGCTCAACATTCAGAAAACAAAGATCATGGCATCCGGTCCCACCACTTCATAGGAAATAGATGGGGAAACAGTGGAAACAGTGTCCGACTTTATTTTTCTGGGCTCCAAAATCACTACAGATGGTGACTGCAGCCATGAAATTAAAAGACGCTTACTCCTTGGAAGGAAAGTTATGACCAACCTAGATAGCATATTCAAAAGCAGAGACATTACTTTGCCAACAAAGGTGCGTCTAGTCAAGGCTATGGTTTTTCCTGTGGTCATGTGTGGATTTGAGAGTTGGACTGTGAAGAAGGCTGAGCGCCGAAGAATTGATGCTTTTGAACTGTGGTGTTGGAGAAGACTCTTGAGAGTCCCTTGGACTGCAAGGAGATCCAACCAGTCCATTCTGAAGATCAGCCCTGGGATTTCTTTGGAAGGAATGATGCTAAAGCTGGAACTCCAGTACTTTGGCCACCTCATGTGAAGAGTTGACTCATTGGAAAAGACCCTGATGCTGAAAGGGATTGGGGGCAGGAGGAGAAGGGGAGGACAGAGGATGAGATGGCTGGATGGCATCACTGACTCGATGGACGTGAGTCTGAGTGAACTCCGGGAGTTGGTGATGGACAGGGAGGCCTGGCGTGCTGCGATTCATGGGGTCACAAAGAGTCGGACACAACTGAGCGACTGATCTGATCTGATCTCTTCAGTCATATATAATTTTTGAAAGGAGATTATCTTGTCAACCTAACTGAAAAATATAAGAGTTAGGAATTATGTTCCGTGTTTCCATTTATCTTAAATATGGTGTGAAAAGTTTTAGTCGTCATGTCCACCTCTTTGTGACTCCATGGACTGTAGCCCACCCGGCTCCTCTATCCTTGGAACTCTCCTAGTAAGAATCTTGGAGTGGGTGGCTATTCTCTTCTGCAAGGTATCTTCCCAACCCAGGGACTGAACCTGGATTTCCCATCTGTCTGAGCTACCAGGGAAGCCCTAAATATGGTAGGAATGCAAATTATTTGAAATTAGAGCTAGAGTTCCAATCTATCCCAAGAACAAAGCAACTGCAGAGAGAAAACCATAATATGATTTTAAATCTAAGATACAAATATTAACATACTTTGAGAGGGTACTTCCCTGGTGGCTCATCTGGTAAAGCATCCATCTTCAATGCAAGAGACCTGACCTGGGTTTGATCACTGGGTAAAGATCCCCTGGAGAAGGAAATGGCAACCCACTCCAGTATTCTTGCTGGGAAATCCCATGGACAGAGGAGCCTGGCAAGTTAAGAGCCCATGGAGTCACAAGAGTCAAACAAAACTTAGTGACTAAACTACCATCACCTTTAAAAATAAATACTTTTGAGAATAAAATATATTAAAGTGATATAATCCCTAGGAACAAACTGTCACATAATTTAACTTGGTTTAACTTTCAGTTGTATGAAATACCATTTACCCTGAGTCCATAACCAAATTACTTTTAATAGGACCAGCACCATATAAAAGATTGTTTACTGAAGATATATTCTGTACCTCAGAAACACAAGGTTGACCATGCCCTTTTGTTAAGCTGTATACATATAATAAAGGAGAAACAAAAAAACTCCAAACCCAGTTTTCTTTTGTAAGAAATGTAAGTGCAAGATCAACACTGAAGCAAGCAGAATTTATGGCAAACAAGCACTGAGGAAAAAAATGGCATAAAATACTTTTCCTAGATCAGAGAAGGTGGGGTCTATAAGTTTTTGCTATTTCCTATTTGCTTCACGTAGATAGAACAACACAATTTTTCTAGTTTCCACGTGAAATGCCATATTTACAGATGTTTCAGACTTGAACTAAACATAAACAAGTCAACAGGGAAGAGACTGTGGACCTGATCTTTTTCAACAGCAGAGAGCAGGTAACTTTCTTTTAGATACTTAAAGGAACAAACTTATTAACTCTCCTTAAGAGAAAAACATCAATTTGACCTAAGATATCCACAACCCTGGCAAGTTTTTTTGACCAACACTTGCAAATATGAATTTCAATGTTAACACAAATAAACACCTTGCCTAGGGAGAATGAGGTAGTACTTAATCTGTGCCCACCCACCCCAGGAAGTTAAACTAAGCAAGCTGTGTATGTTAATATTATTTTAAGGTATATTTAACAGTTTCAACTCAAACACTTCTCAGATATAAATCTTTTCATTCTGCATTTAAAGGCCATTAAAATCAGGGAGAGGTGGAGCAGAAGAGTTTTATATAAAAACAAAATCCTTTGAAAGTCACATGTAATTAAGATGATTTCTTTACTATGAATTTAGTTTCAGCAAATGTCAAAAAATAAAGTTAATAGACAATGACTATTCAAAAATCCCCCCAAAAGCTTTAAGACAGAAGGGTTATCAGTGTTTATGCTAAAAGCTCAAATTTGATTTCCTGCAGGGCTTCATTTTACGTATCATTTTAATAAGCCCTTATTGGAATGCCAATGTTATAACACATAAAACATACGTAACTGCTAATGGCTGACCCAGTAACGCATAAAATGACAAGTGACAAAAACACAAGGGCAGAACTTATTGGGTCCTCTGTATCAGAGCAAGCAGTACTACATAAGCCCCAAATACATCAAGGAACTATAAAACACAAATAATTTCTGGTGTTCAGATATCGTTGAAGTTTGTAGGTTAAAATGTCCATTAATAAGTGAGAAATATGAATGTCAAAAATCTAAGGCCATTTGCTGTTTTCCCATCTTTGCAGGGGCAGCACTCTCTCTGTCCCATTAGCAGCCTTCCCTCCCCATCTCACACATGAAAGGGGAGGAAACCTTGCTGCTGAGCATAATCAGCCCTTTACCTCTACTAGAAACTCTGTGAGGGTCAAAAGAGGGTTTTTGGGGGTTTTTTTGGCTTGTTGATTTAGTCTGAAAGCTAGTACTTTACAGTTTGAGATCAAGTACCAAGTATAGTTTTTTTTTTTTTTTTTTAATAAGTTCAGGAAGCCTGTTGCTCAGTCATTAAGTTGTGTGGAACTCTTTGCAACCTTCAGGAAGCCTGTGGCCCCTGGTAAACCTGAACACTGCATCTGCAGCTCTGAGATGAAAACCTGGATGTTTAATTAGAGAATGGGCACAAATGAAATTGTCCAGGGAGAACATAAAATGCAAGAAGGCAGACAAAGACAAGTAACTGCAAGTACTATTTCAAGAATCACAGGAACATGAAGAAAAATTAGAGCTAAATATGTTCATGGATTTGGCAATCAGGAACAATAAGGACACAAATTGATTAAAAGCACAAGGATTTGGTTCCATTAGCTTGCAATATGGTCTGTTTTCCTTATTAAGGCACAGTGAAGTTATAACATTTTTGAAAATTACATTTAAATCTACTTTGTATTCAGTCCCTCTAAGCCAGAAAATTCCTTTAAGGGGAACGAAACATTTACTTATATGTCATACAGTTCCCTGAAATTACTCAAGAATTCTTATAGGAAAAAGGCCCAATTTATATTGACAGTGGACAAAAAAGTTTAATTTTAAAATCTTTGTACTACTTAAAGTATTAAAAATCCTGTCTTGTTTTCAAACTACCAAGTCTATAACTAAGACTAAGGAAATAGCTCAACCTTGGTTCCAGGTTAAAGTTATCTTTTTAGGACCAACAAACATTCTCATAGTACCAAATATAGATATTCAGTAAAAAAGCAAGTCAGGTTTTAGATGGACAAGTCTTTGTTGAATAACTCCCAGCTCTCACTCACCACCACCCAATGTGAGAAGCCCTTTTTCTTCTCTAGTTCAGTTAATGGCTGCTATACTACTTTGGCAAGTGGGAATAATAAAAAAATAAAATTGACTTCCCTACTTAATCTGCCAATATTGACCATAAGAACTTTTGAGCTGCTGGAAATCTTCACCTAGCAAAGCTTCAAATACTAAAATTAAAATTCATACTTATACAAGTGATTTAAAGAGGCAAGTTTTAATATTTCATAATGGTGCAGGAATCTTAATGAATATATACCAAAAATGATTACAGTTTCATTTTTATTTTAAAAAACCAGTTAAGAGGACGACAGAAAAACAACAGAAGACCAAGAATACTGAAAACACCCTTACAACTTGATGTATATTACAGTACTAGCAGTTTTTATTCTGTATTACTAATCACGTCTAAATTAAAAAAAATTTATAGAATTTCACATTCTTGTGGGGTATACAGACAGGGAGAAAACGGGAAGAAAGTAAATACAGATAGAAGCAACAAGTTTGAAAAGGGCCCTCAAACTTCAGATGGTATACTCCTTGATTTCTTTTTAACTTTCAGGAAATTACAAGTGCTCCTGGGTATTTATCATCACACTTTTTACACTTGATTCCAAACTTAAGGATTATTTTGCTATTCGAATCTGAAAAACTTAAGTTTTCTCGGAAATTAATCGATATTCCTTGGCGCTGTGGCCCAGAAGCTAGACTCTTTACTCAGTCCAGTGGCCTTTCCCGACTCGTGGCTGATTCCAGCTCCCACATTAGGGATCTGCCACCTTACGTAAGTATACTTCGTAAGGAGAAAGGCAGATAAGAAAATAGGGCGACAAGCCTTTCCCTTCACAACAGCCGTCACATCCCCATCAGGAGCGTCCCTCGGGGGGCTTTCCCCAGCGAGCCGCAGCTGCTAAGCAGTATGGGGGAGGGGAAGCGCCCTCAGTCAACTCTTCCTCTTCAGGCCGCCGACGCCGACCGCACCACAGACTACTCCGCCCCAGCCCTTTCCCCTCCCCCGCCCCCGCCTGGGTCTGAGCCAAACCCCACAGGAATGCAGCCCGGTCACATGCGCTGCGGCGACGGTGGACGTGCCTCTCCCCCCGCGCCCCAAGGAGACCCAGCGCCATCTTGCCCTGACGCAGTTCCTAAAGTCACGGGAGAATTTGTTTCCTCGTCCGCGCCAGCGCCCCAAAGTTTCGCAGAGGCCGAGCCGGGGCCCTCACCTCGCGCAGGGACAGGAGAAATGGTCAAGGAAGAGCCTTTAGATTCCCCTCGCCACAGCTTGTGTTCGGAGTCGGCCGCGGCAGCAACGAACACCATCGTCACTTCTCCCTCTCGGCCTTTGCAACAGCCTCCCCCGACGGCTCTGGCCCCACCCGCTGCTGCAGCATGAGGTCACTGCTAGCCAATCAGGACGCGCTCGACCCAACACATCAGACACTGATTGGCTGCGTGGACCACCTCTGCCTCTCCCCACCCAGCTTACCGAGCGCTCCGGGTCGCTGTGGAGCAAGAAGACGGAAACCGCCATTTCGGGGAAAGACCCCGAAAACAAGAACCGCAATCACCGTGTCATTTTACTGGGGAAACCCTTTATTTTTTGGCCTACCCTTTTGTTCTTAGATAACCGTCTGTCTGACCCTCCCCCGTTTAGTCAACTGCCATCTAAAGGAATTCCCGATGCCCTCCCCGCACATTATCCCGCGGCGGGGAAATCGTTCCCCCGGGCCAAAGAAGTAGGAGGTAGCGACGGCAACTGCACCGACGGCAACGACAGCTTTTTACCCCGATACACGGTGGCAGGGAGGCGGCGCTGACGGTGGCTGTATTTTTCCAGCTGCTTCTCCCCCCGACCTCTTCCGTTTCTGGCTCCTCCATCGAGACGGCGCTGGACTCAACAGCTCCGCTTTTATCCGGTGCTCGGAGCCTGCGCACTGAAGCCGCCTCAGCCCCTAGTGGGCGTCGAGTGACACCCTAACCGAGTTCACCCCGCTCCGGAGGCCAGACTTGGGGG
>NW_011494734.1:565100-601548 GCF_000754665.1 Bison bison bison
GGGGAGGGGAGGAGGAAAGAATAGGACAGAGGTGGTTTTGGGAGTGGGAGAAAGTGCTTGCGGGGAGAGAGGGGGGCTCTTTCCAAGGCCTACAATCGTTATCCTTCCACCCAGTAGTGTCGCGCCCAAGCTCACCGATATCCAGACTTAAGGGCTACTCAGGGAAAGGGGATAAAGAACCAATCCCATCAAATACCGAAACTTTCCCAAACCTTCGGTGAATTGTTGAATGCATCTGTTGTGAAATAGACGGAGATTCTGTTGACCGCTCTGCCTCCAGTTGGCTGTCTTCGAGCCTCCGTGGAGAGGCAACGGCGGGCGGCAGCCCATAAGCAAAATGGCGGCGGGCAGCTTCGTCCCCTCCCCCTCTGCCCCTGCGGAGCGGGGCGGGCGGGCCCCGTGCACTTGCCGCCGCCGCCGCCGCCGCCGCCGCCGCGGCCGCCGCCGTCAGCCGCCATTTTCCCAGAGCGAGAGGCAGTGACACTGAGCGGGGAGGGGGCTGAGTCGGAGACGGTACCTGAGTTCGGGAGCGGCAAATAGAGGGGGTATAGACACTGTGAGCAGCCTCGCCGTAGCCTCTGCGTTCCTGTTGATTGTCTCTGTGCCCCCTCCCCTACTCGTTTGCTGGCGAAGAGGCTGAGCGCTGCTGTTTGGGGAGGGGGTGTGTGGAGCCGGGTCCTGTGTCTGCAGTGGCTGCTGTCGGGGGATCGTCTGACCGCGGAGGTGTGGAGAGACTCCTTGGGGGTCGAGCAAATAACGGGGTTCGGGTGTCTGGTGTGTGAACATCACAGGTCAGTGCCTGACGTCTCCTTGGGAGTTCCTGGGGTTTGCTGGGTGGAGGGACGTGTGTTTCCAGGGGGAGGGGGCTTTCTCATCTTTATCCTTACGGTGTGGGGGAGTCGACGTCGACTCAGGTCTTGGCGGGGGCTAGACGTTGCTTGTTTGATTTGAATATATCCTTTTTCCTCCTTGTTCCTAGGAAGGGAGTATTATGGCGGGTTTTAGGGTCGGGGAAGGGGAAACTGGCAGTTAAACCCCCTTGAGAGTGGGAGTTAGGGAGGGGGCGCACTCGTCGCCGGCAGCGGGTTAGAGCCGCTTGGGTAAGGAGGTAGGTTTGTGACTGTTGTTAGTAGGGTTTGTGTCGAAGTGGTCCCAGGAGCTGCCAGCTCTCTCCCTTTCCTCTACCGCATCTTGTTCAGGTGCTGGGAACCCGTATAGGCCCCATTTTCTTCTGCTGCTTCCATTTGTCGCCTGGCAGTCTCTGGTTTAATTTTCTCGTAAATACGAAGGGGGTGGCAAGAACGCCTTGGGTATATCCCTTTGTGGGAGAACAAGTCAGCTCCTCATCCTCTCCGGGAGAGGGTAAACCCGCCCCTGAGGTGGTCACCCCAGCACCCAGCCGTCTCAGTCTGCCCCCCGCCCCCTCCCCGCTTGCATTATCGTCGCCCTTTACTGTAGCGGAGGCTTAGAAGCCACAATATGGCACATTTCAGGAAAGCTGATTTTGACCAAGGGATTGGCACAAACACTGTGGCAGCAGACACAGAAGAGAAACAAACGGTTCACTGTGCTAAACAGGGGAGGAGGAGAGAGCAAACAATCCGGAGGGCTCTCTTCCATCGGCCTTAGCTCCTTAGAGATGCATTCTTGCTGGACTGTGTTTTACGAACGATACAGTTTAAAGTCAAGGGGGAATCGCTAGAGTTAGCTTCAGAGAGAGCCCCGTTTTGCCTGTTTCTCCTCACCTTTTAGAGATGTGAATAACATAAGGTGTTAGGAGTTCTGGAGACCTTGGAGAGAATTAAGTGAAGTGCATTCAGCTCTAGGCTGGAGACATCAATACCTAATTGGAAAACAGTCAGTTTTTCCTTTAATCTCCTAGATGGCCAGTAAAAAGTGAAATTTCCCTCTTTTGTCCTTTACAGATTCTAAAAATGGCGGCCCCAGGCTGATGTTGTGGTAATCTAATCAGCTCGGGTCCTCCACACCCCTTGCAGTGCGTTTGTCTGCAGCATATTACAGGCTTATTATGTTTACATGAAGAGGCTGGGCCTTTTTTCACCTCCCCAAACCGTTTACAAAGATGTGTCGATTTTACTGCAAATTGCAAATGCTGTGTTTTAGTTGATTAGTTTTACGGGTTTTTCCTGAGAGGCAAGTAAAATGACACCACGTTTCAAAAACTAAAAAGCACTCAGGTGTTTTTATTAGAAATTTCAGCAGTGAGGTCAGGTGCTCTTACATATAAAAAAATTATTAGGGGGCAAATAATAGTTTTTGTTTGGTTTAATCCAAGCGTTTTTCGTTCAATAAGCTAAAGTAAATTAAAATATTTAGTAAGTGTGCAAGTACAGCCTATTTTGTAAGAATCGATGTTTTAATCTACAGTAGAACGTTTCTCATTCAACCTTTGACCAATTTTGTGAATTTTGGTTTTTGTACTCTTTCAAATTAATTTTTAGGGAGCTGTACAAACAAGCCTAAACCTGTTACTTCACTGGGTGTGGAGGTGCTTGTTCTTCTCACTATTAAATTTTGCATCCATTTTCCCCATATATTTAAGCGTTGCTTAGGAATTTTGTAAGTTGATTGTGTATTTGATAAAGTAGAGCTCTGTGCTTTGCTGCCCTGTAATTGTCTTATAACGTATTGTCACAATTATGTAAGTAAAAAAGTAAAGCTCTAGCTCTTGATATTGTTCCTTGCCAAACATGTCCATTTATTTACTGGCTATGGGATGTGAAATTTAGTCTGTTTTAGTGGGACTTTAAATAAAAGTCATATCATAAAAAGGCCTTGAATCTGGGCAGAAAATGAAATGATGTCACTTAACTTTACAAGTGTGAATGATTAGAATTCATCTGTCTAGTGGGAGGGTGATCTTTTTTGGCCTGAAGTAAGCAGTGAGATAAGAGTGGGTCATTAATGGTATTTAATGACCATTCTGATTGTGGAGCAACTGGAAGATGAGTGCCTTTCAGTCCAGTACTACTTAAAGAGGTTGGAGAGTGTCCACTATCTAATGATTCTCTTATTCCATTGTAAATTCTGCTCTAAAATATTTAGAGTGGGATAAGAGATTTATGAAGCTCGTGTGAAGTAGACTGATAATTTCTAATTTACAAAATAGTAGAAATTACTAGCTTAGGGAGTTTCATCATGGAAGACCGAACACACTGCCTTGCTTAAAATCTTTGAAATGTTTTAAGATGAAATGTTGGTGGGTAGTGGGAGAGTTTGTGTAGGGATTTGGGGTCATTATTCATTTGTATTATGTTCTGAGTGAGCATTTCATTCAGATCCTCAACTGCTGTGTAAAGATTGCGCGTTTATAGACTTAGGTGATTAAGATCTGTGGGTTAAGATCAGAGGGTTGGTACTTTAAACTTATTACCTAATGTAGGAAATAAGTATACTCCTAGGAAAACTTGGTTTATGTAGTCATAGGAGGGAATGCTGTCTGTACCTGTGTTTTTGTTGATCTTGACCTTGATCAAGTCTAGACATATAAGGCATTTGGATTTATTTGGCTTCAAAGAAACAATACAGAGTTGGAGATTATGAGAAAAGATGCCTTCACTTGTATGAGCTTTCTTCATACTGGCCTATTTCATTGCTTTGGGGTTTGTTTCTTTTTGTTTTCTTTTGATATGTTTTTGGTCTCTATAAAATGAGTCTGGCTTTTTATTTGTTTGTATATTACCCTTTATAAAAAACATGGTTGTAGATGTTTGCTTTTGATTCTTGTGTACTCCAGTTGACTATGTGTATTTTGGATTGTTAAGGCAAATTTATTAAAAGGTGAGGCATGATTTTTGTTCACAGAGAGTTTTGAAACATTTGGCCCTTGGGGCAAAGCTAGTCAAATGGTCTTTGTTCTTAAGGTGGCCAAGTTTGAGGGATTAGTTGTTTATCTGTTTAAATGGATCTGTAGAAAATCATAACATAATTGGAGAGCAAGTTTTATTTTTAGAGACTATGTTTTGATCATGTTTCTTTTTTGTTGTCAGGATAAGTTATAGGATCCCTTTGATATCAATTTAAGTTTAGAACCTTTACAGGGCTTCTCATTTCTCTTCAACTCTTTAGGTCTCTCTGATAACTCTTCTACAATTTTGCCTTGTCTATTTTCCTCACAGCTTCCAGCCAGAGAATTTTTACCCTATATACCACAGTTAACCCTAGGAATTCTTGACTCCAAAAATGAAAAAGTGAGGCAAAAAGCCAATTAATAAGTTAGGAAAAACTCTTCTCAATACATACCATGGTGGTCTTAATGGAATTGTAATTTATTAAGTTGATTTCTAAGAATAGTATACCCTTTTTAATGCATCAAACTCCTAAAGAAGTGTATGGTTTTATTTTTTAAAGTGTATTATTCTAATAGCTCTTTTCTGGAAATTATTGCTGGGACATAAAATGTGTACTATCACTGTGTGTTTAAAGTATTGTATAAAATCACAGAACTTTGAAGAGCTATCAAAAAACTGCCTTAAAGAATAGTAGTATGGAATCTTAAGAAATGTTTATTTTTAAAAAATATTTTAATAATATATAATAGTGTCTGTATCCAAGGGAGTCATTCTTAGCAGATAGTAGGTGCTCATTTGTTTGTTCAGTTTAAAGCTTTTAAGTGAATATGTTTACATTTCACATATTCAGAGTGATCAGGGACATTCCTTGCATGTATTAGAATAAATGTTAAATATTTGTATTCTGCGAGACTTTTTAATATTGAGTATAACATTATTTTTATTTTGTGATAAAGATTTTTGTGTTGATTGGCAGAGTAACAAGACAGATACTATTTGAGATATTGCTGTGTAAATTTTATTCAGTTTGTAGGCTGGGTTTAAAATTGGAGTGGATCCCCCCCCCCTTTTTTTTTGAACTGCCTCTTTTGTAATAATGTTGGGAGGAGCCTCATTTTTTCTTTAAAATATTTTTGTTACCTAACAATTTAATATGAAGAGCAGTATTTGTGGTTCAAAACTATAAAGAAGGTAGTCAGTCTTGTATTTCACTTGTATTTCTTTTGATTTGAAATGAATTCTTGTGGACGGCTTATAAGTCAAATTTTATTTAAACTGGAAAGCCGTATTTTATTGTTAGGTAAAATGTACACCCTTATCAGATGTCATTGGGTTATTTACCAGAATTGTTTAAGCTTTTGGGGGTATTGAATATTTTCCATGCAACAGGTCAATCACAGAATTTGTTTTTGATGTGTTGCATTAAGATGTCATCAAAACAGGCATTATGCCTTTTAATGAATAAATAATTGATTTATAATTTAGTGGATAAATAACTACACATCCATAATTTTAAATTAAAATGTTTGTTTTTGCATTTTAAAACTATCTCAAATGTGAAATCTGGGTTTAACATGAGAAGCAAAATAAGTACAGCTTTCTTTATTTATTTATACAACTGGAGAAGATTATAATTTTCTAGCAACTCTTAGATTGCTCAATTTAGAGCTAATCCAAACAAACAAACATTTTTGGTTCTGAGGCTTATTATTGAGAAAGATAATATTGAGTAATCATACCTGTGTTATAACCAACATGGGTGCAGCATTTAAGGTCTGAGCCTGTGGCAGAAGCTAAATATATAATAAAACAGTGAGATTGAGTTAGTTTTGGATTGTGGTATTTATAATTTCAAGTTTACAAAGTTATCTAACATTTTATCTGAGACCAGAAATTTAAAAAAAAAAAAAAAAACTTAAAGATTTATGTTGACTTTTATTCTCAAAAGATATTTAAAATGTAATTTTTATTTAAAGGCTTAAATAGAATTTACTATGATAAATTAATTTAAATAATTTAAACTTTAGGGTTAAATAAGTTTAATAATATGTTTTCCATTTTTCTTACTGTTTGGTCTGTCAGGAGACTTATATGAGAAAGATACACCCTTCTAATTTTTTTTTCCCCCCACAGATTAATGAGGTGATAGTTTCTATTTTTGATTTTACAGAGAGATCTTTTGTATTCCTCATATTTTGTATGTCACTTAAAGAGAGACAACTTTCTAGAATTTGAAAGCTCATTTCATCTTTAATCATGTGGCAAAAGACTCTCTTGATGTGAGAGATTTGAATGGTTAGGACTTTACTTCAGTAGCCATAAATTGATGGAGTTGGGGGCAAGTCTGAGGTTAGTCTGATACATAGTAACTCTTCTTGAGAAAGTGAGTTTGAAAGTAAGATTGTTTCTTTTGGAATTGTTTGCATTTCTCCTTAAATGAAGTTGCATAATTGGTTGAATTTGACAGGGCCTTATTACATCTTGGCTTTAAACTTCCACCTAAACACTATTTTTGAAGCACAGACAAAAGATTAATTTGAGTAGCTACTGTTTCCCTTGTTCCATTTATTTCTACTTCTCAAAAGCTTACTGTTTTAGGATTTGTTTGGATGTAAGGAACAGAAATCAGCTCCAGCTAGCTGAAGTAAACAATTTGTTATAAGGCTGTAGGGAAATCTCACAGAACTTATTTGAAGAAAGTGCATTTGGGCCTCACAAGAATTGGCAAGGTGTCAGAGAGCCAGTATTCTCCATCTTGATCCCTCTAATTAGCTGTGACCGGTAAAGGAGATGGTAGTGGTTTGAGTTTTTATGGTGTGTGTGTAGGGGGTAGGGTGGGGAATAGTTTCCTTGGATGGAGGGCAAGAGAAAAACACCTCTAATTCATCTGAAAATAACTGCCTTTCCCCCAGATACCCAGATGTATCTGGGAAGATTTCTAAAACTAAATATTATCAAACTGATGATTTTGTTTCTTAATTTAAAAATGCTATATTGCATGTAAATAAATATGTATGTGTATGTTGACCAATTTCCCCAGAAAAACCAGGGTTTTCATTTTTGTTTTAATTTGTAATAATGTCAAACTTACAGGCAACAGGCAAGTTACATGAATGGTACGAAACTTGCCCTTATATCTTTCATCCAGATCCCCTGATTTTTAACATTTTTTTCACTATATACTATATTGTTTTCTCTGAAAGTTTTTTAAACATTTGAGAGTATATTGTATACATTGTGCCCTGTTAGAGCCCTTAATACTTAAGTATGCATTTCGTAAGAACAAGCATCCCTTCTTAGGTAACCAGAGTGTTAAATTCAGGAAAATTAGCAGAGATGTAATACTTTTATCTAGCTTTTTGGCCATATTCCATTTTCATCAGTAGTCCCAATTATGCTCTTTATTAGTATTTTTTTTTTTTTCTGATACAATAGCCAATCCAGGATCATAGATTGCATTTAGTTCTTAGATCTCTTTAGACTCCAATAATTTGGAAAAGAGTTCCTCAGTTTTTATTTTGTCATGACATTGGCAGGCTAGTTATTTATCCAGTTCCCCTCAATTTGGGTTTATCTAAGGATTCTTCATAATTAAATTCAGATTTTGCATTTTTGGCTGGAATACTGGATAAGTAATAAGTGTTGTGTGTGTTTTTATTATCTGGAGGTACTTGATATTTGTTTGCCCACTACTAGTATGTTCATTTTGATTGCTTGCTAAGGTATTGAGTAGTTTCTCCATTTTATAGTAAATTGTTTCTCATTTTGCCATTATTAAGTAATTTGTAAAGAGATATTTTGAGATTGTATAAATATTCTGTTCCTCATCAGACTTTCCTCTCCTAGATTTAGCATCTATTGATGATTCTTGCTTGAGTAAGTTTTTACTCTGGTGACTGCACATTTAAGTGCAGTGCAGTTTTTACTCTGGTGACTGCACAAGGTTTTTAGTTTGTGGTTTGTTTCAAGGTAATTGGCATTGTGGGAGTTTTCCTTTTTGGTTTTTCTGTAATGCATATAATTTGCTTTCATAATCACAACAATAAATTAATTTTAAGGAAGAAAAGTATAGGTAATTTTGATAGTATTGACAGATTCCTGCACAGTTTTCCATACAAATGGGATTTAAAATAGTTTCTCGAATCTGGTCTAATTTTAAATTCAGAACATAAAAATTAAGTACTTAGATTGGTAGTTTTTTTTTTTTTTAATGGTGTAGTTCCATGTCATTGTTTAATTTTTAGAGTTATTGTTATATGAACCTTGAGTTACAGTTTATGATTTGCTCCTAATGCTAGCAATTTGATTTCTAAGGCAAGGCTGAAAATACTTATTTTAATTGTGCTGTTTCTTTTCCTCCATTTAAAAATTCTTCCTTTGTGTAATTTTTTACAAGTAAAGTATTTTTTTTCTGAAAACATTGAGACAGGTTCTTCTTTTACATATATACATGCCAGTACTTTTTAAAAAGGCATTGGTAGGATAGTAATACAGGAGAGCATCAAACATCTACAACTCTTAGGACGAAGCAGTGTATGATCTTTGGAACCTTGTAGTGAAAGAAATATGTACTCCTCAAAAAGTTCAGAAGGACAAGAGAGGGACAAGAAACAGAAAAAACACACATTTATACTTTGATTACATTTTGATGACACTTTTATCAACTTGGCATATTTCCTTTCAGTGATAGCAAAATCTTGGTAATGAATTTGGATGATAATTTGAATGTTATACTGATTCAGGTCCTAGATAACATATTGAATGAAAATTATTAATTTCTTTGGAAATTTTCAGAGAGATTATGAGAAGGAAAGTGTTGTAAACATTTGCAGAGTGGGGATTTAATTCTATAAAACTTAAAATTCCCTTCTGAGAAAATTAAGATGATCATATTTCAGAATAGTGAGAATTAGTAAAATGATACAGTGGATTTGAAGCATTTTGGAGGTACTTTGTTGATTTAAAACTTATTTGAGTCAATTGTATACAACTGCATTAAGAGAAAGTTTATTTGTAGCATCACCAAATCTTATCCTATTTTTAAAAAAGTATAGAGTGAAAAGGTGCAAAAACAAGTCCCATGATGAATTAGATTTTCTTTTAGGCCCAAATCCCCATTGTAGACATGTAAAATATCACCATGTTGACTGAAGTTAAGAATCTAGAGTTAGAATTAATGTGTGAGATCTTTTCTTTAAATAATCTTACTGTGGCTCAGGGCCCACATGTATAATTTACATGGAGTGCTTATTGTATTGTGCTTATATTAGTTAGATATTACATGAATCAGATAAGTGAATGTGAAGAGAGAACTGTTTAGACGAAACCTTAGTTAAATGCTTTGGAAAACTTAATAAAGGCAAATTAATTGCTGAAGAAAATCGTCAAGTTAGGTATTGGTAAGACAAAAGATTATGGGGAAAAATAATACAAATCTAGAAGGAAGTCTCACATTGCTCCATTTCTTACCTTGGAATAATCTAAAACCAAAAACCATGGATAATGCATTATAGATACGGTTTATGCAATAATGAGAACCCAGGATTCAAATTATAAGAGCCATATTCAAAAAATACTTTGGCTTGACACAAAAATAATGATGAACGATAGCCTAAATTAAAAATACAGGTTTATATTATATATTTGTATATAATCTTGCATTATTCTCTATGTTAAATGATGGACTTTGAACTCATGAATTTCTAGTCCCTGGATTTCCCTGGTAGCTCAGCTGGTAAAGAATCTGCCTGCAATGCAGGAGATCTGGTTCGATTCCTGGATAGGGAAGATCCCCTGGAGAAGGGATAGGCTACACACTCCAGTGTTCTGTGGCTTCCCTGGTGGCTCGCTTGGTAAAGAGTCTGCCTGTTGTGTGCGAGACCTGGGGTTGGGAAGTCCCCTTGAAGGAGGGCATGGCAACCCACTCCAGAATTCTTGCCTGGAGAATCACCATGGACAGAGGAGCTGGCGAACTGCAGTTCATGGGGTTGCAGAGTTAGACATGACTTGAGCAACTAATTAAGCGCAGCACACTTTTTTATATATAAATCTATATTTCTCTATATTTAATCCAAAAGAGGATGGATTTTACAGTGTTCTGTAACTTTATTTTTTTACTTAGTATCTTGGAGATCTAAAAATATTCTTTCAGAATTAGACCCTGGTTTGTCCAGTGGGGTTTATAGGACCCTTCCTAAATGAAATGACAGATTCTGGAATTTAACAGATACACTAACATGTTAAGGTCCAAGAAACCTTGTTATCTTGAGAGATTTAAATTTTACTTTTTTTTTTTTTTAAGGACCTTTCTATCTCTGATAATATTATAAACTAGATTCATTTAACGGCAAAGAATTGAATGCCCTCTGTATGGAAGTATCATGGTAGCTACTAAGTTTGGCTTGCTGATCTTGTACATATTTCCTATGGAAAGTAACTGATGATTGTGTTGGCTAATGTCCGTGGGATCAGTTTGTGTGGTTTTCAAATTTCAGCCTGTGTGATATTTAATCTAGAGTGATGGAGATTTTAAAAGACGTTCTGCTTTTATATGTAGCCTAAACTATAACTTAAAAGAAGCTTCTTATGTACTAAAGTAAGTGGTTCATTATGAATTTGGGGAAAAATATTTCTAGTTCAGTCCTCAACTTTACATAGTAATTTCTTTCTCCATGTTCAAATGACTTTTATAAGAGTGGCTGATCAGCTCAGTACATGTGGATTACTTTTGATTTATATGTACTTTTCCATAAAAATCTTTACAGTGAAATTTGAAAGTAAAAGTGGACGTAGCCTGTCTTTTAGCATATAATACTAGTCACTGTAGCACTCATATCTACCAGCTTTGTTCTTGATTTTTTTTTCTCTTTACTGTAAAATTTCTCAGTGAGTATATGCCTCTAAAAGCTTTCCTGATAGAGATTTAGATCTGTTAGTGTCATGATTCATTTTTGAGGGTGAAATGCATTGACTTTTTCTCTTGAGCTTCAACTGTCTAGTTGTAATACTCTAGTCTTCCATTTCTAGATTTTGTTTTTATATTAAAGTATGAAGAGGAAGTTGATCTTTGAATACTGTAAGCTCTGGAATCAAAAGACTGGGAAAAATTCCATAAAAGTAAACAGTTTAAACATGGAAAGTATTTTCCCTTTTTTTATTCATTCTCTCGCTGACTTTGTTGGTTGTTAAATACTTAGAAGGTAAGGTACTCTTTTTTTAAAAAAATGCACTTATTTGGCCGCATCGGGTCTTAGTTGTGGCATGGGGTCTTTCATTGTGGCAGGCAGGTGCTCTCTTGTTATGGAGCTCGGTTTCAATATTTGCTGCATGTGGGCTTAGTTGCCCGTGGCATGTGGGATCTTATTTCCCCGATGAGGGATCAAACCCAAGTCCCCTACATTGGAAGGCAGATTCTTAACCACTGGACTACCAGATAAGTCCCAAAAGTACTCTTACTTTATACTTAAGATTTTGATAGTAAATTATTTTAAACTGTTTCACCATGTATTTATTTTCTTTGACCATTTATTTTTATCAATTTGATGTTAAAAAAAAATTTTTTTTAAACTTATTTTTTGCTGCACTGGTTCTTCATTGTTGCATGTAGGCTTTCTCTAGTTGGAGCAAGTGGGGGCTACTCTGTTGCAATGAGTGGGCTTCTCATAGCAGTGGCTTCTCATTGCAGAGCATGGGTGCCAGGGCATGCGGGCATCAGTAGTTGTAGCACATGGGTTTAGTTGCTCCGCAGCATGTGGAATCTTCCCAGACCAGGGATTAAACACCTGTCTCCTGCATTGGTAGTCAGATTCTTGGCCACTGGACCCCCAGGTAGTCCCATCATTTGTTCCTTCATGTGTTTTTTCACCATTTGAGTGACCTTGATACTCAATAGAATTTTGACTGGAATTAATTAAATTATCGTTGAGTTGGAAAATATAAACTTGATGGCTTTAATTCTAAGAGACACAACACTAATGTCCATAAATGAGTATCTACAGTGTATTTATGTATCTTATTTTCTCTGTGCAGCAACTCTGCAATATAGATCTTTCACCCATTTTTCATGAGAGACGTAGAGAGACTGAGGGTCACAGAGCTAAAGAGTGATCAAGAATTTTAAGTCATTTGAAAATCATCATAGCTTTCCATTAATCCTTAAAGAAGATTAATTCTTGACAAGGTAATGAGAATATACAAATTATTAATCCAAGGCAGTTACTTGAGAAAACTACTCTTAAGATACCATTGATTAAATTAGATTGTCATAACTCATTTCAGGTGTCTCAAGGGCAATTTAATTTTATACACTATTTATTCCCCAGTACATCGAATAGTATTGAGAAAGTATATATGCTCAATAAGTATGTTGAATGAATGAATTTGCATTTATATTTATTATGTTTTGAAGTAACAGAATAGTTGCCATGATGTGGAGAGGGGGAATGCTTAACACTCAAGATTTCTTCTATTGTTTGGAGACAAAGTACTAAAATCGATGGTGATAAGCTGTAAGGGTTGTTGATTGTTGGAAATTATTCAGATGACAATGATTGGTGGAGGTGGGCATGAAAATTGAGAAAGAGTGAATCTGAAATACTGGGGAGACACTAAAGACTGGGTGACTAAAATGACTAGAGAAAAGAAGGATTAAAAATAGAACTGGGAGAATAGAATACTAATAAAAATAATGGAATGGAAGAAGATAATGTGAAAAGATTCTGTTGGAAAGTTTGGTTTTTGCAGTGATGGCAGGTATTTGAATTAATATACAACCTGTAGATGGCTAGGAATAGGGAATCAGAAATGAATGGTTAAATCCAAGATTGGAGACTAATGGGAATATTGAGGACAACCACAGTTTCGAGTAGTAAAGAAAAAAGAAGCAATTAAAAAACCAAAAAAAAATGTTTCCAGATGGAAATCAATCACTAACATTCTTCAATGGCAGATTTTTTGTTTGTTTTTAAGATATGTTTATCTAAAGGGGGAGGAAGGGATTAAATGTGTTAAAGTGTGGTTTAAACAAGAATAACTTAGGTGGGACTTCCCTGGTGGCTCAGTGGATAAGAATCTGCCTTCCAAGGCAGGAGACAGGTTTGATCCCTGGTCCAGGAAGCTCTCACATGTCTAGGAGCAAGTAAGCCTGAGTACCACAACTGCTAAGCCTTTACTCTAGAGCCCGGGAGCTGCAGCTGCTGAGCCCGGGAGCTGCAACTACTGAAGCCTGAGTGCCCTAGAGCCCATGCTCCCAAACAAGAGAACCCATTGCGGTGAGAAGCCAGCATGCATAACTAGACAAGAGCCCGCGCAGCAACAAAGACCCAGCACAGCCAAAAACTTAAAAATAATTTTTTTTTTTTTAAAGAAAGAATAGCTTAGATGATGTCTTAGCCACTTTGTTCTAAGCTTTGAGAGCTAGATCCCTCTCTCAGATATAAATATCTCAGTTCTTGCTATAGAGTGAAGTAGATAATCTGTATATCTAACACTTAAAAGTGTGTCAGAATATAAACCAGTGGTTAAAAAATGTAAGTAATATATTCTTTGGGAAGTTAAGAAGGGAAGAGATTAGTGTGTAAGAGACCTTATAGCTGTAACAGTTTTTTGAGTTAACCTAGTCACATTATTGTTTACAGATAGGGAAAACAGTGATCAGGAGGTTGATCTGCTGACAAACTTAAAGCTAGGTTGTGGCAGAGATGTCAAAGTTGGGAAGTTGAGACTTCAAGGAAGCGTTGGTACTTAAAGGATCCTGGAAGGTTTAATAATATTTTTATTATTGGGTGGGATTGATATAAATACAGGGAAATGAAGAAGAATGAGCAAGGCTATGGCAACAATCACAAAAAGACTGGCATAATCAGTGGATTTATATATTGGAATATTAGAATGGAACAAGGTAACCTGATAATGCCAAGATTAGGAACCAGTTATTACTGTGAGCTATTAGGGTTTTTTTTAAATGCTTTTTTAAAGAGGGCAAAATTAGGGAACTAGAGTGGGCTTTGAAGTATATTCAGTATTTAAGCAAGTGTTCTAAAATAGAGCACTGAAGCAGATCCTTTATATATATATATATATTTTAAGATCACATCCAGACCTACTTAATCAGAATCTCTGGGGTGAGGCCTACAAATCTGTTATTTTCAACTCCTAACTCCATGTGTATGAAAAGGGGCACTTTGTGGATATATGTTTGAGAATCACTGATTTTATTAAAGGTCAAGTCAGAATAAGAGCAACTGCTTAGAAAGTTATTCTGCTAGCCTAGTCTAATAGAGTAAAATGTAGACAGTAGGATCAGAAAGATTTGTTCAAATCCTGTTAATTTGATTTGATGCACATTGTTTTTATATAGGGAAATGAGAGGATTCAATTCTCAGTCTAAAAGAAATGACTGAAAATAGTGATAGAAGGAATACTTAGTTCATCATGAAGAGTGAGAACATTGTTTTGCTTGAGAGTAGGATAAAGAATGAGAGAATAAAATTATTGCGAACTTTTTTTCAGTCAAAACTATGCCCTTTCCTGATGACATACTTTTTGTAGGCTAAAAAAGCGAGAATGAACTTGCTTGATAGTCTGTATAGGTTGAGAGACTAAAGATAAATACAGGATTTGTATTATTTTGATTTTTAGTTGTTATACCTTAATACTACTTTTTTTATGACTGCTTTTGTTTTTTGCCTTTGGATAAGAGAATTCACCAATGAAATATGTTTTTCATGTCACATTTTGAGTTAGTATTTCCTTTTAGCTAATGATTTTCAAACTATTCTCCAGGAATTCTTAGGTTTTTAATGAAACTTAACTGGTAAGTGGGAGGATGTGCAGGCAGGGACATTTCCCTGCCACTCTATTTAACCACAGACTTAGCAAATAATGAAGTAAAAATGTTTGCTGTGCCCATTAGCAAGTATCATTAATCACTGTGGCCACTTCCCATTTGTATGTGGCTGTAGCCTCCTTGACACAACCCTTGAAGTTGACGCTGGCAATCATTGGGAAAAGCATAGGAGATTAAAACTGTCTTTTATCCTAGAATAAAAATAGATGATTAGATTTTTGTGTAAGGTTTTATTTATTTGCAGGAAAGTTTCTATCAGTACTCAAAAATTGAAGGTCACAATTTTAATGTCACTTCAAAATTTTTAAATTTTGAGGTGATTGTAGATTCACATGCAGTTGTAAGAAACAATAGAAATTCGGTGTGTCTTTTCCCTGGTTTCCCTCAGTAGTAACCTCTTGCAAAACTGTATATAGTAAGGTATGAGCACCATATTGACATTGATTCACACATTATGTTCAGATATCCCATTTTACTTGTCCTTGTGTGTGTGTATATGGTTCTTTTCATTTTTATCACAGGTACATTCCTATCTCCACCACCACAGTTAAGACGTTTTATCACTGCAAGGATCCCTGGTGTTACTCTCTTAGAATTAATGCCACACTAGTCTGTTCTCCATTTCTATAATTTGTCATTCAAGAATGTTAGATAAATGAAATTATACAGTATGTGTGACATTTTGGGGATTGACTTTTTTTTTTAAATCAGCACAGTTTCTTTGAGATTCATCCAAGTTGTTGCATGTATCTGTAGTCCATTCCTTTATATTGCTAAGTAGTGTTAATGTTATTTTCCCATTTTGTAGCTACCACATAGAACATGCAGCTTCAGACTTTTCCTTTTAAATCTACAGAACGTATTGTCTCTCATTTTCTTTCGTTTGCTTCCCTGTTTTCTTTTATTATCTCAATCCCCAGCTCTGTTAGGACTATTGGGCGCACAGTTTTAAAACTACTGTTGTAAATAACAGTGTTTTTTTTCTAACTTAAGGAAGGTTTAGAACCCATTGAAAGCATGTGGTAATGAGTATAGTATTCATTACTTTTGTACATAAAAATAAGATATTAAGAAATTGGGAAGATGTGATTCTTAAATTTGAAGATTTATTTTTCTTTTGTGTTTGTATATCAAGCAGTGCATTCTAAAGTCATGGGCCACATGGCAAGTAGAAAGTGGGATTAGGTAACAGTTTAGAATGAAATACTTTTGTTACTTACTTACTGGAGTATGAACAAAGACTAAACTCATTCTGAGAATAGTTTGTGTGTGTGTAGGAAACAGAAGCTGTACATTTATACCTGGAGATTAACCAGATGCTAATCACTGAATTGCATAAAGGCTAAATTTTACTAGATTTTACATTAGAGTTTAGCGATATCCAACACTTTAAGGAATGATGAACACTTTTAAAGTAATAGCATGCATTAAAAAACTGGGTAGTATTGAAATTATTTTAATTCAAGGTTGTTTTAGGGTGGTAATAGAGGAGTATACCAGTAGTTCGACAGGTTGAAGAACTGGTGTTTAGAATAGCTTCTCCAGACCTTGTTAGAAAGAGTGGTACCCCAGACAGTTCAGTATATCATATTCACTATCAACATTTCTCATCATTATAGTATATTTGTTACATTCTGTGAACCAACATTGGCACATCATTAACAACCAAAATTTACATTAGGGCTCACTCTTTGTATTCATGTTGCTGTGTTTTTTTTGTTTTTTTTTGAGCTCTTTGAATCTGTAGTGAGCTAAAGATAAGGTAAACTGGGTTGCAAGGTGAGCTATCGTGGAGTACTGCCAAATAGCTGATTTGAAAAAGTGCCTCGTTCTTAACTATAGGGACGGTCTGGTGCTTGTTGGGAAGTATCATGAGGGCTGGTATTGGCTTATTCTTTAAAGAATTTAATCTTATTAAAGCCAATCTTGTTTTGACAAAAATTTTGTACAAAGGATTTCAAGGGCCAGATGACTTAGTTATTTTAACCATTAGGCTGTACAGGTTTTTATTTTAAGAAAATAATTGAAACAGTATGTTTACAGTTTGTAATAAAGAGGTTTGGCTGTTGGCTTTTTAAGTGCAAGTACTTCTGTCACATTCTCTAAATTTGCAGTTTGTTACCAGAAGCATCCTTTCTCCTTTACTGACAAAAATGGACTCTAGAATAGATCAGAAATTCTTAATAAAAAATTCTTTAATTGACTTTTGTATAATAGCTGAGAATTGTTCTACAATATTTTTTTTTAAATTATCATCATGGTTTATTATAAGATTCTGAATATAGTTCCCTGTGCTATACAGTAGGACCCTGTTGTTTATTTTATGTACAGTAAGTTGTATCTGCTAATCCCAAACTCCGAATTTATTCCTTTCCCATCTCCCCTAAATTTATGTCTGTGAGTCTGTTCCTGTTTTGTAAATAAGGTCATTTGTATCATATTTTAGCTTCCACATATGCCATATGGTCCAATACTCATCTTCTAAAGACTTTCCCTAAATATTTAATTCCTAGAAATATTATCTGGTAATCATAGCATATACTTAACTGAATGCCACACAGAATCCTTGAAACAATTCAGAAATATGTTCTGTGATTATTTCTATTTTCAGATGAGAAGCTAATGCTTCAAGAGAATAAGTAACCATTATTAATAAGTGGCAGAATATGAAAACTAAAGCATTGCTAATTTGATACTGAATTTAGTACTAAAATATATAGTGAAACTCTGTGGAACTCTCAAATAGAAACAGAAACTGTGCTTTTTGAACACTGAATTTTATATATAGGTTTCCATTTTTCAAGTAGGCCCATCTGCATTAATCCTGACTACCAGAAGAAAGATTTTTCTAAATGAAGAGTTTATTTGTGCCAAAACTATCATAGTGCAAGTTGAATTGATGAAATTTTTTATCTCTAGGAACAAAATTGTTATCAAAGGAGACAAGTTAAAATTCAACTGGTTAGATAGGTGGTCTTTGCTTAATATAGTTTTGTATAAGGAAATGAGTATACTTAGGTATGCATTGTTGCTGTTTAGTGACTAAGTCATGTCCGACTCTTTGTGACCCCAAAGAGACTGTATAGCCCACCCTCTCCTCTCTCCATTCTTCCCAGGCATGGATACTGGAGCAGGTTGCAGGCGGATTCTTTTCCACTGAGGCACCAGGAGTAATCTCAGATTTGGATCCTGGTTTCCTTAACTTTTGGGTTGCTTTCAACCCACTAGCAAGGCATGTGTTTGCTCCTGAAAATAATAGGCAGTTTGAATATTTTCATCCTTCTTGTGTATGCTTTGTACTGTCACTGAAATACTCTTTTTAACACAAATTTTAGGCTTTGAGCCTGTGTTTGTTTACTAATATTTCATAGTGTTTTAATGCATTGTTGTGGGATAGGTGTAAGTTTATGAAGTAGATGAGGTTCATGGGGGGGGAGGGAAGCTAAGTAGATTTTGTTAACTGTTATTTAATGAGCCAGAATAAATGTATAGTCCGGATGTTCTTCAGTGAAACACTTACGTAGTTATTTAATTTCTCTTCTTCTTGAGAGAGGCAGTTGTCGGTGTCTCTCCCTCTAGCTGTAAATTCTAGGTTATTTATTTTACCAGTCATCTGGGAAATTTTAATTTCAGGGAAACTAGTGTGTAGGTTCTAGGGTCACACCATTAGGGTTCAAAATTGATTCTTCTAATTTATTATCTGTGGAACTTTGGATAAGTTCAGCGTCTCTGCCTTATCTGTAAAATGGGGATAATAAATGTACCTATGCCATAGGCTCATTGTGAGGATTAAGCATTGAAAGCACTCAGTATTTATCATCGTTTGTATCATTATATCATTATTATAACCTGTTTTCAGGGCATATGAGTGCTCATGGAGCACTGTACTGATACATTAACCCAGTTGGAGAAATATATAATTGATTCTATTTTTTTTTTGTAGGTTTTTAGAATCTGATATGTATCTGTCATTTTGATTATCAGGAATTATCTGTTAATGTACTTAAGACTAAAATTTAAACTCTAAGATCGTCAGCCTAACCTACTTCCATTTATAGTTGAAGCCCACAATAGTGAAATGAGGTGCCCAGAGTTTCATAGGTAGTAACTTGGTAATAGATTTTGATCAACTAGTATTCTTTTTTATTATACCTTAGTCAATAGATGTAAATAAACTTAAAATCTTATATGAATAATGAAGACAGTTTAACTTCTGATTTATAAGGAAATCTTAGTTATGTGGCCTCATAATTTCTTGCAAGTTTCTTTGTTTCCTTTCTATTAGTAATTGGGCCCAAAATTCACCCACTTATTCTCTTAGTGTTACATGTTCAAAGTGTCCAACATGGATCTAATTTTACATGTTTATTGAGTTCTGTGTATGTAAGGTGTTATTAAGGACTGAAAGGTAATAATAAGTGACCCTTACCTCAAAGAGATTGTGTTAAATTGAGCTGGGCCCTTTATTTGTAATTTTAGGAAAACAATTTTCCTTATTTTCATCCTTTTTGCCTGTTTGGTATCATATTCATCTTTTCAGTGTTTTTTTTGTTTGTTTTCTGAGCCTTTTAAATGTGGTCACAGCCTCAGTTTTCCTGTTTTTCTGATAGACATTTCTAATGTAATTCCTTTTCCTACTTGCCTTTTATCTCATTTTTCCTACTTTATGGTTTTGCTTGTTTTTGTTTTGGTATCGATGCCTTTACTGTGCTGAATCTGTGGGGTTGTTTCATTTTTTTGTTCTCATTTGTTTTTGTTGTTTTGTCCATGATACACAGCTTTTGGGATTGTAGTTCCCTGACTAGGGATTGAGCACATGCCCTCAGCAGTGATGGCATGGAGTCCTAACCACTGGACTACCAGGAAATTCTTTGTAATATTGTCTTCCCAGTTTCTTTCCAGTTTGATTTGGTAGTTAGCATTGTTTCCTTTGCTTCTGTTTGCATTCATCTGTATTAAAGAGTGAAGAATAAATCTATCATTTTAAGAATTAGCTGCTGTCTTTATGAATCCCTTTGGTTTTAGGTTCCATGTTAGAAGTACTATATATACTTTTATGCCATTAATAAATAGCTCAACACTCCTATGTTCACTTGGTTTCTAGGTCTATTCTGGATAGCAGGTTTTGTGAAGACCTATATTCTTTCTTGGACCTCAGATTTACCAGACATCTCATGGTATTTCCTTTTATATTATTTCTTTAATGGCCACCATTTATTCTCAATATATTTTGTATGTTTTTAACTTGCCAGTTGGGTAAACCAGGTTTTTGACTCACAGATAAGATATGAAACCTTTGTGGTAGTTTTTTCGATTGTTGAATTGTTTTTCTCTAGTTATGCCTGTGTTATAAGCTCACATCTTTTCTACATCTGTATACTATATTGTCTTGTCTTTTCTTATTTTTGAAGACACAGTGATTTGACCCTAATGAATTTATGATTTAAGTACCAGCTGGAATTTTAAGCAGCGTGAGTTTTCTGGCTATGTAGTTTTTGATATTAACGAATATAGTGATGTATTTGCCATTTTTATTATCTCAATAGCTATGACCTCTTGCCTTCTGACCTCTTGTAAGTAAATTCTGATATCATCTTCTCTGCTGAATCAAACTCAAACGTCTGTGGTTCTTTTACAGATGTAATGCTGTGTTTATCCTGGGGATGAGCTTCTGTGATTTTAGAAGAGAGGTGCATTTCTGGAAAAGGTGTCATGTGGTTGTTCTTATAGCACTTGCATAGGTTGACAACTCATTTGATTAATGAGGCCAGAGCTGCATTTTCATCCCGGGTGCTCTAATTCATTTACCTGTTCTTTGTAGAGTACCTGTTTCATTCCGTGCACTGTGCAGGATTTGAGAGAGAGACAGTAATGACACAAATATAAGCTATTGTCTGAAATAGGTTTTTGTGGCATGCTCTTCACTGCTATTTAAAAACAGCTCAAGTATAGTGTTAAATATTGAAGATTGTATATTTATGTAAAAATGGGCTGTACTGTTATTAAATACATGCTCAAATAGATTGTTTTAGATTGGAAATACTACTCAGTTACCTAAAATAATACATAATTATTTGACTTCTGTTTTCCAGTTTCTGCCTCTGGTTTAAAAAAGAAAAAAAAAGCATACAACTATATATTTAGCAACATACACCTAAAAAATAAGGTTTCCTATGAGTCGAAAAATAAGCTGAGCTGAAGAAAGCTTCTACCAACTAGATGCTACCATCAGGGAGTAATTTTTTTAATTGTAATTGTTCTTAGGTCCAGGTCTTCAGCATTTTAAAGAAATACAGAATAATATAACATTTGATTTATATATTACTTGCATTTTATCATTTAGAAATTTTATAATTTTATACCTTTGTGCAGGTTAATAAATACAGCTTTTTATGAAGTAACTCCACAACAGTCCCAGGTGCAGAAAAGTAGATAGGGTAGTTGTTTTTAGAGGATAATTTCAATTTGTTGAAAACTGTAAAATCATAGCAA
Organism: Bison bison bison; assembly: GCF_000754665.1. NCBI lineage: Eukaryota > Metazoa > Chordata > Mammalia > Artiodactyla > Bovidae > Bison > Bison bison. The sequence goes on from NW_011494734.1 coordinate 586,251, forward strand.
ACAGTGAGCTATAATTACGTACTTTATTTTAAAAAAAAACTATTAGAAGATTCTCTTTAAATGAGAGCTAGAGAGTTTTTTTTTAATCCACATAGTTTTTTGATTATGAAATAAGAGCGACTCTTATGTGACTACCACTTAATGATTGCTAAATATGCATAGTGCCGTGTATGAAATGCTTTACAGTCATTTTTTCATTTTTTTCCACAGAAACTGTATGAGGATGTATCCCCATTTTATAAACAGAGAACCTGAAGCTTAGAGTGGTTAAATAACTTGTCTAGCTCACACGTCTACTGTTAGAGTGTTAGAGATAGGTTCCAGTGTTTATGTTTTTAACTTTCAAATGCAATTGCCTATTATTGTATATTTTTATTATAATTTATAATCTAGTATCTCTTCCCCAGTTATATACAGTTTAAAAGTAAAGGCTAGTTTTCTTGGAGAATTCAAACCACTATTTTTTTTGGAGAATTCAAACCACCTCGTTATTTCCCTATTTTGGTGTTTTTTTCCCCCATAAAATATGAGCTCACAATCTGTATCATCGTGAAACAGGAATTAACCTGAGTAGATATTCTCAAGCTTACTTGTAAAAATTAAGGATAAATAAAGAATTGCTATTTGAAGAAATACTTGTCTTCAGTATTTCAGGTATAACATGAGAGGGACAGTTTTGACTGTTTTTCTTGTTTATATGATTATCTGCTTTGTTCCAAGTTGTACTGTATCACTGCTGAAATATTTTAAGTAGATATTTCACACACAGAACATACAGCAGGTGTTTTGGGCTTCCCAGGTGGCTCAGTGGTAAAGAATCCATCTACCAATGCAGAAGACGCGGGTTTGATCCCCGGGTTGGGAAGATCCCCTGGAGGAGGGAATGGCAACCCACTCCAGTATTCTTGCTGGGAAAATCTCATGGACAGAAGAACCTGGTGGGCTACAGTTCATGGGGTCGCAGAGAGTCAGACACAACTGAGCACGCACGCACAAACAATGAATTTAAATTGGAAAAATTGATATTGAAGCTGAATATATTTTCTTTACTATGGTAAATTTCTTTAAACATAATTCAAGTATGTTAGTTTTTTAATTGTATTAGGGATCATTAACTCATGGAAGAAAACTGGAGAAATAAGAGAAACTCCCTTAGTATACATGTATTTATGTAGAATAGAAAGTGACAACCACTGTAAAACAATTTTATTACAAATAGCTTTTTTAAAAAAATATAGAAACAGTAGAGTAGAATTATTTCAAATTATGGTTTTATCCCTTAAACTGAGGAGCTTTGGTTATGTTATTTACCCATGGTTACTTTTGAATTCTTTGGTGATAAAATGGAGATCCCTACTTGAGTTGTGAGGATTAAATAGATTATCTATGTAAAAGCTTAGTGTGGTGCTTAGTTCACAGTAAGTACTCAATGTTTGTTAGTGTATTGTTAGATCATTCACTGAACCAGGAAGACTTATTTTTGGAAAGTGCTTTAAGAAATTCTGTTTCATCTTTCAAAATGAATAATATTTATTGGTTCCTTACTAAGCAATATGCCTTAGTAATCCCACTTATGGCACCCTAAATAAATTCATTCCCTGAGGAAGATTATGATTCAGAAACTTCTTTTAAGCATAATCTCATTACTGAATTCCAGAAAGATGAACAAAATAGAGACTCCCTGAGCAAATTGCACTGATACTGATATTTTAATAAAGAATGCTTTCTTTATGTATTTTACTTTTCTTTATTATAGGTTGAGTATTTCTGGGAATATGAAGATGATTCTTAACTTCTGGTTTCCTTTTCTTTTAAACAGGGTTTGTGGATGCACTTAGATGTTTGCAATGAGCACTGTGGCTGGCATGCCCCAGTGTTTTGGATACCAATGCATAGGACTCCATAGTAATCGAATTTACCAGAGGCGAACGTCATGAGCATAGTGATCCCATTGGGGGTTGATACAGCAGAAACGTCATACTTGGAGATGGCTGCAGGCTCAGAGTAAGTATTTAAATCATAGGTACTTTGGATAGGGAAGAGCAAAATACTTCATATAATTATTTTAGCACAACCAAGCAGTTCTTGATTTGCATTTATATTTTTATCATTTTAGACTCTTGGCTAAAGTAAATGTCAGAAGTTTAAAGGCAAAAATTCCTGTAACTAAAATTACTTTTGTAAGGAGCTTTTGAGCCAAAATTCTCTTTTTCTGATTCTTTTTTGTCTCTTCCATTTGCTGATTATCGACAGCAAGTATTAAGATAATAGGTTGTTGTTTTTTAAAATTGTGAATCTGTCTTGTTTATATTGGAAAATTAATTTGGTTTTCAATTTTAATCTTTTTAAACTGTAATGTCCATTTAAACACAGTTGCCCTTTTTTTTTTTTAAGTTGAGTTGAAAAATAAAATTCCAGCCAGTTTTAAATAAGAGAAAGGGAGTATTTCCTTCTAGATGAATATTTTGGCACCTTTTGCTTTTGTGGGAGCCATTTCTGAGGGATTTAGCGAAAGGTTTTTACCTTGCCTTTAAGACTATTTGGTCTTGACAGTTGTGTTGGATAGATTTTCTTTTATTTTGATTTTGAAAGATCACTACATTAACACTGAATTATTGGTATGAAAATTGATTGTTTTTTGAAAATTGCAAAAGGTTCATGTAACAGTGTTGGAATACCTAAAGAACAGAAAGATGTATGTTTGCTCTCTGATTCAGTATATAGTTGAATTGTGCTAAATGGGACACTCATTGCCCAGAAAGCTGAATTTAACTTTTTTGAAAAAGAAATTTCTTTCTTTTAGGGCTTCTAAAACTGGTGTGTAGAAAGGACAAAAAACAGTTGATACTCTGTTTGCTGGCATTTCAAATGGTCTAGAAATGTTTTCACCTCTCCTGCTTCTGCCATTAGGAAAGACTCAGGAGTGCTCTCTAATATTCCTATAATATGCTACATAGTGCATTTAACTGTATGATTATTACAGTTTTTAAACGCCTCTTTTTTTTTGCACTATGCTTAAGTTATTTTTGTTGTAAAATAAGGGATTCCCAAACAAGGGTACCCTTGTGACTGTTGATTGACATTCCTTCTGCCCAGATAGGGACACTCCTAACGAAGAAAAAAGAACCTGGAAGTGGGCTTGACAGGCAAGTGGGTCCCAGACTAAAGTACCAGTTTTTCTTAGTGCATCTGATAGATGCAAATCTATATCTGATAATAGTTATAGGCATTTATTGGTAATAAAGATTTTTTACTTCCTAAAAAATTCACCTTGACAGTTTTTTTAAAATTAGCCTCATAAGCACTTACTACAAAATGTAATTTATGAAATATTATTTATGTATGAAATAGGAATTAGTCCAGCATACAGTGTGAGATGCTCCTTTGTCTTGTTTGCATGTTTAGTATGTATGCTGTAAGGCAATGCACAAACAGAATAAAAGCCACATATTAATTATACAGTTAAAAAAGAATGAATAATATATTGACAGCAGTTTAGGGGAGAGCTTTCTGCCTGTGTTCTTTATTAAATGCATCTATAAGAGTGTTTATAGAATAATTACGATTTATATTGTTGAACCAAATCTTTCCTGGTACAAATATGGACATTTTTATTATTAGAAAATGATCGACTTGTAGGTAATTACAGAATGACTGTTTTTTTTAAAAGAACATTTCTGTTTTAGGAAATTATTTTTTTCTATTCCACATACAAGTATGTGTCCCTTGGGTATGGTATCCCTTACTCAGTGGACACAAAAAGTATAGCTGGTACCAATTTCTACTGTGAGACAACTATCAGAATTTTTGTGGCTAAATTTTCAAACTTAAAAACTATATATAAAGCTTTTAGAGCTATTTTCATAAGAAATTTTTATATAATTAACATTTCCTTTTTATTTCAAATATGTAATCAGAAGATACTGTACTTCTATTGATGCAAGATGCTGGGGAAAGGGCACATGGGACTCCCCCATATGTTTCTTTGTTAACGTCCTGTGCAGCTACATAATTATTCCACAGTATTTTTTTTTAAAGTATTGAATTTTGTTATACTCATGTAGCTATATGATGTTATTAATTATATATTAGTTTCATATATATGTAAATGTTTATTTGGCTGCATTGGCTCTTAATAGTGGCATGTGGGATCTTTGATTTTCGCTGCAGCACACAGGGTCTTCAGTAGCCACGTCTGTGGCATCTTTTAGTTGTGGCATGTGGGATCTAGTTCCCTGACCAGTGTTGAACCCAGAACCTCTGCATCGATAGTGTGGAGTCTTAGCCAACGGACACACCAGAGAAGTCCCTATTAGTTATATTTTTTAAAAATACTGCTAAAATATATCACTAATAAATTATACTACTATAAAGTTTAGGAGATACTTGATTGTTTATTGAGTGAATTAGTTTACTGAACCAAATTTATACTCATTTCTAAGACTATAAAGGGGAATTTATTTAATCACTTACAGTTCATCTAGATAGAATACATGCTATCTGTCGCATTTTATAGTAGGAGATTGAAGGTCTGGTTCAGGATCTATAATAATGGACTTGCTAAACTCTAGTCCAGTATTCCCATATTCAGTAACGTTTCTTCTTGGATTATCTGGTCTCTGAAATAAAACTCATTAGTCTTTGTTACATATTTGTTTTCCTCTCATTACTAAGTTTTTAAACATCTTGGGTTTGTCTTGCTTTTCCTGCAGAGTTAGGGATCTTGTATTTTGTTTTTTTCTGTTCCCATTACCTTGCCACAAGTTGGTTTTATACTTCCAGAACCTCTCAGGTCAAACTAGCCGTATTTCAAGTGTTCTATAGCATATATGTCTAGAGGCCATTGTATTGGATAGAGAAATTCTAGGCTAAGTTACAATCTGTAGGATCTCAGAAGAGAAAAGAACAGTGAAGCCTCTGCTAGTTATGAAAATTATGAGATCATAACAATCTATTTCTTTTTGAATAAGAAAGATAAAGATATAACTATGAGATAGATATTATTTTCAAATTTTAGATGAGGAAACGAGTCACAGAGCAGTTAAATGGCAGAAGCAGAACTTATTGATGTGTTAATTTTAGGCCTTTTCTATTACAGCTTCTTTCCTAGTACTATTACAAAAAATGACTTACATAACTTAAGTAATTTATTTTGATATATGGTTTGTGTAAATAGTAGCTTTACTTAGGGGTAGTAAATTTATTATAATCAATGACTGCATATAACAAAGATATTTTCAGGTCTCTGCTTGAAGATAAGGAATATGAAAGAAAACCTAGACTCAGTTACCAGTAGATAAATAGGAAAGTTGAGCCAGAGTTCAGCATTTATTAGAATTGTATGTTTTTATCCTAATTGATATAAATTGACTTCTTGTACTGCTTCTTCTGTCTTTTATGTCAGGCATTCTATCTGAATTACTAAATTGGTTAAAGAAGCAAAGGTGAGAAACCCTTCTAGAGCTGAGAAGTGGGAAGAGGTATTAAATAGGAAGTGTTAAACTGATTCTTTCCTAGTCTTTTTTTTTTTTTTTCCCTAGTCTTTTTAAAAAAGGAAAATCAAATTACTTTTATTCTCAGAGACTGGGAACATAATTACTAACATTCTATTCCTTTTAACATTATTTTTACTACCAAATATTACTTTAGAAATCTTTCTAATGAGGTTTTGGATAAATATGTGTATTTTTGGATGTGGTAGACAAATTAGTAAATGTGACGTATCTGAGTTACAGGTAAATTACTTTGGAAGAGGGCTTTTAGTGCTATAACTGGGAATACAGTAAATGCCTTTCTGTTGACTAAGAGTACTAAAGGGAGATATCTGGGTTTTCAGTTTTGTTCTGCCAGTAATATACCAGTGAGCCCTTAAGACAATTATTGTAGACTTTGATATCTTCATTTGAAAAAGAGGGCTTGAAGTATTAATGTGACTCTTTTTGACTCCAGATTTCTGAGATTCAGTACATTTTTACTGTCTGTATTTTGTTTATAGTATTTAATATTAGTTTATCTCAGTGTCACTAGAGCCATCTGCTGACAGAATTCATTATTAGTTTGTTGAAATATTTGGCTGCTTGTAGTCTGAATTTATGTAATTAAAGATACTAAAATGTTTAATGTATAATGAAATGTTTTCAGTAGCTTTTTACTTGTGTTCCACTAGTATTTAATGTTTCTGTTCATGATTTCTTTACGCTTTTTATTTGTCAAGAAACTAATACTTTCTGCTGCCCTTAAAAGTGTTAATTTACTTATCCTAATTTAGAAGTGCTTTCATTTAAATGTGATTTGTTTTAATACTCAAAAGAATGTTTTGAAATACTGTTCTTAGCATTGTTTAGAACTGTTGAAATTTCTCATTTGCTTTATACTTAATAATGAAGTTTTTCTCTAGTTTTTTTTCTTGTCTGTAACATAGTGTGTAAGCAGCTATTATTCCCATTTTACAAAAGAAATGCAGCTCAAGGAGATTAAGAGACTTCCCTAAGGCCACATAGTTAGTTAATAAAAAATAAAGAGTTAATTCCAGGGCTGCTTGGCTCCAGATCCATTTGCCACATCGATCAAAAGAGCTAAGTTTTGTTAATTGATGAGTTAAATGAAGTAAAATGCCACATGTGGTAAACTGCGGACAGTTGTCACACCAAATCTCTCCATTTAAAAATTTTTCTTTTATGCCATTGTAATGTGTTTAATTTTAATGTATCTTTAAAAAGTGTTAGGTGTAACAAGAATGATAGAAATGTTTTGATCACAAATCTGAAGGAGCATAGTGAGAACTATCCATGAGGATATCCATGAGGATATCTTTTATATTCATTACTGTAACAGGGAGCCGTTCTATCCATGTGCAGTTACTGATACCCAAGTGTCTAGACGTTACTGAATGTTTTAACATTGAAAGAAAAACTAGAGGTTTCACTTAAAATACTCATATAAACTTCTCCTTAAAATACAACTGTATTTTGAAGGTTTATATAGGGAAGAAATTAAAATTTTGATGAGGAAGAAGGAAATCATAAAAGTCCAGTTTCAGGAGGAATCAGAGCTTATTTAGTCAATCATTCTAGCCTATTCTTTTTCTCTCAATTCCTCTCTTCATTTTATGATTAGTGTTTCTCTCTGTTTAGATCTTCAATTCACCTGACTGCTTAAATGTCTACACTAAAATATATAATGAATGATAATTTATGATGGCTTTTTAAAGAATAAGGATATTTTGGTATAAACAAATACAATTTTAAATTTGTAAAGTGGTTCCAGGAAAATGTGGCAACATCAGGTAGATTACTGCAAACAAAATGGTAGTTGTTCTGCTTTTTGAGTTTTTCAACAATAATATAGGACTGTAACACATTTGAAAATAACCTTTTTTCATTTTTAAGAATGGAAATGTTACATAAATAATTTAAATTTTAATGCCCAAATGTGTTCTCCGTATTTGTAAAGTTTATGAAGTAATGACAGTTAAAGTGGTATAGATTCAGAATTACCAGAAATCAGGCTTTGTGTAACTCTAATAAAATAATACATGGAACCATTTTGTAATACAGAAATGAGGTAAAGCTGTTTACATCATTAGGTCATTAATCCATAGAAAAAATAGCACTCTGATAAATCTCACAGGAAGTGGGGATAATGCAGTTTGATAGAAATAGTACTAGACCAACCTAAGAGATCTAGGCTTTAGTATTTACTTTGTTATTATAATGCCATGTGACTTAGAATTAAGACTTGATTTTGTAAATGTGGAATCTGAGATCCAGAGAGCTTATGTTTCATGTCTCATGACTATACAGTGACTTAATGATAATCAGTTTGTGGTACTTAGATCAGTCAACTCCTGGTGTGTAATACTGGAGGTTGAACAATGTGATTTTTAAAATACCTTCTAGAACAGTTCCTGAATATCACTTTGGAGCAGCAGGTACTGTTTCCCTGAATAGTTCTGTCCTACTATACTCAGTGTCACAACAAGCAAAACTCAGCGACTGCTACTCCACCCCTTGCTTCATGGTAGCATTGTCTGGGAATCCAAGAATTGCCCTCCACATTACACCTGTATAGACTCAGCAGAAGCAGATCTATTACCACTAATTCTAGGCCAGAACAAAACTACTTCCAATCTGAGGGAAAGAAATCCATATTCTACCACTCCCTTGGAGCCATTTGCAAAGTATCCCAACTACATCTTTGCTCTACCTGCTCCACTAAACGAGTCTTAGCAACAGCATTTTACCTTTTCTAACACCCAGTATCACCTCACAGGGTCAGAGGTAGGTTCTGAGAGTGGCTATTTCAGATTAAATCTTGACCCTGTATCAGTATTATGTCCACCTGTCATTCTTTTGGTTCCTTGGGCGCTGTCTGAATTGTCAGTCTATTCAGATCCTTGAACGCTTGTGTCCTTCACTCTTCTTCCAGCTGCTCCATACAAGTTGACTTTTACTTTGACCATACTACTGGCATGTTGAAGCTAATGCATAGTTTTCAGGCCTCATATTGTTTGTTGTCTCAAGAGGATTTATTACTCTTGATTCTCTGTACCTTTGGCTTTAGTGAAACTAGCCTTTTGTCGTTTTCTTTCTTTCTTTTAAAAAATTGTAGTAAAATATACATAACATAAAGTTTACCGTTTTAACTAGTTTTAAGTGTACAATTCAGTAGCATTCAGTACATTCATAGTGTTACTGCAATGTCCAGGCAAGAGATGACAAAGACTTGGACTAGGGAGAGAAGTGTACTGATTGTAAATGTATATTGGAAGAAGAGCCAGAATTGATCAAAGAATTAGATGTGGTGGGTGAGGGCAAATGAATAATCAAGAATGATACTTTATGGTTTTGGATTAAGTAACTGGATGGAGAGTTGTTTAAAGAAAAAGATGAGCCAGGGAAAAAGAGAAAACATGGGCAGAAAAGAAAATGAAGCAAAAATGAGATAGAGTGGCCAGTTAAGTGTGGTATCTAGAAAGCTGCTGCTGCTGCTGCTAAGTCGCTTCAGTCGTGTCCTACTCTGTGCGACCCCATAGATGGCAGCCCTCCAGGCTCCCCCGTCCCTGGGATTCTCCAGGCAAGAATACTGGAGTGGGTTGCCATTTCCTTCTCCAGTGCATGAAAGTGAAAAGTGAAAGTGAAATCGCTAAGTCCTGTCCGACTCTTAGTGACCCCATGGACTGCAGCCCACCAGGCTCCTCCGTCCATGGGATTTTCCAGGCAAGAGTACTGGAGTGGGGTGCCAATGCCTTCTCCGATCTAGAAAGCTAGCAAAGTTAAGTCTTTTTAGGAAGGGAACATTTACATCACATGCTGAAAAGTCTATATAAACTACAATTACCAATTAGTTTGACAATATGGATAGTTATTGTGGTGTTGTGCAGCCTGATGTTGAGCACAAACAACTCTTTTAAGGAGTTTTCTAAAAAGAGGAAAAGAGAAATGACAAATGAAAGGGGGCAGGAGTTTTTTTTTTTTTAATGGAATAATAAGACAGCAGTGATCTAATATAGAGGTAGACTAAAGATGTAAGACACAAGGAATAGTTGCCAGCAAGAGTAAAGTGTACAGATCTTGAAAATGTGAGAAGGGATAAGGTCCAGAGAGCAAGTGGAAGAATAGGGTTGTAATACAAAGTGGCATTTTTCCATTTTTATAAAAGAAAAACAATTTAAATGTAAATAGTAGATTTTAGATATGGAATTGTGTTCCCAGTACCTAAAACAGTAGCTGGTATATAATAAACCCTCAATAATTATTTATTAATAAAGTAATAAGAAATTCCTGTTGAGTTGATGTTACATTTTCAAAGAAAGTTATACTGTTACACTAGTAGCACTTGCTAAAGCCATTGAAATCAGGGAAAAATGGTACTCTATTACAATCAGTTCCTCCCCCAAATTTGCTTTCTCTAAACAAGCAGTCAGCAAACTAGGATTACTGAGCCAAACCCAGCCTGCTGCCTGATTCTTGTGAATAAGATTTTATTGAGACTCAGTCATGCCCACTTGTTTAATTATAGTTTCTGGCTTTCCAGGTACAATAGAGCTGAGAAGTTGCAACAGAAACCATATTGTTTGAGGTCCTGAATATATTTACTCTCTGGTTCTTCACAGAAAAAGTTGGTTGGCTCCAGCTCTAAATTTAATTTAATTCTTTTTTTTTTTTTTGGCTGCACTGCACGGCATGTGGGATCTTAGTTCCCCAAGAAGGGATTGAACCCACGCCCCCTGCATTGGAAGCGCCCAGTCTTAGCCACTGGACCATCAGGGAAGTCCCTGGTTTAATTTTAAATTCCAAAATCTGTGATGTAAAAAAGGGCTTTCTACAACAAACATCTACTTTATAGTCATGAGACATCTAAATTAAGAGGTCTAGTAATATGGAGAGCTATTTGGGTGGAGCTAATGAAATAGAATTAGATTAAGGATGATTTGGAAGTCATGAACACATAGGAAATGGTGAAAACTATAGTAGTGGATGAAACCTCCAAGGTATAAAGTACAGACACCTAGAAAACAAACATTTAGAAGATAGGGAAAAGAAAAATTTAAAAAGGAGATTAAGGCATTAAAAAAAATGGGAAACAGTTTGGTACTTTCTCAAAATGTTAAACAGAATTACCTTATGGCCCAGAAAAAGAATTGAAATCAAAGGCTCAAAACAGATATTTGTATACCAATATCCATAACAGCATTACTCGCAATAGACAAAATGTCTATGTTAGACAAAAGGTCTAACATCTCAAGTGTCCATCAACAGATGAATGGACAAATCAAAAATGTGGCCCATCTATACAATGGAATATTAGCCATAAAAAAGAATAGAATTCTGAAACATGGTGTAAAATGAACGAAACTGGAAAATGCTATGCTAAGTAAAATAAAACAGACATAAAATGACAAACATTTTATGATTCCATTTGTGTACATTGTCTTACGTTGCGAAGAGTTATGTATGCTACGAAGAGTTGGACATGACTGAGCAACTGAACTGATGTAAGTTTTCTAGAATGGGCAAATAGAGATAAATAGTAAAGGTTACCAGGCGACTGGACCTGGAGAAGGTAAGAGATTTGAGAACAAGGTGTCTGTCTGAGAGGATGAAAAAGTTTGGAAACAGTAGTAAGACATGAATCATAAGGCTTGAAGGTCTCTTTGTGAACCCTGAAACTTACTACATACAAATGATTGTTGAATGCTCGTTATCTTAGTTAATTCTATTTCATTTGTTTAGGAGAGGTAGAACTAAGGCTACAAAATTTTTATAGCCTCTTCATGGTAGACAGATATAAGGGACTATAGAGTTGAACAGAATGCCCCTATATGTAAAAAATAATAATGTGATTTCAATAAGTTGAATGGTATAGTTCTTTAAAGTAACAGTTCCAGTTAGTGCCTACTTCAAGTGAAAGTGTTAGTCACTCAGTCGTGTCCAACTCTTTGCAACCCCATGAACTGTAGCCACAGGCTCCTCTGTCCATGGGATTCTCCAGGCAAGAATACTGGAGTGGGTTGCCATGCCCTTCTCCAGGGGATGTTCCTGACCCAGGAATGGAACCCAGGTCTTCCACATTGCAGGCAGATTCTTTGTTGTTTAACAGTTCTGGTTAGTGCCTAATTCAGGCAGCTGGAAACTAGCAGAATTAAAACAGCAACAAGACAGAGATTGAAATTTGCTGTATTATTTGCGTCACTGAGTACTGACCATGATAGAATACATTGAGACAAAATATAGGAGTAGGAGGGATATAAAGTTCTCCAGTATAAAAATTTTAACAAGTGATGGTATTTTTTTAAGTGATAGATTTTAACTAGGAAATTTAAATCATATTATCTTAAACCAATGAATATTAAGTTCGCAAATCTCACAGTTAAGAGTAGGAGTTTAAAATACAATTTTATTTTCTCAACTCTAGAGTCTATGTAAAGGTGTCTTTTTGGAAGCTCTTTAGTAATGTGCTATAAATCAAAAACAAGCCCTTGGAGATGACTCAAGCTGTGTGTGGCTAAATAGTCAAAAAGTTTATTTCAGAATTCTGAACAGTCTTAAGTGGAAAAGTCAACTCAAAGAAGTTCAGGATATCATGTAACAACTAGAAATTATTGTTGTTGTTTAGTCACTCAGTCACGTCTGACTCTTTGTGACACCACGGACTGTAGCATGCCAGGCTCCCCTGTCCTTCACCATCTCCCAGAGTTTACTCAGACTCCTGTCCATTGAGTCAGTGATGCCATCCAACCATCTTGTCCTCGTCTCTTTCTGCCTTCAATCTTTCCCAGCATCAATTTTTTAATGAGTTGGGTCTTCATATCAGGTGGCCAAAGTATTGGAGCTTCAGCATCAGGCCTTCCAATGAATATTCAGGATTGATTTCCTTTATAATTGACTGGTTTGATTTCCTTACAGTCCAAGGGACTCAAGAGCCTTCTCCAACACCGCAGTTCAAAAGCATAAATTCTTCAGCACTCAGCCTTCCTTATGGTCCAACTCTCACGTCCATACAGAACTACTAGAAAAACCATAGCTTTGATTATACGGACCTTTGTTGGCAAAGACGTTAGCATTAAACAACTTTTTATATCATAGGTTTTCTTCCAAGGAGCAAGCATCTTTTAATTTCAAGGCTGCAGTGACCATCTGCAGTGATTTTGGAGCCCAAGAAAATAAAGCCTGTCACTGTTTCCATTGTTTTCCCATCTGTTTGCCAGAAGTGATGGGACCGGATGCCATGATCTTTGTTTTTTAAATGTTCAGTTTTAAGCCAACCTTTTCACTCTCTTCTTTGACCTTCATCAAGAGGCTCTTTAGTTCCTCTTTGCTTTCTGATATAAGGGTGGTGTCATCTACATATCTGAGGTTATTATTAATGTTTCTTCCAACAATCTTCATTCCAGCTTGTGAGTCATCCAAACAGGCATTTCGCATGATATACTCTGCATATAAGTTAAATAAGCAGGGTGACACTATAAAGCATTGACGTACTCCTTGCCCAATTTGGAACCAGTCTGTTGTTCCATGTCCGGTTCTAACTGTTGCTTCTTGATCTGCATACAAGTTTCTCAGGAGGCAGGTGAGGTGGTCTGGTATTCCCATGGCTTTAAGAATTTCCCACAGTTCATTGTGTTCCCCACAGTCAAAGGCTTTATAAAGCATACTCAGTGAAGTAGAAGTAGAGGTTTTTCTGAAATTCTCTTGCTTTTTCTATGATCCAGCAGATGTTGGCAATTTGATTTCTGGTTCCTCTGCCTTTTCTAAATCCAGCTTGAACATCTGGAAGTTCTTGGTTCACATACTGTTGAAGCCTAGCTTGGAGAATTTTGAGCATTACTTTGCTAGCACGTGAAATGGGTGCAATTGTGTGGTAGTTTGAGGATTGCCCTTCTTTGGGATTGGAATGAAAACTGACCTTTTCCAGTCCTATGGCCACTGTTGAGTTTTCCAAATTTTCTGGCCTATTGAATGCAGCACTTTCACAACATCATCTTTTAGGATTTGAAAAAGCTCAGCTGGAGTTCTATCACCTTTCCTAGCTTTGTTCGTGTTCCTAAAGCCCTCTTGATTTCACACTCCATGATGTCTGGCTCTAGGTGGGTAATGACACCATCATGGTTATCTGGGTCGTTAAGATTGCTTTTGTATAGTTCTTCTGTCTATTCTTTTCACCTCTTCTTATTATCTTCTGTTACTGTTAAGTCCATACCATTTCTGTCCTTTATTGTGCCCATCTTTGCATGAAATGTTCCCTTGGTAACTAGTTTTTAAGAGATCTCTAGTCTTTCCCATTCTTTTGTTTTTCTGTTCCTTTGCATTGGTCACTGAGGAAGGCTTTCTTATCTCTCCTTGCTGTTCTTTGGAACTCTGTATTCTAATGGGTTTATCTTTCCTTTTCTTGCTTGCCTTTTGCTTCTCTTCTTTTCTAAGCTATTTGCATTTATTTCTCTTGATAGTTTTGATCACTGTCTTCTGTACCATGTTACGAACCTCCGTCCACAGTTCTTCAGGCACTCTGTCAGATGTAATCCCTTGAATCTATTTGTCCCTTCAACTGTATAATTGTAAGGGATTTGATTTAGGTAATATTTGAATGGCCTAGTGGTTTTCCCTACTTTCTTCTATTTAAGTTTGAATTTTCCAATAAGGGGTTCATGATCTGAGCCACAGTCAGCTCAGGTCTTGTTTTTGCTGACTCTATAGAGCTTCTCCATCTTCAGCTGCAAAGAATATAATCAATCTGATTTCATTATTGACGACCTGTGATGTCCATGTGTAGAATCGTCTCTTGTTTTGTTGGAAGAGGGTATTGCTATGATCAGTGTGTTCTCTTGGCAAAACTTGTAACAACTATTTACACAAAAACCTGTTGTATATTATCTCTTTAGCCATGCAGTATAAAAAAATTATTAAAGCTTTGTGTTAATGTTCCAGGAGATTTTGAGAAAGCTCCCATAACCATAATGTAGTAATTTTTGTTTACTGTGAGTTCTTGCTGTGCATTGTCCTTGTGTAAATATAGTAGGTTTGCTCAAATTTAATCATTTTCTACTAGTTGGACATTTAAATAATTTCTACTTGTATACCTGGTTTTAGGAATAGAATTACAAAGAACATCTCAATTCTGTGAGTAATTGATTAGTGGAAATTAATCTTATTAAAATAAATTTCCAATAACGGGGTTACTGGATCTAAAGGATGTTTGTTGGTATTTGTCACAAAGTTGTTTTCAGATTTACTGTGTGCTTTGAGGATATTTAGCACCATGGGACTTTTTAAAGAACATTTCTAAGAATGTCTGGTGCCCTATTTTTTGTTTTCGTTTTCTGTTAAATACTATCTTACAGTTCAGGAAAATTCTTAAACTGTGTCAACCCATTTCTTTTTACATTGTTGCCTTTTAAAATTACTCTTGGTAAGTATCAGCATAGAAATGAAGATCTTGATGAAGTGTTTCTGCCTTCTTGCATTGCCAACTTTTCAGTACTTAGAGCTTTAATTTTTTTTTTTTAATATTAAAGTATAGTTGATTTACAGTGTTGTGCTAATTTCTGCTGTACAGCAAAGTGGCTTAGTTATACACATATGCATTCATTTTTGTGTTCTTCTCCATTATGGTTTATCCCAGGAGATTGGATATAGTTCTAAGTGCTATAGAGGAGGATGTTGTTATTTATCCATTTTATTTTATTTTTTTAAATTTTATTTTATTTTTAAACTTTACGTAATTGTATTAGTTTTGCCAAATATCAAAATGAATCCATCACAGGTATACATGTGCTCCCCATCCTGAACCCTCCTCCCTC
>NW_011494734.1:601648-618480 GCF_000754665.1 Bison bison bison
GCATCTACTAACCTCAAACTTCCAGTCTATCCCTCTCTCTTTCCCTCCCCCTCTGACAACCAGTCTGTTGTCTATGTCTGTGAGTCTGCTTCTATTTTACAGATAGGTTTATTTGTGCCATGTTTTAAATTCCACATATAAGTGACCCCATGCATTATTTGTCTTTCTATGTCTGACTTACTTCACTTAGTATGATAATCTCTAGTTATATCCATGTCATTGCGAATAGTTTATTTCATTCTTTTTTATGGCTGAGTTGTATTCCATTGTATAATATGTGCCACATCTTCTTTACCCTTTCATCTGTCAATGGACATATAGGTTGTTTCCATGTCTTAGCAATTGTGAGTAGTACTGTATAGCTTTAATTTGAATCATGAGGTTATGCAAAGGATTTGTGGCTTGTTTACGTGCTTGAGTTTATCTGTATTTGGGCTGAAAGTCTTGTTTAATTCACACCCATTATCTACTCCAAAATACAAATTTCTTGCCACATTCTAAATCCCTAAAAGTGATTCTTTCTATAATGGCCATAATTCTTACATGTTGCTCTAATAATCAGGAATTGCTAAAACTCTACTTTTTCCCTCTATGTATTTTTATTTTTTTTATTTTTTATTTTTTTTAATTGCGATGGCGCTTAGCACCCCCCTTGCCGAGGCCTTTGCCATCCTTCCCACGACCAGACGTGGTTGCTGTCGCAGTCTGTATTTTTGAAAATATGTATTTATTTACTTGGCTGCATTGGCTCTTTCACTGTGGCACACAGATTCTCTAGTTGTGATGCATGGGCCCAGAGCACATGAGTTCAGTAGTTGAGGCAGTCAGGTTTAGTTGCTCTGGAGCCTATAGGATCTTAGTTCTGTGATCAGATATCAAACTGGTATCCCGTGTATTGCCAGGTGGATTCTTAACCAGTGGACTACTAGGGAAGTCCTCCTGCTGTGTATTTTTAAAATAATTTGAAAGGAATCTATATTGTAATCAAAGCAGTTTATCTATTCATTTTATGTGAATTTTATCCTTTTGTTCAGTATGTCTGCCTCAAGGAATCCATGTTGTAGAAATACCATTATATAAACAGAAAATTATATATAGAACAGTATACAATTGCAATGATGCCTTAACACTGAAGAATAGGAACAATTTAAACATCCAGTAGGGAGTTTATTAAATAAACTATAGTACATTCATATAATGAAATAAGCAGTTATAAAAAATAAGACAGCACTATGTGTTAACATTGGAAGGTTGAAAAAGCAAATTGTGAATTTGTTGTTGTTTAACCGCTAAGTTGTGTCTGACTCTTTGGGACCCCATGGGCTGTAGTTGGCCAGGCTCCTCTGTCCATGGAGTTCTCCAGGCAAGAATACTGGAGTGGGTTGCCATTTCCTTCTCCAGGGGATCTTCTCCACCCAGTGATAAAACCCGGGTCTACCGCATTGGCAGGTGAATTCTTCCGAGATGATGCTAGCCATAAAGAACCTGCCTGCTAATGTAGGAGACTTAAGAAATGTGGGTTCAGTCCCTGGGTATGGAAGATCCCCTGGAGAGGAGGGCATGGCAACCTGCTCCAGTCTTCTTGCCTGAAGAATTCCACAGACAGAGGAGCCTGGCAGGCTACAGTCCACAGGGTCACAAACAGTTGGACATGACTGAAGCAACTGAGCGCACACACAAGCCATCAGGGAAGCACCAAATTGTGAATACATATTGTATATTCTCATTTTTAAAAAACGGTGAGATGTGTTTATGGATAGACAAATATAGAGGAGGATACAAAGCATCTTAACATGGGTCTATCAGGTTTGGATGAAGACATGATCTTTCACTTTCTTGTTATGTCTCTTTTAAAGTTTGTACAGTAAACGTGAATTAATTTTGGAATTAAACACATTTCTCTTTAAAAGATTAAACAAGTCAATTTTTAACATCACAGCATAGCTATTAGGTGAGTACTGGTTTTCTAAAGATTCAGAATATTTTGGAGACTCTTCTTTTATAATCTCCTTCAGAACTGCTTGACCTTAGTTTATGTCTCTCTCTCTCTCCTGATTGTAGCACACTGGATCCCAAGTAATAGTCACTTAGAGCAAAACTGAGAATTTGCTTAAGGGATGAGTTGAGGAGAGAAGTAGTTGACAACAGAAATTTGACCAGTTAGATTGTAACTGCGTTAAGCAGCCTTAAACCATGAAGAATTCAAATAGTATTAAATTCTAAGGAAAGGTTTTGATTAAGAGGTTTGATAAAGGTTTTGAAAAAATCATCTCAAACAGTGGCTTGGTAAGAATAAAGGCATGGAAATAAGTCATGTTGTGTTTGTGCAAGGGAGAAATTAATTTCAGTGTGAATTGCCCTCAGAAGTAGGTTCACTGCCACATTGATCAATAGGAATTGTCAGATGAGGGCTCCAGGAGGATTGATACAAGTGAAGAATCTGGGCAGGTGATGTACATAAAATGCTAGACCAGGGAACTTAGAAGTCAACCATAGTAGGTGAGTTGTTACTGTCAGTGGTTGGTGAGCTCATCATCAGTTAGTCATTATGAGGCCAGAACTGCTAATCTGACACTACCACAGCTACTGGTTGCATTTTTTTTCATAAGCAAGTCTTGGTTCATTGTAAGGTTTCCTTTCCTTAGCTTTTCTGATAGTTCCAAGACTTTGTTATATCTTGACATAGTAACACACACATAAAGCTTTGAACATTGAAATGTATACTTCACATTCAAATTGGGGTCCATGCATGTGGATTCAGTATGTCCTCAGTCTTGTTTAAATTATTTCTACCACTTTTGTCCACCCCTGTGCATAGTGTCCCCAGTGCCACTGAGTACATTAAGTGATTTTTAATGTCTAGTAATTTTTTCAGTGATAGGGAAACTATATCAGAGTTTGAAGATGGGACATTTATTGTACTTAACTAAAAGTTTTTTTTATAACATGGACTCTAGATAGGGTATGTCATATCTGCAGGGTGTCTATGTTTTAGACATTTTAAAGACATTTTATTTGTATAGCCAATATAGTAAGTGTTTGAGTGGAATTCTCTTTGATGCAATGTTTTTCCTTCCAGACCAGAATCCGTAGAAGCTAGCCCTGTGGTAGTTGAGAAATCCAACAGTTATCCCCACCAGTTATATACCAGCAGCTCGCATCATTCACACAGTTACATTGGTTTGCCCTATGCGGTAAGTGTCAAACATTTCTTTGGAAGGTTTTTTTATATCTGTATATAAATCTGTATTTTTTACATCTAAAAGTTGAAAGTTGATGTATGTGGTGTTATGCCTAAAACTGAATATTTAAAATGCAGACTTTTTATACTATCTAAACAATTAGGTATATAATTTGTAGTTTAATTTGTCATTGATCTAATTATATTTATTCAAGGGATTAAAATTCTATAAGAGGAATTCCTTAGAAATTTTTATAGTATTATTATTTTGCTTTTTATGCTTTTACTAGTTAAGTGTTATAATTCTTTACCTTCTCTATAAAAAGATTGTAGGTAGAATTATACTATCTACTGTTGATTTTAAATTATATAGTAATTTATATGATAAATTATATAGTTACCACTGATTTAGCTCTTATATGTCAAGCTCTGTGCTGAGCTTGACATATATATATATTTTTTGATATATATATATATATATATTAGCTTGACTAATATGTATTTTTACATATATTATCTAATTTTCAAAAACAACCTCATAGGTATAATTTTCATCCCCATTTAATAGCTGAGAAAATGAAAGCTTATCTAAGTTAACTTATCGAGTGTTGCATAGCTAGTAAGAGGCAGAGTATAGACTGAAACAGCTGCAGAACTGAACACATTTGTGGTATTATCGAGTTGCCATTATCAGAAATTTTTAGAACAGTCTTTTGGACTGGTGGGATGATTTGGGAGAATGGCATTGAAACATGTATAATATCATATATGAAACGAGTCGCCAGTCCAGGTTCAACGCACAATACTGGATGCTTGGGGCTGGTGCACTGCGACGACCCAGAGGGATGGTACGGGGAGGGAGGAGGGTTCAGGATGGGGAACACATGTATATCTGTGGCGAATGCATGTTGATATATGGCAAAAACAATACAATATTGTAAAGTTAAAAAACAAAATAAAATATAAAAAAAAAGAAATTTTTACCACTTGGACCAGAATAAAAAATACCCAAACTTTAAAAATCCCTATTGTATACTGTCTAGTGACAATATGTCTTTTGTAATTGTTTTTGTTATTCTTTGGCCTCTATTTTCTAAGGGTTTTGTGTTTATTTTTTTTAACCATCACTATTCTCACATCTTGTATTGTGAAGATGACCAAGGTTGTAGGTAGATATTTTCATTTATTATGGTTTAAAATTTAGTTTCAGCAAGTCACTATTTTAAAGATATTAAGGAAGAAATGGGCCAATCTCATCTCTCTCAAATAGGTTAAAGACTGAATTTTATTTAAGTTGCTTAGATCATACTGTTACTGAAATTACATTGTGCTGTGTTTGTGTTTAATTATCCAGGACCATAATTATGGTGCTCGTCCTCCTCCAACACCTCCAGCTTCCCCTCCTCCATCAGTTCTTATTAGCAAAAATGAAGTAAGCATCTTTACCACTCCTAATTTTGATGAAACTTCCAGTGCTACTACAATCAGCACATCTGAGGATGGAAGTTATGGTACTGATGTAACCAGGTGCATATGTGGTTTTACACATGATGATGGATACATGATCTGTTGTGACAAATGCAGGTAAAATATTTCATGCTGTTTGCTTGTTTTCTTGAATGCTCCTAATGTTTGTGATTGTTAATGTTGGAAAAGATAATTAAAGTTGCTTTGAAAGGAACTGATAAATGAATTTTTAAAGTGATCCTTCTGCTACTATCATTGCAATCTGTTTTGCTCCTAGAAAGTGCCCCTATGGGAAAGAAAGAAAGAAAGAAAAAAAAAACTATCTTAAGAGTTTTTTTGGAAATCCTTGTTAATTGAGTAATAGGCAATCAGTTCTAAACTGTATACAGAATCACACCTCTCTTTTCACTCATTCAATAGTAATACACTACATAAAGTAGACAAGATACAAATGAGAGGAGAATTGAGTCCTGTGTATTTCCTTTGGAATTATTTGTGCTGTATAGTCAACTGTGATTTTCCAGTTTGGGGGAATTATACATTTGATTGATGTTTGTTTGACCTGACTCTCTCACCTCCTTTTGACTTGAACCTTGCAGCACTCTGGAGTCTCCTTGAACCAGAACCACAGTCTCCCCTCCCCCAACCCTGGTTCAACCACCAAGAAAGGCCTCCTCCCCTAGAGAAGGTGTGATTGGGACAGAAAGTGGGGTTTTGTTTTCTTTCTTTATCTTTTTTTCTGGTGGGAGGGAGTTGGGGAGGATGGAGAGGGAATAGTAGGATTTCAACCTGAAAGTTACTGAGTCCATCCCCTGCATAGGCTGGGAAGCAGAGAGTATTTAAGCAGTATTTAAGCACTGTAGGGGGTAAGAAAGTTTGATAGTTTTCAGAATATCCTGGATCTGGTCCTTAAGGCATAGCTTCATTATTTTATTTGAAATAGTATTCATATTTGAATGTGAGTATAATATTTGGCCTTGTTGAGCCAAATATAAATTACTTTGCATTATTTGTAATCTGTTCCCATCTGTTAAGTTAGGTGATTAGGAGTGAGATGTAATTGATACAAACATGCAGTTAGGGTTATATTTCAAAAAGGTGATTTACCTTTGCCAAAAATGGGGAAAATTAGTCTTAAGTGAAATGTGAAATTTGATGTTATTTTTATGGAAAGTTGTAATATTAATACTTTGAGTTAATTTTAATAATAAAACTATATTGTGATACTTTTTCAAATTAACAACTAAACTTATGGTACATACTATTACCATGAGCAATCACCTCAGTAAGTTAATTCAGGAGGTAAATTTAAAATCAAAGAACATAACTTCACTGGTAACTTGTTTTCCTCATTATTTTTTAATTACTTAGCAACTCTCAATTCATATTTTAACCAATCATATAAAATATCTCATAGCTGATTTTTGTCTTATGTGATAAATTATATACCATTTGACAGTATTTTTATTCTAATGCATAATCTAAAGTGTTTTTCTTTTGATTAATTGCAATGATCTATATATAATATATAATTATATCTATTAGAAAATAGTGAAATAGTTCTTAGGATTTATACCTATCTACAAACTCTTGAAGGACCAGTTCACATATATTGGATTATTCAAGGTATTTGCTTTTTAGCAACTGGTCTATTTGTTATGAATTTTTTGTTATTCTACTTTTCTACTGCTTAACCTGGAGTATAATATATACTACCAGGCTTAATCTTTTTTCCTCTATTCTTGTTTTACATTGGCTCTATGTATTTTCATGTACCTGCTGCCCATACTCTTTTTCAAGTTTGCCAACTAGAGCTCTGATATTTATTCATTTCCTAGTTTTATTTCTTCTCTTGTCTCCATGACACAATTACTTACCCCCCAAATTTAACATAATTTGTTATCCTAACTCTCATCAAGTGCTTTGCTTTTCTTTTAAACTTTTTTCCCCTATCATCTTTGATATATAGACAGTTATCTTTACATTCTACCAATTCTTGTCCCAACATCCTCAGTTAAGAAAGAGCAAGATCATAGCAGTTAACTTAGTAGCTTTTATGTATAAATTATATATATTAAAAGTAGCTCATTACTGTATAAGGAATAAGATTATTTTTAGAACAGGCATATATATCAGCTATAGACCAATTAAAGTTTTGGCCATAAAATAGCCTCAAACTTGAGAAGTTTGCCTCAAGCTGCTCCATGTATTACTCTTAAAAATAGAGTTCATAATAAATTTAGTCTCTATCTTCATGGAATGACTCTTGGATTCTTTAACTTCATCTTCTCTGCCATCATTCTAGTTCTTTCGGTTCTTTAACTTAGATCTGGAATGTTGGAAAAGCCTTTTAGTTGATTTTTATACTTTCAGTTTTTTAAATTTTTTTAAATACTATATACCATCAAAACAACCTCTGGTTGTTACCTGTTGCCAGTTAGAGGAGTGCTACACACACTTTGACATTCCAGGTTCTGTATACTGTAAATACACTTTACTAATTGAATTTTATTCCCCTCTGTTTCTCAAAACGAACATTCTTCAAATACATTAACTGCCTCTGACTGTTGCTCTCTATATCCATCTACTTGAGAAAATGTTGCTATGTGACATTTCTGTCTTCATAATTTCCCATGTGAGGTTCTCTTCAAGTCCCATTATTCTCCAGGATGCTTTTCCCATTAATACCAAATAGTGTGGATATCTGCAGCTTGTGATTTGTAATAAAATATGTACCTTTTACATTTTAATATTATATTTGCTTTAGAAATTTGTATCATGTAGATGATATCCCATATTTGTCCTCTTACTTTTACATCTCAAAGTTTTATCTTCCCGAGGACATATTTCTATGAATTCTTCACATTACCTTTTATACTACTAAACTCAAAATAGGCACTTATTAAGTGATAGTTAAATAGAATGTCAAATCTTAATTTAAGTATGATTTTAATAATATTTTGTATGTTCTGCTTTTTTTCCCCCCTTCCTTTTTAAAGTGTTTGGCAACATATTGACTGCATGGGGATTGACAGGCAGCATATTCCTGATACATATCTTTGTGAACGTTGTCAGCCTAGGTAAGTTGTGCATGTAGTAAAACTGCCAGTAATTTTACCGAGGTAATCTTTAGTTACTAGAAGTTTATATATGAATTCTAGATTAAGCAATTAGTGGATACTGTGTTAATATGGGCTTCATTTTTATGATTTGGGGTTTTGTTTGTTTTCATTCTGACATCCCTAAAATCAGGAAGAATCTTTCCATTGATAATGTGTCATGGTTTATTTTCTATCTAGGGTTTTTAATAATGCATAAAATCCTAGTGCATTTTCTAAGTGACATCTTTTTTCAGTGGACTGCACATTATGTTAAAAAGTTATTACAATGGCCTTCCCTTCTAATACACAGTTTTGTAGGGCTTATACTATTATTCCACCTATTGGCAATAATGTGTTTTCTTGCCGTTTCTTTTTCTGTGTTTTTAAAAAATCTTTTTAAATGGACATTTCAAACCTATATAAAAGTACTGGTATAAGGAACCCACATGTTTCTACCACCCTGCTTCAAAAGTTCTCAATAATCTTTTCATTTACACTGCTGTGAATTTTTCTCCTTCATGTATTTTAATGCAAATCTCAACTATATTATTCCATTCATATGTATCCGTATATATATTTAAGTATACATATATTTCTGTTTATATATTTCAGTATGTATCGATAAAAGAATTCTTAACAAAAATCTGTAATCACAAAACGATTAGTATACTTGCAACAAAATCTGCTACATTTAACCACTTTTTATTTTTATTTATTTATTTTTTTACTCAAATAAGTCTCAAGTTTTATTAAGATCTTCTATAAACACATCTATTCGCTACTGAAAACTGAAACAGCACATCAAAAAATTTTATTACTATTTAACACACTAATAATGCTCTGGCCAAACCAGACAATGTTATCTTTACATTCCTTCCCAAGTTAATTTGTTTCAAATTCTTGATATTGAGTTTCAACTTCAGGGTTAAGAAACAGGCAATACCTGAGACTTCATTAGTACTTCATGGTGTCAGATCAAAGTGGAATTAGTGTGTATTCAAGTCATTTCAATTCCAAGCTACATATAGATTCCTCATAAGTTAAAACTGTATTAAGGTAGAAAAGAGATGCAAGTGAAAAAGACAAACTTACAATAAATATTATACTTACCTGGCAGGGGAGATACCATGATCACTTTTTATTTTTAAACATTATTTATTTATTTATTTTTGGCTATTCTGGGTCTTCATTGCTGCATAGGCTTTTCTCTAGTTGAGGTGAGCAGAGGCTTCTCTTCAGTTGCAGTGTGGAGGCTTCTTTTGTTGGGAGCACAGGCTCTAGGGCGTCGGGGCTTCAGTAGTTGTGGCACATGAGCTCAGTACTTGCAGCGTGAGGACTCTGGAACTCAGGCTGAATAGTTGTGGCACATGGGGTTCGTTGCTCTGCAGCTTGTAGGCTCTTCCCAGATCAGAGATCAAACCTGTGTCCTCTGCCTTGGCAGGCGGATTCTTTACCACTGGACCACTAGGGAAGCCCCCATTCATGCTCGTGCTTAGTCGTGTCTGACTCTTTGTGACCCATTGGACTGTAGCCCACCAGTCTCCTCTGTCCATGGGACTCTACAGGCAAGGATACTGGAGTGAGTTGCCATTTCTTTCTCCAGGAAATCTTCCCAACCCAGGAATTGAACCTAAGTCTCCTGTTTTTACTGCATTGCAGGCAGATTCTTTAGCCACTGAGCCCTCAGGAAAGGCCCCAGCCTTTCTTAAAGTATTGATCGTTGATATACATCTCTTTTAAGTCTCTAGTAATCTAAACCTATACTCTTTACCCCACCAACCTCAATCTCCTTTGCAGTTTGTTTCTTTAAGGGAATGAATTGTTTATCCTGGTGAGTTTACCAATTCCATTTTCATGATTTAACAGTTTTCTCTCTATATTTCTGTAAATAGTGTGTGATTAGATTTAGATCCCCCTCCTTTTTTGGGGGTAAGACATAGACATAGACTGTATTCTATCAGGTGACACGTAATATATGAATGGGACCCATAGATAGTCATTTTTAAGATCTATTAATTTATTAGGGGTTGGTTGCAAATTAAGTGATGTGTTAATTCTGTTGCTTATCACTTATTAGCTGGACTGTTTCTGTAGAACTTCCCCGTATTAACTGTTCCGTTCTTTTATATTTTACTGAGGAATGGCAGGATAAATGCTTGTTGATTTGTAGTGTTTATCTGTTTTTAGAATAATGAAAAGAATTTTAAGAAGTCAGGGGTTTAAACATATTGAGTATCAGCATATTGCAGTTATCAGCATGACAAGATATCTCAGGCTTATTTATACTTCTGTGCCCCAAGCTCAGAATAGGTTTTCAAGACCAGAATCTGAGAGCTAGTAATGTTCCTTCCTACTGGTCTTCTCAGTGTTCCTATGTCTTTTTAGTAGACAAAGCTAGTCTACTATAAGTTTTGTCTGTTTATTTTTAAGATAAAATACAGGTGCTTATATTGATAATTGCAATTTAAATTTAGGGATACAGTTGACCCTTGAACGGCATGGATTTGAACTATGCATGCCCACTTATGTGTGAATTTTTTTCAATAGTAAGTACTACAAAACTACACACGCTGCATTTTAGCACCCCTAACCCTCTCATTGTTCAGGGGTCAACTGTACAAGGTTTTCATCTTACTGTTTCTATATTCCATCTGTGTCTCCTTCTATGCTAGTTTTCAACAATGCAGTCAGTAGTGTAATTAGAGTATCACATAATTTTCTCAACTGCTTAATCGCATAGAAGAATATAACAGTTTCAGAGTAACAGTACCAACATTATCACCAACAATATGATTATATAAAAAGTTTATAACTTTTTTCCCCCTTTAGATATTTTCCATAGGGATGTATAGTTAATTTATTGTGTTTAAGTTCTTTTGAAAGAATTTTACTGTTTACACACTACACACTTCAGGCTTTGGTTGTTTTATTTTTGATTTTTGAGAAGTTAACCTTTTCAAGTAATGTAGATTCACATGCATTTGTGAAATAATACAGAGATCCTTTGCATCCTTTATTCAATTTCTCCCAGTGGTAACATCTTGAAAAACTGTTAATACAATATCACAGGCAGTATACTACATTGGTATAGTCAAGATACAAAAAATTTCAATCACGAAGATCCCTCATGTTGCCTTTCTAGACATATCCACCTCTTTCCACTCCGATATTTGACCCTTGGCAACCACTAATCTATCTATAGTCTATTCCAGTAATTCTGTCATTTAGAGACAGAAATGAAATTACACAATATGTGACCTCTTGGGATTGGCTTTTTTTTTTAACTGAGCAAAATTCCCTGGAAAACCAGCTAATTTGTGGCATGTTATCAGTATTTTGTGGTTTTTTTTTTTCCTTTTTCAGATTAGTGTTATATGGTATATATGTACCAGAGTTTGTTTAACCACCCACTGAAGGACATTAGGGTCATTTCCACTTTTTTGGCTATTACAAATAAAGTTGCTGTGAACATTTGTGTACAGGTTGGGGTGTGAACCTAAGGTTTGCTTGCTCTGGTATATGCCCAAGAGTGCAGTTGCTTGATCATTTGGTAGTTGCATGTTTGCTGTTGTTGTTTAGTTGCTCAGTCGTGTCCAGCTCTTTTACGACCCTGGACTGTATCCCATCAGGCTCCTTTGTCCATGGGATTTCCCAGACAAGAACCCTGGAGTGGATTGCTATTTCCTTCTCCAGGGGATCTTCCCAACCCAGGGACTGAAACCCCATCTCCTTCACTGTGGGAGAGTTCTTTACCACTGGGCCACTTGCAAAACCCCAGTTGCATGTTTAGTTTTATAAGAAATTGTCACGTTGTCATGCAGCAGAAACCAGCACAACATTGTAAAACAGATATCCTCCAATTAAAAATAACTTTTCAAAAAAGTGTCAAATTATTTTGCAGAGTAGTTGTATCAGTTTACTTCCTATGAGAAATGGATGAGTAATAATTTTATTTTTAAGAATTACTTTTTATATCTTACTTGTATAGTCATATGCTTATTTAGTTATGTAAGAAGTAGTCCCATCATTCCTGTTCCTTTGACTTTGAAAGTAACAGTTTTTAAAAAAATCAATTATTCCTTCCAATTTTTGTTATACTAGAAATAGATATGCACATGGTGGTGGTTTAGTCACTAAGTCATGTCCAACTCTTGTGATCTCATGGACTGTAGCCCACCAGGCTCCTCTGTCCATGGGATTTCCCAGGCAAGAATACTGAATTGGGTTGCCATTTCCTTCTCCAGGGGATCTTCCTGACACAGGGATCAAACCCAGGTCTGTTGCATTGTAGGCGGATTCTTTACCCACTGGGCCACCAGGGAAGTACGGATATGAACATGTATATTTGTATTCCCCTCCTTACTTAGATAAGCAGTGGCACATAGAGTTTTTGCCACAGTAGTCTTTTGTCTTAAAAATTTGTTCTGAAGATCACTTCATGTTAATAATATAGAAATTAACTTCTTCCTATAACTCAAGATGCTCCATCTTTTACATGTTGTATACTTTAGCCCTTTGAGTGGACCTTTGAGTTGTTTCCAGTCTTTTGTAATTGCAAATAGAAGTGAGATTGTTCAGTAAAAGGGTAAGTGTATGTGTAAAATTTTGTCTGATACCACCAAATTCCCCTCCAGTAGGAACTGTTCAATTTTGAATCTCCACCAGTCATGGATAAGCGTGCCTATTTTCCCCCGCCTCACAACAGAGTTTTTGATAGACTTGGATTTTTGCTGATTTAACTAAATGAGAAATGGTAATCTCACTGTGATACTTTTCATTGCTTATGAGTGAGGTTTTTCTATGTGACTTTGTTTCACCTTTAATAGTTACTAGCCTTTTGCCAGAGGAGAAGGCAATGGCACCCTACTCTAGTACTCTTGCCTGGAGAGTCCCATGCATGGAGGAGCCTGGTGGGCTGCAGTCCATGGGGTCGCTAGGAGTCGGACACGACTGAGCGACTTCACTTTCACTTTTCACTTTCATGCATTGGAGAAGGAAATGGCAACTCACTCCAGTG
The DNA here is from genome assembly GCF_000754665.1 of Bison bison bison. Classification (NCBI taxonomy): domain Eukaryota; kingdom Metazoa; phylum Chordata; class Mammalia; order Artiodactyla; family Bovidae; genus Bison; species Bison bison. Next base: position 614,415 of record NW_011494734.1, read on the forward strand.
TTCTTGCCTGGAGAATCCCAGGGACGGGGGAGCCTGGTGGGCTGCCGTCTCTGGGGTCACACAGAGTCGGACACGACTGAAGTGACTTAGCAGCAGCAGCAGCAGCCTTTTGCCAGAGAGTTTTTTTTTTTTTTTTTTTAACATATTAGACTCTTTTATTTTTAATCATGAGGTAAATATCTACTGATGAATTCAGTAAGAGTTAGTTAAAAACTGACCATTAATGAGGATAGTCACGTCAGCAATAACTGGCTGTCATTCTGTGATAACTAGAGTTATCAGTAATGCTAGGATAGTTTTGACCTACTAGACATTAAGGCAAGTCTGAGTAGCAGGTACTTCAGTCTAAAGCCCTTATTCTCCCAAATAACTGTATCTAGGTATCTGACCTTTAGACTAATAAGTTTAGACAGGGAAAACGTTGCAAGGGTGGTGAGGGGGGCAAATAAAACAATTACTATGGATGTTCTAGTTCATGAGTGGAGGCTGGAACAGGTTAATAAAATATTTTAGTTGTTAAATGTTTAGTGTTTATCATTTCAAAAATGGAAATAATTTAGGCAAATAGTAATTATTTAGTGTTTATCATTTCAAAAATGGAAATAATTTAGGCAGATAGTAATAGTGCAATAATTATATTACCATTTCCCCCTAAACTTCTGCTTTTAAATATTCAGTTTGGGAAAAAGTAGGGCTTCCCTGGTGGCTCAGATGGTAAAGAATCAGCCTGCAATAACGGAGACCTGGGTTCAGTCCCAGAATTGGGAAGATCCCTTGGGGGAGGGCATGGCAACTCACTCCAGTATTCTTGCCTGGAGAATCCCCAAGGACGGAGGAGTCTGGTTTTCTAAGTAAAAAATTGTTTTCTTAACACAACAGAGTCAGTTAATTGGCATCTACTGCTAATTATGCTAATCAAATCTAAACTGCAAGGCAAGTGATAGTACACATAATTTATGTTGTTCATTTTTCAATAAGAATACTAGAGAAATCATAAAGTTTTTATCACATTAAAACAGATCTGCTTTGTATCTAAGTTTATGAAAGCTTGATAAATATGTTAATATTTTAATTATAGGAGTTTGGATAAAGAGAGGGCGGTGCTACTACAACGCCGGAAAAGGGAAAATATGTCAGGTAGGTAAAAAGGATCTATAGTAAATGAACTTTAGTATGACTGAGAGAATAAGTGCCCTGCGTGTTTTTAGTCAGATATAAACCCCTGGCTAATGAACATTGGTTATATGTATAATTTACTATCTCAGGTATACATTTTAAATATTCTTTTTTATAGATTTTATAGAACAGTAGTATTTAGTTTAGAATATATGGAAAACAAAATTAAAATTTAAAATCATATTTTCGTGCACATAGATAACCTTTTGGTTTAAAGAAGTAAAATATGTTTGTTCTTTAGAAAGATGGTGATCCATTAGTTGATCACGTGGAATAGTATATATTTTATTTTTAGGAATAGGATTTAAAGGTGTAACATATGCTAAACTTTCACTGCGGCTTTTAAAACATGTTGACACCAATACAAGTGGTTTTGAATAATGATAAGTTTTTTGAATTGTTTGATGAATATTTAAATTGTTTCTAGCATTTTTGTTTTGTCTTGTTTTTGTTATTACAAATAGGAAGGTCAGTGAAACCCTTTTAGATAGTGTTTTTTGTTTTTTTTGTACGTGTCCCATTTTATCTTTGGATAGATCCCTAGATATGGGGTTGCTGGGTGAAAAGGGTAAGTGTATATAGAAATTTGCTAGATATGGCTCAGTTAATTCCCCTTCATAAAGAAGTTTTAATGACAGACACTGGCAATGTTTGTAGGTGTCTGTTTCCCATGGTCACACCATCTGAGTACCTTGTCAGATTTTGTATCCTTTCTAGATTAATGTATAAGAAATATATTTGTAATTTGCATTTAAATGTGTCTTACTATGAGTGAGGAAGTGGGGGAAAAACTTTTATTCTTCAGAAAGATAGAGACATAATAGTTTGTTATGTAGAATGTTATTTTATTGTTTGAAATAGAAATATTATTTATGCAATAATTTTTATTTTGCCTTGGAAGATGGTGATACCAGTGCAACTGAGAGTGGTGATGAGGTTCCTGTGGAATTATATACTGCATTTCAGCATACCCCAACATCGATTACTTTAACTGCTTCAAGGGTTTCTAAGGTTAATGATAAAAGAAGGAAAAAAAGTGGGGAGAAAGAACAAAATATTTCAAAATGTAAAAAAGTAAGTTTTTTCTGTTATGAAGATGACTAGAAGGGAAGTGACAGTTTTACAGGAAAGACAGGAGAATTATGGATAGTATTAATAGCTAGAAAAGGTAGCAGGATCTAAGTTTAATTAAAAAAACATTAAAATTTTTTAATGTGTTTTATAGATTGAAATGGAGTGGAGAAAAATGTTTGCAAACTGCTTTGAAATCATCACTGTGATGAGACTAGTTATAAAAATGCAAAAGATAAAGTAAGATTTAGTGAAGGTTGCTGTTCTATAAAACAGAAATAAGAGTGCTAAATTTTTAGTAGCTTATAAATGGGTAGAGGTTTGTAGCTGTTTGTTTCTGAATCATGTTTAATCATTTTAATAAGGCTACATACACATTTGTTGAGTTTCTTACTATCTAGATTTTTCTCACTTAAATTTTTGTATTAAAATACAGAAAACTGTAAAGAGTGAAATTATACCTAGATATAAAATGAAGTTTTACCCCCAGAAAACATTGTTTTTTTTGGAGTAATTCTTCATGATATTTGATTACTTAATAGGCAGCATGTACTTTTAAATACATTTTTCCATTTTCTAATTTCACCTTCCTATTTAAAGTAAGTCTTGATGCTAATAGTCTTCACATATATGTCTCTCTAATTTTGCTTCTGTATACAACTATAACCAAATTCTACCTCTGTTTTCTGACATGTTATCTTTACTTACACTGTTCCCTTCATTACTAGACTATTCTTTTCTCCATCTTTATCTTTTAAACTCCTATTCTACTTTGAAGCCCATCTGAAGCACTTCTTTTTCAATGAAATTTGCTTTTCTCCTATCAAATATGATCATCTTTCTTTGTATTTCACCATAGCACTTGAACCTGTTATTATAGCACTTAATCACATTCTGCTTTATTTCATTGTTACTTTCCTCATCTCAGAGTGTAATGTACAGAGGAAGAGATCATCTATTAAGTGCATTTTACAATTTAGGAAGTCATGTTTAGGTATTAACGGTTTTTTTCTCTCATGTTGAGTTAGTAATACTTCATAAGGATTAGGAAAAAAAAAATCTAAGAACTGGGCGTAAAGATCTAGTTTGCTTTGCTGTTATGTTTTTACTACTGTTGGGGCAGTATGTAGTTAAAAATACATAGCAAAAAGATGCATCTAATTTTGCTTTTTATTCAACCTGTTGTTGTGGCTGATTGTTAAAAATGTGAATGGAGTTCACAGTGGACATTCTGGACAGATGACTTTTTAAAAATACTCATAAACACCTAGTAAGGTGTTGCTGGTTGCTGTTTTAGCAATTCAGAGCTTTGACATAAAGTGTTAACACTGTTAAAGACATAGATTGTGTATTGTGACCCATATATTAGGAGTTTTAAAACTTTATTGTTAAAATTTTCCAGTTTTACTTGAATTTTTTAAACTTGATATTTTTTCATAAAATGATTGTCAGCACATATTAACTTATGAATGTTCTTTTATTATTTTCTTTCAGTGTTTCCTCTGTAAACCAAACTTGTATCTTCTTTCATCATACTTCAGATTTTTCTTTTGTTTCAGCTGCACAGCCATTATGCAGGTTTAAAATCTGTAAATCATCTTCAGTCTTTGATATTCACTATTGATTTTTCCTTTGGAATGTCTCTTCTCTGTTTTCTTATTTTTCTTCATTTTTGCTTCTACAAACCCAGTATGCCCTGATAGTAGTATAGTAATACCTTCTTTAATTTCTCCAACTTTATCCTCTTTCCACTTCAGTCACTCTGCACTTGGTTATGACATTTTCTGCAAATATTGTTTTATATCACTTCTCTGCATGC
>NW_011494734.1:618580-624584 GCF_000754665.1 Bison bison bison
TTGTTCTCTGCATGCTAAGTCACTTCAGTTGTGTCCAAGTCTTTGCAACCCTATGGACCATAGTCTGCCAGACTCCTCTGTCCATGGGATTTCCCAGGCAAGAATACTGGAGTGGGTTGTCATTTCCTTCTCCAGGGGATCTTCTCAAGCCAGGGATCAAACCCATGTCTCTTATGCCCCTTGCGTTGGCAGGCGGGTTCTTAGCGTCACCTGGGAAGCCCTTCCCTGTTGAGAGGTATTTCATAGATTCCTCCATCATAATGAAGAACTTAAAGTATTTAAGCCAGAATCTTAAAATCTGACTGACTTTCATGACCTAATTTTACATTTTTTTAACCAGTCTTATGTCATACTGTTTTTAGTAGGTACAAGTGTGGTATGCTAGTTTTTGTTTTTTTTTTAATGCAACATATTTTTGCTTATTGCATGCCTTCTTTCTTATTTCTTTAGTACCAGAATTGTGTTCAGTTTCCCACATGGCTGAACAAATCCATTTTCTGTGTTCCTGGTTCTTTTTCCATATTTTATGTGAAGATTCTTTGCTGCTCTTACTGCTGCTGCTTCTCTTCCTCCTCCTCCTCTCTTTTAACAAAACTTGCTCTCTTCGAACAGTCTACACACAAACTTGGAACTTAAATTTGGAACTATAGTGCTTACTCTAGGTTTAATGTTTGTTAATCTCTTTAAATACAGAGTTAATCTCTCTAAATATACTCACTTTGTGGAGTGGAGTGGTGAAGTGAGTCTTAAATTCCACTTTAGAATGTGGCAGAATAGAGAGTTCCCATTAAATATTTGTTAAGTACAATTCTGTTTACCACATTGCTTATTATTTGAGTCCCAATAGGTGCTCAAATACTACTTGCTAGTTGACCTAGAAAATTAAAGTAATAACAAAATTGTTTTATCCCCACGCCAAATCTTGGCTCATGATTTAAAACTTCTATAATATTTTTAATACCTTCCAACTTTTATCAGGTGTTTTTCCATGATTGTATTTTAATATTGAGCAAATAGAAAATTTAGACATTTTCTTAGCATTATATGCATACATATTTTCATGTTTTTGCATTGTCTGTATTTATTTTTAATAGTTTAGTGTTCTAGTAGATGATTTTACTTCAGTATTCCCTTAGTTCTGACTATATTGGTTTTTACCATATTTTGTGTAATTTATGCAATTTCAAAAAAAAGCTTGAGTGAGATCATTCTTAAATATTAATTTATCCAGTTTTTAAAGATCTAACTCAGAATTCTGTGTTATTTCAGGCCTTTCGTGAAGGATCTAGGAAATCATCAAGAGTTAAGGTAAACACATTGAATCTAAGCCCTTACTATCAATTGTCAAGTATCTAACAACTTACTAAGTGGTTGCTTGGTCATAATCTTTCATTAATGCTCTCTGCATTCTGTGTCATTTCATTGCTTATTATCTTTATGAAATAAAGTGGGAAGAAGTGGGACCATAGAGAATTCTAATTGGATTAATATATACCATTCTTGGAGTCTATTAACACTGTTAATATTAAACAAGAGGCGATAACATAAATGATTTCTAATATTGATTCATTTTTTGTTTATCATTGTATTCCATGTCTCTAGTGCCACTTTTTATAGTATACTAGACATATAAATACAAAATCACACTTGAAATTTGAAATTTTGCTCTTCTACATAGTTTGAATTCTAGGGATTTAGTCAAGTCAGTAGTTATAAAATACTTTGAAATCACCATAGACTCACCATGTAAGTACAAACTTGTTACTTGTACCTTGAATAATTAGTATACATCCTTAATTTTGTAGATGCCAGGATTGCTGAGAGAAGCAAGCCCTGCCCCTCTACCAAACCCCCAACCCCTCCCACCCCTCCCCAACTCTGCCTTCCCTTAAAAGATAGGTTTGTGTTGGATGATACAGATCAGCTACACAGTGTTACTCTTAGGTTTCTAGGATAGGTAGTAAAGGAGAATAAGTGTCTCAAGTTGGCAGATATTAAAATGGGATGTGGGAATAATATTAAAATGTATCTGTTGTCCCCATAGTATAAAGTATAATAATTAATTATCCCACATTCCTGAAAAACAGATCATTAAGTAGCTGTCAAATGATTATTCTTTCTTAAGAATGTTAATACATGGTGGTGTTCAACATACTGCAAGTCCAAAGTCTTATAAAATGTTCTTTATATGTTAAAGTTGGGTATTTTATGTTTACCATGTTAAATTTGTATTTATGGTATTTTTTATGATGCCAGAGTAAAGAGATCTGGAAAAGGGTTTTATATTAAACTCTTGGATCTATTGATCCTTCAGTGGTTTTCCTTTCTTTCCATTTTATCTAATCTGAATATCAGACTTAATGAGGAAGGAGCATCTTTACTTAACTGAAATATGTTTTCATTTATTGTGTAAGGAAGTGACTAAGAAATTAAAACTTTAAAAATGCTTTGTGCATCTTTGAAAATCTTTTCCTTTTCAAGGAAGATGTCTGTTTATGATCATAACATTTCCAGTAAGTGATTCTGTCATACATGAAAGAAGTTCAAGAGATACAGAAGAGCTCTGATCCACTTCTGTAGAGGAATTTTTTGTTTTGTTTTTTTTAAAAGGGGAACAGAAAAGAAAATTTAAATGGACTAGATTTCTTTAATAAAGGTGATAAAAATCTTAATATGTAGTGTCATGTAAGAGAAAGACAGATATCATTGTTATCACATATGGAATCTAAACAATATGAATAAATACAACAAAATGGAAACAGACTTACAGAGAACAAACACATGGTTACCAGTGGGAGAAGAGGGGATAAGGGTAAGATGAGGGTTAGAGGATTAAGAGTTACAAACTACTGTGTATGGAATAAATAATCTACAAGGATAATAAGAAGCACAGGGGATATAGCCACTATTATATAATAACTTTAAGTGAAGTATAATCTATAAAAATTTTGAACCACTGACATACACCTCAAACTAATATAATATTGTAAATCAACTGTACCTCTATGAATAAATAATGGGTAGTTAAAAAAAAGTGCTTGTAGACTTGTCTATATAATATATGAAAAAATTTTTGTATTACATAAACTATATTCACTGTGAAAAACTCTGAAAAATAAATAAAAATAAAGGCCAAAATATGTAATGTTTCATATTTGTATAAAAATCTATTATTTATCAAGTGATCAATTATTAATGTGGAATACGTGAGCCCATAAAATATCAATTAGTAAAATAAACCTACTCCTATCAAGTAGCTGGACAACTTACTATAGTTTGTTTCATTATAGAGGAGATACTTTTTGTGATAGTTTACTTACTTATACGTAAGGTGGACTGATGGTAAATTTTAGTTAAGTGTTAACTGTACACATGTACATGTTTAACAGCATATATAAAAATTTTCTTGAAATCTTTACGTGATTTTAAAATTTCATACTTACATCAAGTTGTACACATTATGGAAATTATCTTCTCATAAAGATGTTCAGTTCTGTAGAAATCAGAACAGCATTTACAAACAGCTTAATTGAAACTTTGTGTTAAGTCCATTATAAATTCACTATAAATTTGAATTATACTATCAGTAAGATACAATATATGTTTTTGTTATCTGCATTAATTCATTTTCATCCTGAGATTACAAATAACTGAGGGAGTCTGGCTTTAATAAATTTTAAAAATATGTGGTAATTATGCCTTTCTATAAATTTTATTCCAGCGAGAAAAGGGATTCCCTTTTTGTTTCATAAAACCTATTGAGAGGTTGTAACTTTTCACTACTTTGCATTTAGCATCCTTTTTTTTTTTTATTGGAGTATTGTTTTACTGTGGTGTGCTTCTGCTATACAGCAAAGTGAATCAGTTTTACATATACATATATACACTTTTTTAGATTCTTTTCCCATATAGGTCATTAGTATTGAGTAGAGTTCCCAGAGTATTGAATATTGAATAGGTCCTTCTTAGTTATCTATTTTATATTAGTATATATGTCAATCCCAATCTTGCAATTTATTCCTCCCCTGACCCTTTCACCCTTGGTAACCATAAATTTGTTTTCTACATCTGTGACTCTATTTCTGTTTTATAAATAAATTCATTTGTACCATTTTTTAAGATTCCACATATAAGTGATATCATCATAATTGTCTTTCTCTTTTTTGCTCAGTCTGACAGTCTCTCCATCCATCCATGTTGCTGCAAATGGCATTATATTTTGTTATTTTTAGGGCTGAGTAATGTTTCATTTAATATATGTACCACATCTTCTTTATCCATTCATTTGTAGATAGACATTTAGGTTGTCCATTCCTGGATATTGTGTATAGTGCTGCAGTGAACAATGGGGTGCCTGTATCTTTTTGGATTATGGTTTTCTCTGGACATATGCCCAGGAGTGGGACTGCTGAATCGTATGGTAGCTCTATTTTTACTTTTTACAGAATGTCCATACTATTCTCAATAGCGGCTGTAGTAATTACATCTCCACCAACAGGATTGGAGGATTCCGTTTTCTCCACACCCTGTCCAGCATTTATTGTTTGTAGACTTTTTGACTATGGCCTTTCAGACCAGTGTGAGGTGATAACCTCATTTGATTTGCATTTCTCTAATGATTAGTGATGTTGAACATCTTTTCACGTTCTTTTTGGCCATCTGTATGTCGTCTTTGGAGAAATGTCTATTTAGATCTTCTGCCCATTTTTTATTTTTATTTTTTTCAATTGAGCTGCATAAGCTGTTTGTTTATTTTGGAGATTAATCTCTTGTCAGTCACTTCATTTGTAAGTATTTTCTCCCATTCTATAGGTTGTCTTTTTTATTTTGTTTATGGTTTTCTTTGGTGCGCAAAAGCATTTAAATTCAGTTAGGTTCAGTTTTTAAAATTTTCATTACTTTAGGAGGTGGATCAAAAAAGGTATTGCTGTGGTGTAGCATTTAGCATTCTTAAGGAAATGGCAACCCACTCCAGTATTCTTGCCTGGAGAATCCCATGGACAGAGGAGCTTGGTGGGCTACAGTCCGTGGGTCGCAAAGAGTCGGACACGACTGAGTGACTTCACTTTCACTTTTCTTTCACTTTCAAACCTTTTAAAAGGGGATATGGAGGGGGGCAAGCACTTAAGCTTAAAGGTCCTTGTTCCCACTGTGTGAGACATTTTATTCTCATGTAAAATTTATCATGTGGACAGTTCATTACAGATCTTGGAATTACACAAAATTAAGGTATCAGAGTATATTTTTGTTACAAACATGGTAAAAGTTGAAGTATTATATCAGAAAATAAGTTTATACTTAATATGCAATATGTATAGTTTACGTATAATTGCAAATTTTTTTTCTTGTTAAATACAACTGTGAGCGTACACTAGATATTGGTAGATTCAAAAAAGTATTTCGTATACTGTCTTTTTTAAACCGTAGACTGTTTTGGGTTGTTGCAGTTTTATTGATAGCTCCAATTTGGCTACAGTAGTAAAAAGTTTCTGCTGTTCAGATTAACTCCCCTTCCTTCAGTTTTCCAAGTCGTGTGTCTGCCATCAGTATAAAATGTAGTAAGCTGCTCACTTGTGGGTTTTTTTTCCCCACTGGGACCTACTTAGAAAGCCTATCATTATTTCTAGTTTATATTCTTTTATATAGATTGTCTTAGTGTGTGTGTGTGTGTATAAATACTTAAAATCTAGATATTAATGCTCAGTTTGCTGTGATTTTAGGGCTCAGCTCCGGAGATTGATCCTTCATCTGATGTTTCAAATTTTGGATGGGAGACAAAAATCAAAGCATGGATGGATCAATATGAAGAGGCAAATAATAACCAATATAGTGAGAGTGTTCAGAGGGAGGCACAAAGAATAGCTCTGAGATTGGGCAATGGAAATGACAAAAAAGAGATTAAATCAGATTTGAATACCAACAATTTGATCTTCAAACCCCCTGTAGAGGTAAATATATCATTTGCCCAAAGATGATAGAACAAAAATGTTTTTCTACTGTGTAT
>NW_011494734.1:624684-665560 GCF_000754665.1 Bison bison bison
TATTTTAAGTACTTAGACTGAATGCAGTCTGGTTTTATATTATTTATTTATTTAGGTTATGCTGGGTCTTCATTGCTGCGCACAGGCTTTCTCTAGTTGCAGCAAGCAGGGGTTACTCTGCATTGCAGTGCTCAAAGAGAAACTATTGCGGTGGTTTCTGTTAGTGCTGAGCACAGACTCCAGGCAAGCGGGCTCCAGTATTTGCAGTACATGGGCTCAGTGGTTGTGGTTCATGGGCTTAGTTGCTCCAAGGCATGTGGAATCTTCCCAGACTTGGGACTGAACCGTGTCCCTTGCACTCGTAGGCAAATTGTTACCCACTGTACCACCAGGAAAGTCCAGAAGCAATCTGGTTTAGTTAATCTCAACTTTTCTCCCATTGTAGAGCCATATACAAAAAAATAAGAAGATTCTGAAATCTGCAAAAGATTTGCCTCCTGATGCACTTATCATTGAATACAGAGGGAAGTTTATGTTGAGAGAGCAGTTTGAAGCAAATGGATATTTCTTTAAGAGGTATATTTATTTTCCCATATTAGTTTTCTATAGTTAAGTATTGAATTTTTGACTAATTTAACTATAATGTGTATTTTGTTCTCTAATCATTTTAATATTTAAAACTATAGTGTGGTTGAACAGTGACTGATGATAACTTTTGAACCATGATAAAATATAACAACAAAAAAGATGCAGATGCATTCCTTAGAATCTTACCCATCCTATTTTGTTGACAGTCTTAAAACAATCTACTTAAAGATAAACTGTAGCAGTATAGTATAATGAAAATCTCTGATTACCTGATGTTATGAGGAACCCTTTCCATCTAGGATTGCTAGAACCTGCAAAGACCATTGGTGACCATGTCCTTCTTTTATCAGAGTATGTTAGATTTGGTCTTACTTTATTGTCACCACTTTCAGCTCTGGCTTTCTTGGTACCGGAAGGACTTTGGAGGCCTCTTCTATCATTTGTGATTTGGGGAATGGGAATTGATGTGATCTTATGATAGCCATTGCATCCCTGAGGTCTGGAAGTATTTTTCTCTCTCTAGGGAAATAACATTCTCAACCTATATACTACAATTATATAAGTATTTTGTATTGTTATAACTTGTATTACTTATGAAAGATACACAAGAATCTTTCCCTTTTACTTAACAGATTTGATCTGAAACAGTGCTGTGACTCAAACACTTAAATGGAGTGATAGGAACTTTAATGGCATCTCATTATGAATCCTTATGTAAAAGCAGTAGTCATTCCCTTTCTATCATTGTTTGTAAATTTGAATTCCCACCTTGAACTAATTAATTTTCTTTGGCTTAGGTAAGGTTATAGGAGCAGGTAAAAATCATATTAGCATGAATTAGCCTAGTGGTTACGAATGGATTCTGGTATCAGATTGCCTGTATTCAAATCTTGGCCTCCCTACTTAATATGAGTCTTTTAGAAATTTCTTAAATTCAAAATGTTAATAGTTTATAATGTATTTCTTTTTTTGTAGACCATACCCTTTTGTTTTATTCTATTCTAAATTTCATGGCCTAGAAATGTGTGTTGATGCAAGGACTTTTGGGAATGAAGCTCGGTTCATCAGGCGTTCTTGTACACCCAATGCAGAGGTTAGCACACATAAATCCTTTGGGGAGGCAGGGGTAGGGAATGTGTGGAATCTGAGCATTAAATTAAGCACAGAAGTCTGGTGGCCAGAAAAGATCAACAGTTTGTATCCATTGATGCATTTTCTAGTGCCTAGCGTCTTTCCATTACAAAAATTAAGATGATACTGGCTGTGAGGTCTTCAGTTACTTTACATATTGAAGAAATAGTGATGTTCATTCTAAGAGAAAATATTGGACTTCTCTGTTCTGGAAGCTCTATGAGTCAAATATATGCTCTGATTTGATCAAAGTTGATGACAAAGCTGAAAGCTAAAGTTGATTTTATATGTGCTTCTCTAAAGTTTTTTTTTTTTTAATTGTGATTTAGAAGTGGTATATAAAATATTTCTGGTTTGTTTTTTTCTCATACCAAAATAAACATTTTATAGTTACATAATGTTACAGTTAAGAGTGTAGGGTTTGAAGCCAGACTTGTAGGTTCATGTCTTCTATTTGACTTAACTAGCTTTGTATCCTTATCTGTGCTTCAGTTTTATCTGTAAAAAGATGTTATGTGGACTAAAGGATTTAATGCGTGTCTACGTACCTGGAACAGTGTGTACCGTAGAAAAGTATAGTGTTAAACTGTTCTAACTGTTTACTTATAAACTGTATCATTACTTCTTTTCATTAAATCAAAGATGCCATCAGTTGTAAAACTCTCATTCAGAGATGTTAAAAGATGAAAAAATGTGCATCATAGAACTGATGAAATAGAGTATTTTCATTTTGATGCTACTTGAGCCTGTATCAAACTTGCATTGATGTATACCTCCTTCCCAGTTGATAATCACTGATTTATGTACAAGTCTTATAATTAATAGTGTATTTTCCATGTTGTATTTTGAATTACTTTGAAAAGAATAGTTTTCAAAATTGCAAGATGAAATGCTCCTAAAGGTAGAAAATAATTTATAGAGATACAAAACTACTTCTGGAAATACAAAATTATTCTTTTAACTAACAGGTGAGGCATGAAATTGAAGATGGAACCATACATCTTTATATTTATTCTATACAAAGTATTCCAAAGGGAACCGAAATTACTATTGCCTTTGATTTTGACTATGGGAATTGGTAAGTTCAAGTCTGTTGTTCTGAAATAATTTCTGAATGTCCCTATAAAAATATAGGTATTGTCATTACTTTTACAGCATTTTATTTTTACTTACCATTAGGCAATTTAAGATACTTGGAAACAAACATTTTGGTATCAGCTTCCATTATAGCATGGTTGCTTAACTCTTCTAAGTTTTTCTTATTTATTTATTTATTCTAAAAAATAAAATTTTATTCTAAAATTCTAAATTTTCTTATTTATTGTTATATAATGCTTATAGTATAATAATTTGTAATCCTAATTCAGCAATACTGACATTGTTTAAGAATTTTTTCCTTTTCTTTCTTGTATTTTAGGTAGGGTGTGCAATTTTAGTCATTCAGTTAATTTGGTTAATCAATAGAAATGGATGATTTCACTTTTTGCCCCTCAAAAGAAAAGAAAAATTGTGCCAAATTTTCTTTGCAATATAAATTGAAAGGGTTTGTGGAGATCCTGCAAGGAAACTCTGAGAACTATTGTTTTGAAACACTAGGGGGTAAGAAAAGTTAATTCTGAGTATAAAAACTTCAATTTAAATTTTCAAAAAGCTTACTGTAAAAAATAATAATACACAGGTCCATGTAGGGAGTTCCCTGGTAACCTAGTGGTTAGGATTCTGGGCTTTAACTGCCATGGCCTGGGTTCAGTCCCTGTTCAAGGAACGGAGATCCTGCAAGCTGTGTGAACCCCCCCAAAAAAGTCCATGTGCCTACTTTCCAAATTAAGAAAACAAACACTGTCCACTGAAGGCCCTCATGTTTAGCAGCCAGATTGCATTTCTATTCCCTCTTTCACTAGAGATAACTGCCACCTTTAATTTGGTGAGTTTAATGTTTTTACAATGTCTTTAGATGTCCTTAAATAGTAACCAGTAATTTTGTATGTTTTAAAAATTTATGTAAGTTACAATCTGTATTATTTTGCATTTATCTTTTCTCATTCATTACTTTTCATGAGATTCAGTTCTTTTGTTATGTGTAGCTCTAGTTCATTACTTTCACTGCTGATGTTATTTATCCATTCCACCATTGGTGGACCTTTAGACTTACAAAAAATGCTGCATGTGTACATGTTCTCCCCATGATAGGCACCTGGAGGTAGAATGTGTTCGGTTGTAGAATGTGTCCAAACTCAGTTTTTACCAGATACGGATGAATGACCAGTTTATATTCCCATAGCTTTACTTCCTTGCAGCACTTCTTTACTGTACAACTTAAAGTTAATCCATGTAGTATCTTTAAAAGTTTGTGTGGTATCTATTTTACATGGAGACATTTTTAATGCCCATTACGTTATCTGTCAGTGAAATCTCTGTTTCTTCAGTATGCATCTCTACTTGATTGTTGGAGTCAGATTTATCCTGATAACTAAAGTTTTTGCTTTTTGGCTCTTTCTCCCCACCCCCACTCTGCCCCAAGGTTAAATTTCCCAATTTAGCATAATGGATCTTTACTCATTGCTTTGAGAGACTCTTCCCGTAGTGGGTAAAAACACAAGCTTTTTATAATATGGCTCTCTGGTTTCAAATCCTAGCTCAGTGACTTATATTAGTTACATAACCTTGAACCAGTTTCGTCATCTTTCTGCCTCATTACCTCATTATGAGAATAACACCACCTTACAGGAATGTTTAGAAGAATAAGTTAACACATATAAAAGGTTTCAAACAGTTCCTGGTACAGAATAAGTGCTGAATAAATATTACCTGTTGCCATTGTTACTATTTGCAGTTCTATTATCCTAAAATCACAAAGAAAATACCCAGAAAGAGTTAGTTTCTATTAATACCTGATTTGGAGAGTCAAAGGGTAGAGCATAATGTTTGAATTGTATCCTTGATTCACAGAATTAGGCAGTTTGATATGTATCTTTCTACCAGTGTTGATCACTGATCAGTGCAAAGAAATAGAGAAGAACAATAGAATGGGAAAGAGTAGAGATCTCTTCAAGAAAATTAGAGATACCAAGGAAACATTTCCTGCAAAGTTGGGCTCAAAAAAGGACAGAGATGGTATGGACCTAATAAAAGCAGAAGATATTAAGAAGAGGTGGCAAGAATACACAGAAGAACTGTACAAAAAAATCTTCATGACCCAGATAATCACGATGGTGTGATCGGTCACCTAGAGCCAGATATCCTGGAATGCGAACTGAAGTGGGCCTTAGAAAGCATCACTGTAAACAAAGCTAGTGGAGGTGATAGAGTTCCAGTTGAGTTATTTCAGATCCTAAAAGATGATGCTGTGAAAGTGCTGCACTCAATATGCCAGCAAATGTGGAAAACTCAGCAGTGGCCACAAGACTGGAAAAGGTCCGTTTTCATTCCAATCCCAAAAAAAGGCAATGCCAGAGAATGCTCAAACTACCGCACAATTGCATTCATCTCACATGCTAGTAAAGTACTGCTCAAAATTCTCCAGGGCAGGATTCAACAGTACATGAACCATGAACTTCAGATGTTCAGGCTAGTTTTAGAAAAGTCAGAGGAATCAGAAATCAAGTTGCCAACATCCATTGGATCATGGAAAAAGCAAGAGAGTTCCAGAAAAACATCTATTTTTGCTTTATTGACTATGTCAAAGTCATTGACTGTGTGGATAACAGTAAACTGTGGAGAATTCTGAAAGCCATGGGAATACCAGACCACCTGACCTGCCTCTTGAGAAATCTGTATGCAGGTCAGGAAGCAACAGTTAGAACTGAACATGAAACAACAGACTGGTTCCAAATAGAGAAAGGAGTATGTCAAGGCTGTATATTGTCACTCTGCTTATTTAACTTACATGCAGAATACATCATGAGAAACACTGGGCTGGATGAAGCACAAGCTGGAATCAAGATTGCCGGGAGAAATATCAATAACCTTAGATATGCAGATGACACCACCCTTATCACAGAAAGCGAAGAAGAACTAAAGAGCCTCTTGATGAGAGTGAAAGAGGAGACTGAAAAAGTTGGCTTAAAGCTCAGCATTCAGAAAACTTAAGATCATGACATCCGGTCCCATCACTTCATGGCAAATAGATGGGGAAACCATGGCAGACTTTATTTTCTTGGGCTTCAAAATCACTGCAGATGGTGGCTGCAGCCATGAAATTAAAAGATGCTTACTCCTTGGAAGAAAAGTTATGACCAACCTAGACAGCATATTAAAAAGCGGGGACATTACTTTGCCAACAAAGGTCTGTCTAGTCAAGTCTATGATTTTTTCAGTGGTCATGTATGGATGTGAGAGTTGGATTATAAAGAATGCTTAGTACCGAAGAATTGATGCTTTTGAACTGTGGTGTTGAAGAAGACTCTTGAGACCCTTGGACTGCAAGGAGTTCCAATCAGTCCATCCTAAAGGAAATCAGTCCTGAATATTCATTGGAAGGATTGATGTTGAAGCTGAAACTCCAATACTTAGGCTACCTGATGTGAAAAACTGACTCTTTGGAAAAGACCCTGATGCTGGGAAAATTTGAAGGCAGGAGAAGGGGATGACAGAGGATAAGATGATTGGATGGCATCACTGACTTGATGGACATGAGTTTGAGTAAACTCGGGGAATTGGTGATGGACAGCGAGGCCTGGTGTGCTGCAGTCCATGGGGTCACAAAGAGTCAGACACAACTGAGCGACTGAACTGAACTGGTGTTGAACATGAAATGAGCAGGATTATTAGAAATTTGGAAGAGTAAATTATTTTTTATTGTGCTGCTGCTAAGTCACTTCAGTTGTGTCCAATTCTGTGCAACCCCATAGACGGCAGCCCACCAGGCTTTGGTCTTTGGACTCAGACAGACATGTCTTTGGACTCAGACAGACATGTATTTGAATGTTTTCCCTAGTACTTAATGTGTGACTTTGGACAAGATAAAACTAACCCTCTGAGTTTTAATCTCATCTCTAAAATAGGAGTAATAATTATCACTGCTGTGAAGATAAGAGAATGCAATTATGTTTCAAGCTTCCATTTATTTGAAAGAGGGAATACTTAAGGGCAAAAGGAATTAAGACTCAATTTTTTATCAAGGTAGCTTTTTAAAGAACTCTGGTTATTGAAATCATTCCTTTAAGTATAAAACAAACTAGTTAAGGTTTGATATTTATTTACCTAGCATTTTTTAATTTAAGTCAGATTTAGAGTATTTTATCATTTTCCGCATATATATTTTATAACACACTGAAGTAAACTTTTTTTTTTTGGCCTTGATATAAGCCATGGTATCATTTTACTTAAAAAAAACTCAGTTTTAGCTTACAGTTTTGTTTTTTTCCTTCTATAAACCATCACTGGTGATCCTTACGATTGGTTCTTCTAATTATTATATTGGTTTTATGAAAAAATAAAATTTATTTTGTCATAGTTACCAGGGATGAAAATTAGTGAAAAGGAGTGCTTACAATCAGTAATAGCATAGAGTTTTGTAGAGATACAGCTTAAGATGGATTAGAAAATTTTACAGTTTATGTCTTGAATAAATATTTAAGTGATTTTCTTTCCAGTAAGTACAAGGTGGATTGTGCATGCCTCAAAGAAAATTCAGAGTGCCCTGTTCTGAAACGTAGTTCTGAATCCACGGAGAACATCAATAGCGGTTATGAGACCAGAAGGAAGAAAGGCAAAAAAGAAAAGGATATTTCAAAAGAAAAAGACACACAAAATCAGAATATTACTCTGGATTGTGAAGGAACAACGAACAAAATGAAGAGCCCAGAAACTAAACAGAGAAAGCTTTCTCCACTGAGACTATCAGTATCAAATAATCAGGTACGGAATTTTATTATTTTAGGACTAACTGGGGTTTTTTTTTTTTTTTTTTTTTTTAACATTTTAGTTATGTATTTTATTTTTGCTTGTACTGAGTCTTTGTTGATAAGTGCAGGCTTTCTCTAGTTATGAGGAGTGGGAGCTACTCTTCATTGTGGTGCATGGGCTTCCCCTTGCAGTGGCTTTTCTTTTTGTGGAGCATTGGTTCTAGGCAAACAGGCTCAGTAGTTGTGGCCTGGGGGGGCTCTAGAGCACAGACTCCAGTAGTTGTGGTACCTGGGGTTAGTCGCTCCACGGCATGTGGAATCTTCCCGGACCAGGGATCAAACCTGTGTCCTCTGCATTGGCAGGCAGTTTGTTATCCACTGTACCACCAGGGAAGTTCTCTACTGACTCTTGATGATAGAAATTAATGGAAGAAAATTAATTTGTGATATTTTAAACTTTTTTAATGTAAAATGGCTTAAAATTAAGTTCATTCTATTATTTAAGGAAGTATACTTATAAACATAAAACACAGATTCTGCTAGAATTTGTACAATATTTGTTAAACTATTAAGGAACAACTCACACAGGAAATCCTTGTAGTATTGAATATAAGATTTTTCTAAGACTGGGTAATTTAAACATTTTTTCCAGATGACACTGTTCTTATGTTTATAATAAATGTTCTTATTTATTAAGAACTCTAAAATCTTAAGCCATAATGTTTCTTTTAATTTGGAACATGCATGCATGTGTGCATGCTAAGTCACTTCAGTCGTGTCTGAGTCTCTGCGACCCTAGGGATTGTAGCCCGCCAGGCTCCTCTGTCCATAGGATTCTCCAGGCACGAATACTGGAGTGGGCTGCCATTCCCTCCTCCAGGGGATCTTCCTGACCCAGAGATCAAACCCCTGTCTCTTAGGTCTCCTGCATTGGCTAGCAGGAAGTAGGTTCTTTATAGCTAGCGCCACATGGGAAGCCCAATATTCGGGACATAATGAAGTAAATTCTGTAAGTGTGACATAAGATTTTTGAGAGGAAATTCTCTTAGAAATATGTAAGATAAATTTGGGGAAAGAGTTTGTCCTATTCTTCTGCTTCACCAGGAAGTATTTTGTTATATGCCGTCTAAACAAGTGGAAAGACCTTTTAAATGTGAAGATTAAGTAAGATTTTATTTATCTCCAGTGTCTTATTTTCATAAGTTTCCCTTAAGTTTTAAATTGAACAGATATTTACTGAGCACTTGGTATTTGTAGGCACTAGGTTTTGTGAAATAATATATATGTTTATGTGTTGGGAAGAATATAAACCTCAGGCTTTGTGGTCTCTATAGATAAAATAATATTATTGACTAGAATTTTTAAAAACAACATTATTTGATTGCAGGATTTTTAAAAGTTTCCTGAATTAAGAAACCAGTTATAAATTTCTGAAATGAATTTAAGAACAATTTTTATGTTTAATTAGTTCAGGATGAAAGTTATTTAAAATACATTGTTCAGTGTCTGTAGTTTGTAGATGGAGGAGTAGATTCTTAAAGCAGTTATTTCCATCTTTCAGGAACCAGATTTTATTGATGATATAGAAGAAAAAACTCCCATCAGCAATGAGGTAGAAATGGAGTCTGAGGAACAGATTGCAGAGAGGAAAAGGAAGATGGTAAGTTGGAAGGCCAGTAGCAGCTTCACGCTGTCACTTGTGTTTAGTGACATTGTTCTTCCCAGAGTACTTGTTGCTGCCTTTAGGTGGGCCTTTACCTTGTTCTTTGAAATTAGCAAACAGGATGGTGTCACGGAGCATTTCTCTTTGGCTTTGTCATTACCATTCAAGTAACTTCCACTAATCTTTTGTATTTTTACTGTATATTCACTAGACAATTTAGAATTTGTAACATTTATGAAATACTTTTAACATTTTTGAAGCAGTGTACTGTTAATAAATTTTAATGCCAGAATTACTGTTCAAATGTTTTTCATTATTTAACTAAATGTATTTTTTCTCTTCATAATTTAATGTAAAACAGAAATGGAGTTTAAAAGATAATAGCACTAACATGATTTATGCAAAAAGATACTGGCAACTGCTATTTCTGTATCTCATGCTGCTATCATAAAATAAGGTTTTCATTAAAAAAAGTTTGGCATTTATACTCCTTGTATTATTTATTTGCAAATACCTGTATAAAAACTAGGACAAGATATTTTCTTAAAAATCCATGGTAATTTAGCAATTGATAAAATGTCTAGGCCAGTTAAGAAAATATTGTGGTATAGTTTGCCTTAAGATTTGAAAATGTCTTTATCTATCAACTGATGATCTTGGTGTGGGTTTTCCCCACTCCCTTTTTATATGCTTCCTCATTTCCTGTTTCAGTGATCTTCATGTTGTGTTTCATGGACTCTCAAGTGTCACTGTACTTAGTGGTAGTATCTTTGGATTTTGGTCATTTGTAGGCCTGCTTAATGTAACTGTTTTGTTGCCTTGATGGTCATTACTCTAACATTGATGTATTGTTGATATTCAAAACTGCAAAAGCGATGCCAAACTGTTCCACAGCCTCAGGGTTTCAGAAGCACTGCTCTGATAGGACAAGGGTAGTGTTAGGAATAGGAGAGAAGGAAAACACAGGAGAAAAAATATTGGTGGTTGCATATAAAGAAAAAGGAGTTTTACCTCTACCTAGAGAAATTATCTTGACCCTTTTCAAAGATTCAGTTACATCTAATAAATTACTTGTACCTACCCCAAATACCTATGGCCCTTTTTTGACTTGATTTTCAATATTGGCCTATTTCACTCCACAATTGTCATAGCTTTGTCTTTGTAATAATCCTGGAGAAGCTTTTAGAAGATCACTTTATGCTATAACTGGTTTCTGTTTGAGGCATGTGTCTGGTAAAAATATGGCTTTAAAGGATATAACAGTGCTTGGGGACAGTCGGGGTGGGGATGGGGGCTGGAGATAGGCAATGGGGAAAGGGAAAAAAAAGAAACTCAAACCTGGAGATTTGTTATATAACTCTGGGGCTGATTTAAAAATACTTTCTTCTTTTAGTATTGCACAAGTTAGGGAAACCCATAACATCCTCATTTTCAGATCCCAGTAGAAAATACAAATGCCTTTTATTGAACATGATGGAACTTTAAATAGGTAGATAAAAATGCTTTCTTGGGAATCCATTTTTGTCCTGATTTTGCCTACTAGTATGGTATATTGACAAATGAATACTTCATGTTTTTATATGTATTTTAGCATACTAATTTTAATATCAGTATTTTTCATAGGAATAAACAAATGTCAGTATTTAGAATTTGGTATTTTGAAGGGGTGTGAAATTTTTTTATTGAAGTATAGTTGATGTACAGTGTTACATAAGCTACAGGTATGTAATATAGTGATTCATAATTTTTAAATGTTAAACTCCATTTATAGTTATTATAGAACATTGGCTATATTCCCTGTGTTGTACATTATATCCTTATAGCTTATTTTATACCTAGCAGTTTGTACCTCTCAATCCCCTACCATTATATTTCCCCACCTCCTCCTCTTCTCTCCCCACTGGTAACTACTAGTTTGTTTTTTATATCTGTGAGTCTGCTTTTTTCTTATATTCACCAGTTGTATTTTTTAGATTCCACATATAAGTGATAACAGTATTTGTTTTCCTCTGACTTATTTCACTTAGCATAATATCCTCCAAGTCCATTCATGTTGCTATAAATGGTGAATTTTCATTTTTTATGGGTGAGTAGTATTCCATTCGGAGAAGGCAATGGCACCCCACCCTAGTACTCTTGCCTGGAAAATCCCATGGACGGAGGAGCCTGGTGGGCTGCAGTCCATGGGGTCGCGAAAAGTCGGACATGACTGAGCGACTTCACTTTCACTTTTCACTTTCACGCATTGGAGAAGGAAATGGCAACCCACTCCAGTGTTCTTGCCTGGAGAATCCCAGGGATGGGGGAGCCTGGTGGGCTGCCGTCTATGGGGTCGCACAGAGTCAGACACGACTGAAGCGACTTAGCAGCAGCAGCAGCAGTATTCCATTGATGTGTGTATGCCTGTGCATATATCTATATCACATCTTTATCCATTCATCTGTTGATGGACACTTAGGTTCATTTTGTATCTTGACAATTATAAATAATGCTGTTATGAACATTGGGGTACATGTATCTTTTCAAATTAGTGGTTTTGTTTCCTTTAAATACTGAGAAGTAGAATTGCTGGATCATAGTTTTAATTTTTTGAGGAACCTCCGTACTGCTTTCCTTAGTGACTGCACCAATTTACATTCCCACCAACAGTGTATGAGAATTCCCTTTTGTCATACATAACAGTGTGACAGTCCATGGAATTCTTTGGCCCAGAGTACTGGAGTGGGTAGCCTTTCCCTTCTCCAGGGGATCTTGCCAACCCATGGATCGAACCCAGGTCTGTTGTATTGCAGGCAGATTCTTTATCCGCTAAGCCACAAGGGAAGCCTGAGAATACTGGAGTGGGTAGCCTATCCCTTTTCCAGAGGATCTTCTAGAGTTCCCTTTTGAAATAAGTTCATTTAAAATCCTTGGCTCTGTAACCTGTAGCCTTCAAAGTCACTGTAATGTTGTTTGTTGTAATTTCAATATTTGCCTTGATGTTTTAATTATAGAATTTTTGCTACACTCAAATGAGAATGCAAAAGCATGCATCTTAAGAATTTATAAGCAGCCATGACCCCCCAAGTATTATTATTTGTAGTATATTGTGAAATATTTTGCTTAGAAAAGTTTGCTTAGAAAATGCTAATCAGCCTTTATTAATTTACACACTCCCCTGATAGCTCAGTTGGTAAAGAATCTGCCTGCAATGCAGGAGATCCTGGTTCGATTCCTGGGTCAGGAAGATCTGCTGGAAAAGGGATAGGCTACCCACTCCTATATTCTCAGGCTTCCCTTATGGCTTAGTGGATAAAGAATCCGCCTGCAATACAAGAGACCTGGGTTTGATCCCTGGGTTGGGAAGATCCCCTGGAAAAGGGAAAGGCTACCCACTCCAGTATTCTGGCCTGGAGAATTCAATGGACTGTATAGTCCATGGGGTCCTAAAGAGTAGGACACAACTGAGTGACTTTCACTTTCTTCATAGTCTAGTGTTTGCCTTTTATACTAGGTTATAGGCTAGGTTATCATCACTAATTAGAAAGGTAGGTCAACTCCTGAAAAACTTAGGTCAATCTCATTTAAATTTTCTCCTGGACAGAACAGACTTTAAATCATTATAATAGGAGATACCAGTCCTCATGAGATTGGGGTATAAAAAGAGTCAGACTTTCCTCCCCTATAAGTACCATGTAATAACCAAATTCAAATATACTTCAGCCTATCCTTTTGTAGTACAGCTTGAACCATATGAAATTTTTGAGGATAGTTTTTAGTTACATAAATGGCAGTTCCATACAATATTAGTATGTTGCTTAATATTCGTATGTTGCTTAATATTAGTATGTTGCTTGGTCTCCAAAAATAGCACCAGTGTCTTTATGTATTTTGGTTGCTACTTAAGACAATGTCTCTGCCTTCAACAGTTATAGTGCAGCAGGAAGTGTGGTAAAGGAGATACAAGACTGGTGACTTACGGCTGGAGGGTTCAGAGGCCATTTTATGAACTAGGTAGAATTTACAATGGACCTTATGATGTTTAGTGAATAAGTACAGATTAGTTTGTGGCTCAATTGTGTGGAATTGAATGGGTGGTTATTTCTCTAGGGGAAATAGCCTGGAGGTGGTTATGTGATAAATCACATTTGGCTGGAATTTGCAGGCTGTTTTTTTGGGTGAGGTGTGGGGAAGGATATAGGGTAATAAGATTGGTTGGTTGTAGATCATATGAAATGCTGAATGATTAAGATTTTATGGAAGAATATTCAAATCATTATATGTCCAGGATAGGAAGCCATTCTTTTATTAACAGTTTCCTTTTTCCTTCATTATGGTTTGTCCCATCCCCGCCCTTTAAGAATTTATTACCTGCTTACAAAAGCTAACTTGTGGCTAAATGGTGTAGAACTGAACAGATGGTTATTAGACATTTTCTCTTGAGCAAGAGATACTTCTTTGTCAGTGGGTTGAAACTGACTTGGGAGGATCTTACAGTGATCCTGCTGCTGCTGCTGCTGCTAAGTCACTTCAGTAGTGTCCGACTCTGCGAGACCCCAGAGACGACAGCCCACCAGGCTCCCCCGTCCCTGGGATTCTCCAGGCAAGAACACTGGAGTGGGTTGCCATCTCCTTCTCCAACAGTGATCCTAGTTAAGCTGAAATACAGTGGGTTAAAATACAGTAAGTTGTACTTCATCTGGTTGCTTATACTTACCTGGTTCTAAAACTGGGACTACTGAATAGACTCCCCCAGTTCCTTGGTAGTTGAGTTTAGGTGGTCATAACCTTGTGAAAGGTTAAGTGTATAGAAGGGGGTTTGATATTGGGAAGCTCACCTTATTTTGATGAACTAACAGGTGATAAAAACTATAAAACTTTTGAAAGGTTTAAATTAAAAAGGTTTACTTCCCCTCTTCTGCCCCATTTATAATTAAAAGAAAAGAACCTCCTTTATATATAGTATCTTCTAATATTGTTTTCAAAATAATTTTTTACAACCTTATGGAAAGACTGTACCTTGGGAATAGTCTGGATAATATTTGATGACTCTTTGCGACTCCATGGACTATACAGTCCATGGAATTCTCCAGGCCAGAATACTGGAGTGGGTAGCCTTTCCCTTCTCCAGGGGATTTTCCCAACCCAGGAATTGAACTGAAGTCTCCTGCATTGCAGGTGGATTCTTTACCAGCTTAGCCACCAGGGAAGCCCAAGAATACTGGAGTGGGTAGCCTATCCCTTCTCCAGCAGATCTTCCTGATCCAGGAGTCAAACCAGGGTCTCCTGCATTGCAGGCGGATTCTTTACCAGCGAAACCTGTGGTTCCAGTGGTCTTCACACTTAGGAGGAGAGAAATTTGAGACCAACAAAGGGTATGAAAGAATAGTCACCTAGGTGTGAAGTTCTTGAACCTATTAAGCATTTAGGACAATCTAAAATTAACTGTGTATCACTAAAATAAAAATTGCATAAGGGCAAGGATTTGTAGTTTTATTCATTGTCACAGCCATAGCTTCTAGGGAATAAAAGATGTCTGCTTTTGTAAAAGTAGGTGGTCAATAAATGAGCTAAACACTAAATGTTCCTGGCTGCCATTTGAAGAAAGCTATATAGGTAGGCCCATGAGTGTGAACTAAGTGAAGCTTCCTTATAGTCCAGGCAGTGCCCTGGAGGTCTTAACCAGGATGCAGGATTCCCCAGTTTTCTCAATATTCCACATCAAAAAGTATTCCATGGATGTTTTGTGAAAGAGCTTTGTGGCTAGTTGAGTTTAGTAAACAATCTACCTTGTCCCCAACTTGGAGATTTCCAGTATACGTGGTGTGTTTAAATGCTCTTGAGAAATTCTGTTTGTCAGCATTTCCTAAATTTGTATTAATACACCCTTGCAATTTGTTTTGGTGTTGACACCTTTGTCATACCACAAGTTTTCATTCCATAGAAAAAACACACTCAGAAAACAGTGCTCTGTAGAATCCATGCTCTTACTAATGCCTCCAGGAAGTGACTTGGTTTAGATCACTTTAGAAGATGTAAAAGGATTTCTAATAATAAATAGTAAAATATAAGCAGGGTAAATCTGCCAGAAAAGTCATCTGACATGTATTGTTCATTTCATTTTTCTCTCCTCACAACATTAATGCTGATTACTAGTTTTAATTTTCTAAGGTCCCATTTTCTCTCATTACTGTTAAGGAATTATATCTTCAAATATGAATAGTCAGTGGGTAACTAATCACAGTATTGAATAGCAAAAAGGAACCTATTTATTTGTATAGGTTTTCTGTTCATACAAAATGAGGATATGCAGCTTCAGCTGCCTTAATTAAATCAAGATTTCCAAAATCTTGCTTAAAGATTTCATTACATGCCTTCAAATAATAGTGATATACGTGGTTTATATACTGTTTATAGTGTGTATATAGTGTATATACAGTACAAAAATTTGGATGTTATATGCTGAGCACCACCTAAAGTACTGGTGAACAAAGAAGGCAAGGGTCCTATTCTGGAGCAGCTTTCATGGAGGATGGGGTATAAGGAAAAACATCAAACAAGAAACAGCACTGTGAGATTAAAGTAAATCATGTGGTAGAGAAGAAACGGAGATATTCTTATGGAACAGTTTTATTGGTAAGCAATAATCTTACCATTTAAAAAAAATTAGTTTCTAATTCCTTTTTGAAAGGATAAGGGAAGTTATTTGAATAAAGTGTGAAAGTGTTAGTCATTCAGTTGTGTCCAAGTCTTTGCAACCCCATGGACTGTAGCCTGCCGCGCTCCTCTCACCATGGAATTCTCCAGGCAAGAATATTGGTGTGGGTAGCCATTTGTGTCTCCCGAGGATCTGCCCAGCACAGGGATCAAACCCGCGTCTCCTGCATTGCAGGCAGATTCTTTACTGTCTGAGCCACCAGAGAAGCCCTTAGTTGAGTAAGAAGTCTTTTCATTTCTCTATTTCAAGATTGTAATAGAGTAATTTGGCAGGTTGGCCCTGCCATTTCCCTTTCCTTTAAAAGGCAACTTTGTTGTTTTAAAGAGCTACTTCCTACTTGGTGGCAAGGTAAAAAAAGAAAAAAGTACACCACAAGTACCTAAATGTCTTCATTTTCTGTATCCTTCTTAATTCTTACATCCTACTAGCAGATTTCCTTCTAAAGATACTGTAAGGCGTCTGCAGTGCATAAACTTATTTTCACTCTGCTTCAAATTACCAAATGTCTCTAATTGTAGTGAATTTTAATGGTTTACTCAGTTTATAGTTTCACTGTGATATTGTATACAACTTTAATTCATCTTCTTTATTTATGTAATTCTTGAACTATATGGACTTTAGGCTTTCACCATTTGTTGAATAGGGGGCTTAGACAAGAAGATCTCTGTAACCTGTTCCAAGTACAAAGTTACATGATTCCAAATTACAGTTGTCCTCCAATGTGTTTACACTGAAGTAAACACTTAAGTGTTTACACTTAGTGAAGCACTAAGTTGGAATAAAAATTCTCACTAAACCCATTCCTTAAATGATTAAAATCCTATAAAGGGATATTATTAAGCAGACTTTCTTACAAAGTTTTCTGCTGACAAAAACTACTCTTTATGCTTTACTGTAAAGTGCATAAACTGAGAAATAAGTCATAAAAGTCATCTGTAGATCTCATCAGAGATCTCTCATAGTTTACTTTAGCACCTAACCCTCCAGCAATAACAGTGTGTCAATTCAACCCTGTCTGATTCTGATTCTATATCAGGGTCTAACAATTGCCAAGCTCACAGAGAATAAAAATGACTTTTTGAGGTCTCAGCAGTCATTGGCTTGGAAAGTCTGGATAATTTAACAACCACATCCTAGTGGTAGACTCACATGACAAGTATTACCTAAACTACATCAAGCCCTGATGTTAGGGGCTATAGACAGTCTGCTGGGGCTAATTAAGACTCCTAATTTCTAGTCCCCTGTACAAACAGCTATAATTATCTCAAGTAACATATAAAACTTTATTTTTCAGTTAGATCTATAAAGTGGATGGTAAATTTTCAGTCATTAGATACTGTATATCTGGTTGTGTGTCAGTGTATTAAATTCTTGAATATACAAGCTGAATGACATGTGGAGTTTAAAAGTAGATTAGTAACTTTTTTTTTTTTTTCACATAATCAAAGGTATGTTTACATTTTCTAATGTGTGTTTTTTAAGACAAAGCTAGGTTAAAGCTATTAGGATAGCTGTTTAGTGCTTTCAGTTAATAGTTGAAGTAACTATAGGAAGAGTTATGCTTTTTATGTAATATGTCAGCGGTTGGTAATTGGGAAGAAGAGAAAATCAGAAGCCAGGAAACTTGGATAACAATTATGGTTCTGCCTTTTAGAAATTCACTTAATATACATGGGCTTTGGTTTCTTCAGCAGTGTAGACTGATTATTTTTAAGATCCTGACTAGCTCAAAAAAATTGAATCATCTTTAAATAAAGGATTTTGCTTTACTGTCAGTTATATTTGTTCAATTTTTAAATGAATGAATTTTGTCTTTACACCAAATAATTTTATCTCTCTTACTCTAAAACAAGTGAAAAATGGATTATGTCAAAGACACTGCTTTTTGCATAAATTCATATTTATCTTAGAAAACCTTGAATAATTGTGGATTAGAAAATACCTTTTTTGGGTGCCTGGCTCGTGGGTAAATTGTTTTACATATAAAATGATCCTTGCTAAGACTAGTCTGTTTCTTTTGGAAAAGTATACTTTTCTTAGATTTATTTTTAAATGTATAAGCGCAATAATGAACCCCGTCTCTTTCTACCCACTCCCATTCAACAGGTGAAGCAATTATGAAAATCACATTTTTCAGCTACTCCAGACTTCTAAGTTTAGGGTTTAGAAAAGTCCTAATATATGGAGAAAGGATTTTTATAGAGAGCCATAGATGAATGGCGGTTGAGTAAAGTGTGAGTTATAAGACTTGAGAGACATGAATTAGCTGAAGAATGCAGCTTTGAAACTTCCAGTAAAAAGATAATCTTTTGCCTGTGTTCTTTATTTTAGTGTCTTATTAACCATCCCAGACCAAGAAAGCTAAAGATGCAGATATCTGTCCATGAACAAGTAACCTTACCTCTTTGGATCTCAGTTCCTTACCTGTAAAAGAGGGTGAGGATAACGCATTTATAAGGCCAACACATTTGCAGTATGGTAGTTTGTTTTACCATCTGAGCCACCAGTGAAGCCCTTAACTAATTAGAAAGTTCTCAGAGGGGTTTTGTTTATATATTTCCCTTATCAAGTATAATAAAGGAAAAAAAAATGCAGGAAAGAGTTAATGGTTTCCTTAGTGTAGGTGTTTTGATGCTTGAATATCTGCTAATTACTCCAACTCTAAAGCTCCAATGTTGAGATGATCATGCAGCCAGATCTTGAGTTACTGATCTTTCCTACGTCAATGACGACAAAGAAAGAAAGACAAATGGATCTGAACCTCAGGACCTGGTTTTCTTCATTTGGAGAACTGGACAGTTGATTGACCTGCTTCTTGTTTCTGGTTGAAACGGGAAGCATTTACCAGGCCCACTGGGCAAGGCTCTGGGTCTTGCTTTTAATGCGCTCTCTCCAAAGAGAACTGATGCTCAAAGGAATTTGTGCTGTTCCCCAGTCTGCCCTGGGAAGAGTAGAAGGTAGAGGAATGCCTTATAGGAATTATAATGGAAGACAAGAGAACCGAAATAGAAATAATAAATAGCACTTATGGAATGCCTACCATTTTTCAAGTAAGGTTGGAAAACTTCTTAGAGATTTTATATTTGAACTCATTAACAATTCAGTGAAGTATTGTTACCCACCCAGGGTTGTTATGTTGCCTGGGGTCATGGATAGAGTCATGATTTTAACCCCAGTCTTCACCCCACAATATCCTGCTATGACATATCAATATATTCACTTCTTATATTTATATGAATTTAACTCTCAACATATTACCTTAGGAATTTTGATCTTTATGAAATACATTTGTAATGACAGGGTTTACCAAGATGTTCAGAATTCTCAGAAATGAACATAAAGGTTTTTTTATCCCTTATTTACCATCAGTTGAAGTGTTTTGCTAACACAATCATGAAATTTTTTTTTTAATTTGCTATGAACATTTGGATTTTGAATTTTCTTCAGAGAAATATTTATTATGTCTCTTAAAATTTAAATTTCACAGACAAGAGAAGAAAGGAAAATGGAAGCAATTCTGCAGGCTTTTGCCAGACTTGAAAAAAGAGAGAAGAGAAGAGAACAAGCTTTGGAAAGAATCAGCACAGCCAAAACTGAAGTTAAAACTGAATGTAAAGATGCACAGACTGTCAGTGATGCTGAAGTTATTCAGGTATTACTTTTCAGGTCTACTTTTATTTTTACACTTAACCACTTTCTAATAAAATCTTCTCAAACAATTACATCTCTAAAGAATTTTTGATGCGATATTAGCCTTTCAACAGCATTTTTCAAATCCTTTGAGAACTTGGGCTTCAGATATGAGACTTGCTTCGTTTTTGAGTAAGGGAATTTTTATGTCAATTTACAGTATTCATAAAGAAATTTGAGGAAGTTAGCTTCTAAAGCAGATTGATACCATTAGATTTCAACTACTATCTTTTATAAACATGGTATTCAAAGTTCCATTCTTCTGTATTTTGAATTAGGAACAAGCAAAAGAAGAAACTGCTAGCAAGCCAACCCCAGCCAAAGTAAATAGAACTAAACAGAGAAAAAGTTTTTCTCGGAGCAGGACTCACATTGGACAGCAGCGTCGGAGACACAGGACTGTCAGTATGTGTTCGGATATCCAACCGTCTTCTCCTGACATTGAAGTTACCTCACAACAAAACGATGTGGAAAATACTGTACTTGCAATAGAACCAGAAACTGAAACTGCACTAACAGAAATAATTACTGAAAATGAAGTTCCAGTACTTAATAAATGTCCAACAAAGTACCCTAAAACAAAGAAGGTATGATTTTTAATGAACGTGAAGAACTGTTGTCTGAATGTAAAACTGTTGTCTAACAAGTTCCCATGATGTTACATGTATTCATGTTTTAGGAATTAAGGCTATAACATTTCATAAGGAACAGACTGATAGTTATTTTTAAAGTCATAGTTTTTATCCTTCTAAACATTTTAAAGAGAATTGTAAAAATACAAAAATATTTGATATATTGACTTCTTTTTGGTATTACAATTATGATTTCTAATGATTTCCTTTTGCCTACTTTATGTACTTAAACTAAATTTCTCAGAAACGACTGGTTTGAGACGTTATCTTTTCTTTATATATATAATATATAAATAAATTTTGTGGTATATAGGTAATTACAAGAATTAAATGTTAAATTGATTTTCATAGAATGTACTAAGGATGTGGAAATGTATAAAGGGTAGTTTTAATTTTGTTGGAATATAGTTGATTTACAATGCTGTGTTAGTTTCAAATGAACAGCAAAGTGATTCATTCATTCATTCAAGATCCTTTTCTCATATAGAGTATCACAGAATATTGAGTTTCCTGTGCTATACTGTAGGTCCTTGTTGTCTGTTTTATGTACAGACAGACAATCTGTATACACAGACACAGTAGTGTGTGTATTCATCACAGCTTCTGATTTATGCCCCCCACCACTGGCTTAGATGGTAAAGAATCTGCCTGCAATGCAGGAGACCTAGGTTCAATCCCTGGGTCAGGAAAACCCCCTGGAGAAGTAAACGGCAACCCAATCCATTCTTCTTGCCTGGGAAATCCCTTGGGCAGAGGAGCCTGGCAGGCTACAGTCCATGGGGTCGCAGAGTTGGACATGATTGAGGAACTAACACCTCCTCCCCATCCGTAACCATTTTGTTTGTTTTCAATTCAGTATCTGTAAATCTGTTTTGTAAATAAGTTCATTTGTTTTTTTAGATTCCACATGAGTGACAACACATGATATTTGTCTCTCTGTGACTGACTTCACTTAGTATGATAATCTCTAGATCCATCCATGTTACTGCAGGCATTATTTCATTCTTTTTTATGGCTGAGTAAATACTCCATCGTGTGTGTGTGTGTGTGTACACACACATCTTTAACCATTCAACGGACATGAGGCTGTTTCCATGTCTTGGCTGTTGTAAATAGTGCTATGAACATTGGGGTACATGTATCCTTTCTGATTAGTTTTCTGCAGTTATATGCTCAGGAGTGGGATTGAAGGGTCATATGGTAGCTCTGTTTCTAGGTTTTTAAGGAATCTCCATAAAGATTGTACCAATTTATATTCTCACCAACTTTGTAGGAAGGTTCCAGGAAGGGTAGTTTTACATCAACTTATTAATAAAAATCTTTCAAAAACTACTGTCAGTCAGTTTTAATAAAGCAATTGAGGGAAATAGTTCACTGAGATCCACCACCTGGAGCTTTATAGTAACCTCAGAAATAACATACCACCATTATGAAGCTTTGTTTTACTCCATTCTGAGTATAGTGGATTGGAGCGGAATACCAAAGTGGTAATCCTTAGGCTCTTTGGGGAGTGGGGTAGATCATAAATGAATCCTTGTTATATTGTTTACAACAAAATACTTTGAAACCCAATTTATCTCCTTTTTGTTCTTACCAAATTCAATATAGTTTATAGGTACTATGAAACCATGAGAAATAATTTAGTAAATGTAGTAAAAACCTAGTTTGAATCTGCAAGTATACTGTAATGGCTGGATGGAGGTAAGAGCTAAAATTAGAGCTCTGATTTGAAGTCTGTACTCACATTTTTGCACTTTGGATCCTGAACAAACAAGCCAGTACTTACTTTTGAAAATGACCATTATTTTTCCCACTTTGGAAGGACAAAAAGTAACTGCAAATTTTCTTTATAATTTGGATTAGTGAGGAAGAAAACAGATTCATGTTTCAAAGTAAAAGCTATCTTTGGGAGTTCTCTAGCCGTTCTGAGCTCTCACTGCTGAGGGCCCAGGTTCAATCCCTAGTCATAAGCCATGTGGTGCAGAAAAAAAAAACAACTTTCTTGATGACAAATTATGACTTAAACCCTGCCCT
The DNA here is from genome assembly GCF_000754665.1 of Bison bison bison. NCBI lineage: Eukaryota > Metazoa > Chordata > Mammalia > Artiodactyla > Bovidae > Bison > Bison bison. Next base: position 646,906 of record NW_011494734.1, read on the forward strand.
TTAATTATTAGACTGCTGTGGGGCTAGAGATTTTATCTCCTGGTCTGAGATACAGATTCCTATATCCTGATATTGTTTAAAAAAAAAAAAAAACCTTTCCCCCACAGGTTTTGCTTACAATATATACTATTATTTTAAACAACATACTGTTTGACAAGAGTAGCAAATGATCCTGGATTCCCATAATGTAAAAGCGTCCTTCATTTAGTACACAGCGCTTACTCTGTGCCAGGTACTGTAAGAAGAGCTTTGGTTATTTAACTCTTTTAATAATAACCCTACTTGTAGAGCTAGTTTCTATTATAACCGTTCTTTTATATAGGTCAGGATTAAGATGGAAAAAAGTTACATAACTTGCTCGAGGTCATGGTGTAAGTGGCAGTCTGGTTGCAGAATCCCAAGCGCTTTAGCACTGCGGTTCTTTTTCTTTTTCCCCCACAAAGTCCCCCAGCAAAGTCTTTTGCTGTTATTAATCTCTGTTCAGTCTTACCCTGATTTAGCACTGCATTCTGTTGCCTGTCCTAGAAAGGAAGTTTAAATACATGGAAAAAGAGAGAGAGAAAAGATGCCAAAATGCTTATCGTGATTATTTCTAGAAGTGAGGATGTGGGTAGATATTATTTAATGTGTGTGTTTCTGTATGTGTGAGAATGTATGTTTAAATACATATACACTAGTTTTTCTACATATTTTTTATTATAAATGGTATTTGTAGAAAATAACTAGATAGAAAAGACATAAATGCCCACACAGCAAAGAAAATGTGCTTATGCTGACAAACTGGAATCCTTATTTTCATGACCATTAAACCTGAACTTTACTAGTTTTTTGTTTTTTAAAGAAGGTGAGGGTATTCAGATATATTCATATAGCCAGTAAAGACTGAATTATTATGTACAGTGTAGATCCAAAAACTTCAACAGAATTAAAAGAAATTTGTGAATTTTCAAAGCATGGGAACTTAATACTAAAAGATTTCAAACCCCATAAATCAACAGTGATTGTCAATGCCAACAGCTTTAAAAGAAAAATCACATGCACTGGGGTAGCCAGGGTAAAGAGCACTGCCTCATGTCTGACAGACATTTTCCACATAATACAGAAGCGGTAACAAACCTAACTTTAGAATTTGTTGTTTTTAAGGTGGTATTGAGGTGTCCCAGATTTTTACTATTTTATAAAAATATTCATAGAAGTATTACTGTGTAAAAAATTTTAGTAATAAGAGTGGATAACCAAGGAAATGCAGAATAACTTATATTGACTTTTTGAACATTGTATATGAGTGATTTAAATTAATCATTTTAGATAATATGTCAGTTTTCAACTTGCTGTTCAAATACTGTATAGGATGAACTGTATAATTACATATATAGTGATCCAAATTTTGTTTCTGCCTAGCACTTGGTCAGTGAATGGTTAAGTGAGAAGAATGAGAAGACAGGAAAACCTTCAGACAGCCTTTCAGAGAGGCCGCTGCGCATAACTACAGATCCTGAAGTGCTAGCTACACAGCTCAATTCTTTGCCAGGTCTCACTTACAGTCCACATGTATACTCTACTCCTAAGCACTATATTAGATTCACTTCACCATTCCTTTCGGAAAAAAGGAGAAGAAAAGAACCTCCTGAAAACATATCTGGCTCATGCAAGAAGGTAAACTTTTCTTTGGATATGAAAATCTAGTATGAGCCAATGCCATTCTCATTCCATACTACCATTCTTGGGAGTGAAATACTTTGGGAATTGGCTGTACCTTTATAGCTGCAAACTGACTTCTGTTCACTTATTGTTTTGTGTATTTCAGCGGTGGTTGAAACAAGCTCTGGAAGAGGAAAACTCAGCAATTTTACATAGATTTAATTCGCCCTGTCAAGAAAGATCCAGAAGTCCTACAGTCAATGGTGAAAATAAAAGTCCACTACTATTAAATGATAGCTGTTCCCTTCCAGGTAGAACTTCTTTTCAGTGTTGTTTTAGTGTGGAGAATGTAGCAGGATGTATTTGGCATACACACATATATAAATAAAATATATATGCATATTTATTCTAATTATTATGTACCTCACAAAAGCAGCACAGATTCTTTACCATCTGAGGTACCAGGGAAGCCCAAAAGTAGCACATTGTGTTATATATATATATATATATTCCCCCCCCCCCCCTTTTCTGCCTCCAACATTTTGGATGAAGATAGATATACACATGAAAACTATAATTTGCAGTACCATGTATGTTGGGGCTTATGGTTGAATTTTGGGCCTAGTTAGCCATCTGTTTTTCAGATTCAAAAGGACTCTTAGAAATCAGTTAAATTAACAGCTATACTTCCAAGATTTCTTGGCAACCTCTAGGTCTGTAAGCCTTCTGGCAAGATAATGCTTGGTACTGGTGAAACTGGGGGGAGGGAAATGGGGGTGAGTAAAGATTGCTTCATGTTAGTATTATCATCTTTAAAAACCTTCAAATTTAGTTTTGGGATGAAAACCATGATGATGATGATTGTCAATGTTTTGTGCTTTCCCAGAATGTATTACAGATTGTAGCAAATGTTAGCAGTATAATTTATAATTTATTATTTTACCAACAGATTTAACTACACCACTGAAAAAACGAAGACTTTATCAGTTGCTAGATTCTGCTTACTCAGAAACCTCCACACCTACTCCTTCACCATATGCTACACCAACTCACACAGATATTACTCCTACAGACCCATCATTTTCCACTCCTCCACGGATAAAGTCAGATGATGAAGCTTGTAGAAATGGTTATAAGCCCATATATTCACCAGTTACCCCAGTAACTCCTGGCACACCAGGAAATACCATGCACTTTGAGGTGAGAAACTTACATGGCAAAAACAAGAGCCCATGGGGACGGGGTTTCTTTAATAGCTTTTCTCTCCTTTTAATAAATAGTGTAACCTTTAATAATAGTTTCTAAGGAACTAAGTGAAAACTTTGAACATCCATTTATGTGAATTTAAACTTTTTTTTAATTCAAATGAACATAACTTTCATTTTATTGATCTACAGAAGTCAGACTAAATACCTGTATATCAAACTGACTTTAAAGCCAACTATAAGGACAATAGAAATAAAAAAGTTTAAAACCAAAGTGTGTGTAGTAGTTTCTCTTAAGTTTTCATTTCTGTAAATATGGGTTTAGTTACATATTTTAATTTTCAATTCTGCTTCTGTCTTTTATGCAGAATATTTCTTCCCCAGAAAGTTCTCCAGAAATTAAGAGACGCACTTATAGTCAAGAGGTAAGGAGATATTAAGAAAGATTTTTTAAATTGGTGGCTTTTTTCTTAGTATCATTATTTTGCTTAAATTATTGGTAGTTTTAATGTAAGTAGCTTCCAAATGTGATTATTTGTGTAATTTTTTTTTTTAATTCTGTAAACAGGGATATGACAGATCGTCAACCATGTTAACGTTGGGGCCTTTTAGAAATTCTAACTTAACTGAACTGGGTCTGCAAGAAATAAAGACTATTGGCTATGGCAGCCCTAGGAGTAGGACTGAAATCAGCAGGCAGTGCCCTGGAGAAAAGGAACCGGTGTCAGATCTTCAACTGGGACTCGATGCAGTTGAGCAGACCGCCTTACATAAAACCATGGAAGCAGCTGCACACGACAGGACTGAGGCTGCCAGCCAGCTGGAGGCTGCTCACTCGGGGCGGGGCCCTCTGTATTCCTCCTGGGTAAAGAGTCCTGAGAGAACAGGCGTTAACTTCTCAGTAAATTCCAACTTGAGGGACCTGACACCCTCACATCAGTTGGAGGTTGGAGGCGGCTTCCGAATAAGTGAGTCAAAGTGCCTGATGCAGGATGATACTAGAGGCATGTTTATGGAAACACCCGTGTTTTGTACTTCAGAAGATGGGCTTGTATCTGGTTTCGGACGGACTGTTAATGACAATTTGATCGACGGAAGTTGCACACCCCAGAATCCACCACAAAAGAAAAAGGTTACAAATTTAACAATTTATAGTCCTTTTAATAGTGTTTTATTCATACTACTACTGAGGGTAATTAATAGTTACGTATTATGTAAGGCATTCATACTTTATTCATATTAAATTATTGATGGTGTACATTTTTAAACCTTTTGTCAGTGCTCCACTGACTAGATATTGTTTGCAGAGAACTAAATTATAAGGATCATGATTTCAGAGATCAAAAACTCAAGGTGATTACTTCACTTTGAGTAACTTTTAAAAAAAACCACTTCCCAACCAAATAAATGGAACTGAGTACTATGTCTTCTTGGTGGTTTCATCACTAAGTCGTGTCCGACTCTTGCGACCCCATGGACTACGGTCCTGTAGTAGCTTGTAGCCTGCCAGGCTCCTCTGTCCAGGGGATTCTCCAGGCAAGAATATTGGAGTGGGTTGCTGTTTCCTTCTCCAGGGGATCTTCCTGACCCAGGGATTGAACCTGGTCTCCTGCACTGCAGGCAGATTGTTTTACCCACTGAACTATGAGGGAAGCCCCATTTGTGTTATTACCCTTATTTTACATAGAACATGAGGCCCTAAATGGAAGAAATGGCCTGTTTCCTCATCAGTAATATCTATAGTATTTTTAGGCCACGGATATAAAAGTATTTTGAAAAGTACTGTACTAAGAGGTATTTTGAAAAGTACTGTACTAAGAAATTAAGTATTATATAAGTAAATAGTTCCCTGATTTACCACCATTATTTGGTTGGCAGACCTACTGAAACAATAAGAATGCCTTATTTCAGAGCAGTGGGAGAAACTACAACACGTATTTATTTGTTAATAGGCTTATTGCTTTTCAAGTCAAAGAATTTTAGTGATGTGTGCTTTTAATTTTTATAACAGAGTCCAGTTGGCAACTTTGTGGGAAGCAATATAGTATAGTGGAAAGAGCACGGGCTTTCAAGTAAGACCTAGGTTCGAATCCCGGCTCCAACACTCACCAGCTGTGTGACCTTGAGTGAGTGAGTTACTCAATTTCCTCATCTGTAAAATGGGGATGATAATATATACCTATTTCATAGGGTTGTTGTGAGGCTTAAATGACATAATGTATGTAAAATCATCTAAATACAATGCCTGGCATAAAGTAGGCATTTGCTAATTGTTTTTTTATTGTTATTTGTTCAGAATCAAATTATTTTACATAATTTTCCTAATGTAAATATAATAATTCTCTTTAGAAAAAAGAATAGATTGTTTCTAATATTTAAAACAAGAATTAAAGATGTGCTTTTCCGTATCTTTCTTGCTTAAGGTTTCTCTATTAGAATACCGGAAGAGACAACGTGAAGCTAGGAAGAGCGGCTCTAAGACGGAGCACTTTGCGCTGGTTAGTGTATCACCTCACACAAGTGGCAACTTGAGCAGCAGCACTGGTGATGGGTGTGCCCACAGGAGTGAAAATGGGGAGCAGGTAGAAAGCGCTGCTAGCCTACCTTTACCAACACCAGCTACAGTTTATCATGCTACTTCGGAAGAAACCAGCAATAACAGTACTGTTAAGGAAGTGTCTGCCAGTGAAAAGAATGAACCAGAAGTTCAATGGTAAGCTGCCTGTTTGAAAAAAAAAACAAAACACAGACCTAATTGGTAACTTTAGAATTACAAACAGTATACCTTCTTATGAAAGTAGTCTTTGTTATTTTATCTCCCAGTCAGTATCTTGGCTCATTTTGAATGGACCTATACCTGTAAAGATTTCAACTATGCTATTCTGCAAAACAACAGATTTTTGTTAATCAGTTACTTCCTGTTTGTTGTTGTTCTCCTAAGGCTAAGCAGATAGCGGTTTGTAATATTAATTTTGACAGATCCTTTTTGCTGATAGATAAGGTTTTAACCAAGATATTTGCCTGTGTTGTTAAAGGTCCATTATATCTACTCCTTGATAATTTTCACGTTTTTCAAACAAATACTCCTTTCCAAAGCATCTCACAATTTGTTTACCACCCTTATCATTACCTTGAAACAACAATCATGTTTAGTGTTTCTTCAAAAGCAATAGAAGCAGCTGGCTAATGAGGGTCTTGGCAAAGGGCAGGAGGCCACATGCATTTTACATTTTGGTCCTCTTACCTCTGAGCTTCCTGCTAGCCTTATAATCCAGACACAAGGTAAATCTGTAAGGGGTATATTTGGTTCCTTTGGTAATCTGAAGTGATGGTCTGAATGTTACCATGCTACCCTTCAACAACCTCCTCTTCACCAAGAACTTGCTTAAGACAAAGGAATGAGTCTGCTTGGGTTCTTCAAATAAAGGATAAAAATCTCAGTTTGGGGAGGTGTTGGGGGTACTATTTTCAAAACTTAACATCAAAGTATTTTCCTTAAAGAGCCAAAGCCTTTATACCTGGGAGGATATGTTGACCATCAAGTGGCAAAAAATGATCTACCCAGCAATAACTTTTAAACTGATGATATGACTTGATTTTAAAGGACGGCCTCAACTTCAGTGGAGCAAGTGAGAGAGAGGAGTTATCAGAGAGCTCTGCTTCTCAGTGATCACCGAAAAGATAAAGACAGTGGTAAGTGAGCTTGTTCCTTTGCCAAAGAGTGGAGTCAGCTGACCGCCCCGCGCCCGTCCTCTGCTCCTAATGTTCTCCGGCTCTGCTTCTGCTTCATCTCTAGGGGCAGAGTCACCATGTGTCCCCTGTTCACCGAATCATGTTCCGTCTTCTCCTTCATCTCATTCAAATCACATTCCCCAGTTGCAACCCAAGGGCCCAGTCCCTTCTTTCAGTGAACTTACGGAAGGTCAGTAAGCAGATGACCTGTCATGGTGGTGGTTTTAAATACCTTTTAAAAGCATAAAGGAGAGAGCCTTTCTAGACATTGGTTTGAATTAATAGAATGTACATTGAAGTATTAGTAAAAGGAAATATTTATCATGTAATTTTACATTTTCTGTGATTCCTTATGCTTTACAGATCCTGATCCTGAAAATCTAGAACCCACAACTACAAATGAATGCCCATCCCCAGATACTTCCCAAAATACTTGTAAAAGTCCTTCAAAAATGAGCAAGGTAATAACAACATTGACCTTTGAACATGGCCATTCTGAAAAGTGGATGGTAAAGCGCACCTGGAGATTTTTCTGCTGTACCCAAGTATCAATTTGTGATTTCTGGACATTTGTCCTATTAAAGTTCCAACGTGGTAAACACACTTCAGCAGCTTACGTTTGCTTCATCAGTTTCACCCCTTCCTTATGCTAGTGTCTAGGAAATTTAGAGTCTGTTCATGAAATATTTGACCAATTAATTCTCTAAAAACAAAAGGTCAGATGACATTCATGTGAAAGAAATGCTACCTCCGTCCTGGATCATGAATACATGATAACCTAATAGGGCAGTAAACTAATAATGAGGCAGTCTGATTTTTTCTTTCTCCTTAAAGAACATCATTATATATTCACATACTCTCATACTTGGATTATCTGTATTTGAACATTGAAAAGGTATTACGAATGAAAACAGTTGGGGGTGGGGAGCAAGTTTATCAACCCTAAGCAGATTTGTCATTACTTTGAGTATAGACATTTAAATTACAAAATTGAAACTTGCCTCAATTGTTTAAGGTGCTTAGGGGAAAAAAATGGAGATTAATGTCCTTAATTTGTGTTCAATGAAAATTTGGGGAATTCAGTTGAAGCTTATTAGCAGAATTTGTTGAACTACTTAAAAAACTGGCTTTTTAGTATCTGAAACCTCTGTAGTTGTCTTCAGACCTATCCTTTTCCCTGCCCCTTTTAAAATGAATAATATAAACATTCATATATTAAATATATAAAATGAATGTTATAGTAACAACAAACCTCAATGTATACAGAATGTTTCATAACTTTAGATAATTTGTTTTCTTTACATAGCCTGGTTCACCTGGACCTGTAATTCCTGTTCAGCCACATGGGAAAATACTTACAAAACCAGATTCCCATTGGGAGGGAACAGTTATTGTATCTGAAGCTGAGAATGGTGTCCACCTGAAAACAGAACTCCATCAAAAACAGCTGTCAAGTAACCCCCAAGCACTTTCAAAGAACCATCCTCCACAGCCACTCGTTCGCTGTTCATCTGAGCAACTTTCACAAAAGCTGCCTTCTGCACCCATGAAGTTGCACTGTCCTCCGTCACCTCACGTAGAAAATCCTCCAAAGTCATCGACGCCTCACACGCCTGTACAGCATGGCTATCTCTCACCAAAGCCTCCTACACAGCAGTTAGGCTCTCCCTATAGGCCTCACCATTCACAGTCACCTCAAGTTGGAACACCTCAGCGAGAGCCTCAAAGAAATTTTTACCCAGCCGCACAGAACCTTCAAGCCAGTACTCAGCAGGCAACTTCTGGAGCATTATTTACACAGACACCCTCAGGACAATCTTCGGCAACATACAGTCAGTTTAATCAGACAAGTCTGAGCAGCACGGCACCACCCCCTCCACCCCCTCCACCCCCTTCTTCTTCGTCTTATTATCAAAACCAGCAGCCCTCTGCAAACTTTCAGAATTATAATCAGCTTAAAGGTAGTCTTTCCCAACAAACTGTGTTTACATCAGGACCAAACCAAGCACTTCCTGGCACCACAAGCCAGCAAACAGTTCCAGGACACCACGTTACTCCAGGGCATTTTTTGCCTTCTCAGAACCCTTCTGTTCACCATCAGACTGCTGCTGCTGTGGTCCCACCCCCTCCTCCACCCCCACCTGCTCCAGGACCACACCTCGTACAACAGCCAAGCTCCCATCAGCCACACTCAGTAGCACATGTGGTGGGGCCTGTTCACGCTGTCACCCCTGGATCGCATATTCATTCTCAAACTGCTGGGCACCATTTGCCACCACCCCCTCCCCCTCCTGGTCCTGCCCCTCATCACCACCCCCCGCCCCACCCTTCCACAGGACTCCAAGGTCTACAAGCACAACACCAGCATGTGGTAAACTCAGCCCCTCCACCTCCCCCTCCTCCTCCGCCTTCCAGTGTTCTGGCTTCTGGGCATCACACCACGTCAGCTCAAGCCTTACACCATCCACCTCATCAAGGACCGCCACTTTTTCCTTCAAGTGCTCATCCAGCTGTACCACCGTATCCCTCACAAGCTACACATCACACCACTCTGGGACTGGGACCCCAACACCAGCCTTCTGGAACAGGGCCACATTGTCCATTACCAGTTGCAGGTCCTCATCTCCAGCCCCAAGGACCAAACAGTATTCCAACACCTACCGCTTCAGGGTTCTGTCCTCACCCTGGCTCTGTGGCCCTGCCACATGGGGTCCAAGGACCTCAGCAGGCATCTCCAGTGCCTGGACAGATTCCAATTCACAGAGCACAGGTGCCACCGACATTTCAGAACAATTACCATGGTTCCGGGTGGCATTAAAACGGACTTCAAAAACATTTTTTAAAATGTTCTGTAAGATAAACTGTATATTTCATATGTACCTGTTATGGTACTTTTTAAAGCTTGTACATGAACCTTTGTATAAAAAAAGAAAAAACACCAGTGCTCTTTCATTGTATTTTTCCCATTTTTGCTTTTTAAATTCCTTAAAAAATGTGCTGTTAAGCCAGTGTTAGTATCTTTTATTTTGTAAGTGAACATTCCAGCTGTTTTTCTGGCAGTAGATTTGATGCTACATGATCTTTAAATTTTATTGTTGCAGTTAAAATTCATTTAGTGAATGTTTTCTATATTATTTTATACATATGCATTAACCACACAGCTAAGTAATGGCAGTATGAGGATTTTCTTTCTATCAGCAGTTCTGTGAGTGCATCTTAGGTATAAAAAATGCAATACAGATTTTTATAGTTTGCTGTGAACATGGCTCATTTTGTTTTATCGGTTATTTGCGAGCAAAATGTAATTTAATGTATAAATGATTTTTAATGTCTCCTGACTGTAAATACTGCATTTCTTTTGCGTACATAATTGCTTACAGCTTTTCTCATTTGATATATAGCATTGTACATACGACAAGTCTGCAAAACTGTGTGATCCTTGTGAAAGTACTACAGTCTATGGCTTTTAATTTCTTTATTTTAAATATACTGTCACATTGAAGCACTGGTTGGGCATTTTAATTCATGTTAATAAACCACAATTATGTCAGTTTTACCAAACTGTCCTGAACAACTTCTGAGATTGGGGTCTGTTTAGGCGCTTGTTTGTTTCTACAAAAGTTACCTTTTCCAGATAGTTTGTAAGGAGCCTTCCATTTTCTTTAGCAACTACTCCCTCAGTTGGACTGGACCACACAAGCGTCAGGAGGCAGGAAAGGCTTGTTCCTGTAATGTCCTACATGTCATTTCGCAGGAGCAAGAGCCATAGGAGACTACCATGCTGCATAAATGCTACAAACATTCAGTATCTGACGCCATACGAAAGGGATCCACTTCATTAAAGCAGCACAGGATTCAGTTATAAACCACAGCCTTTTGAACATACAGAGTATCTCACCTAAAAACAGGAATATCTCACTTGGACATGTTAGCACATGACTGAAGTGTCCTGCTGATGAATCAAAACTATGTGAAAACCTTAAATTAACACAATACTGTCTAGCTATAGTATTTAAAAGACTAGTAGGAAATAAAATTTGTTTTGGGTGTACGAAACTAAAGGAAAAGTAGTATTTCTTAGCTAAGCAAAATGAAAACGGCCTCTCAAGTGAACATTTTATTGTTGAAATATATTATTTTGGAATAGTACTTATTATCGTCTACCTCTCAGGAGGAGTAAGTATAACCAATAGAAAGGACAGTATTTGTCAACACATCTTTCATCATCCAGTTGCTTAATTTGGCACAGTATATGAAATCTGTGTACGGGACAAAAAAGTAGACAGACTAAAAATGACTGACAAGTAATATGTTTTACACTTTTAATTTCCATTTCCTTTTAAAAATAGCTACCTTAACATAGCTTTGCTTAGGGCTCAATCCTGATCATCTTAAAATTTTAAAAGAACTTAGGTCAGCTTTGCCCTCTTTGATCAGCAGACAAAATTCTACTTAGGGTATTCACTAAAGAAACATCTGAGAAGAAACAGCTTTACATCATCTACCACCTGACTGATAGTTTTAAACAGAAGACAAAGTCCCATAATGAATTATCAGTATTCACACTTCTTTAAAAGGACTGTTCGGAAGATTTAATTCCTCATAGTTTTATATTTGCCTACTACATAAGTATACAGAAGCCTTTCTGTAAACTCCATTAATCTCTAAAAAAGTAATGGGAGAAAACTGGAATTTAAGAAGTATCTCAACAGAAAAACAGTTTATCCTGGTTAGCTAGCTATAGATGATCCAAGTACAGGAAGAAGCAAGTTAGTAAATCAGTTTTCACCTAGAAAGTTTATGTTTTTCTGAAGCTCCTATATCCACTTTTCCTCTGCCTTGGGGCAGTCCTAATTTCCAGCCAGCCAGCTTGTGAATCTGCTATAATCACATATGTGATCCACTGCTTGTCATTTTCCATGAAGACTTCACACAGACTAGAGAAAGGAAAAGATAGGACATTCAACTAAAATCACTGAGCTGGCTATAGTGTTTTGCATAACCAGTGATTCTCATTGAGCTTATATGCATTCATCATCATCAAGCCACCAAGAATATGCTAAAAACCAAAGTATACCTAATACCCTTGTATATTTCTAGAACAATTGCTTTTACATTTGTAAACTAGTAGGCTATTTTATAAGTGACAGATCCTAACAAAAGTAATAATAACCTAGACTGTTTTCTAACATGGGCCAAAACTGTATTAGACAAACTATTCAAGTGTGCTATAACCCTGATAAAAATTCTTACAGACTTAGGGAAGACATACATGTATTCCGTGGTTCTCGTGAGAATGGTTCCTGTGCACGTCATGGATGGCATCACTGGTCTACAGCCACTATCTTTCACAGAACCTACAAGGTAACCTGCAGCCTCATTAGAAAAATTTAGCATTCATATCACATAAATGAATGCTATCTTCCACCTCACAGCAATACGATCTAATGCTGACTCCGAAGAGAATTGCGTGTCTCATTCCTTCACAGTGAATAGTTTAAAAAAATAAAACTGACAATGCTCAAAATGTAATCAGCATGTTTTTGATGAAATATGAATGGAAAAGGTTCACAGAGATTCTAGGTACTGAATCTATAGTACAGCATGTTTTCTAGACCCTTGTCATACCCCTTACAAACAATGAATGTTTTCCTCATATTAAGCCTTGATGCATGTTCTACATTTCTTTCAACAGGAATGCTGATATTTCCTTTAATTCTGGTTATACTACATTAAAAGGATAGCAAATGTTTGTTTCTATCACTTCAAATACAGGCCAATGACCAAGGCAATGTCTGGGAAAAAAAAACCAAAACACTTTAATTTTTAAGACAACTGCAAGCACCTCAAACAATGGATTATTGTTACAACACTTGTTATCTTTTCACAATCTAGTTATTGCAAAGGCATATGGATAAATGTTAATGGACAAAGTCAAGAAAAACGAGGCACCTTGAGGAATGTAAAATTTAAAAAAAAAAACAACATTCAATCCACTGATTTCTAAAAGAGGCTAAATGTACCTCTATATATTACATTCTAAAATTGTATTGCCTACTATGGTTTGTGTCCTGGATTCTACAATTTTAAGGAAATGCTTAAACAAAATTGTCTGCAACCTGCAAAGGGAAAATCATTTTCTCAACTTCAATGCATGGAAAGACAATGAAAACGCTAGTAAAATTTGTTGTAGCCACACACAGAACTGTCTCTGGAATGAATGCAGTCCCTGTTTTCTCTGAGATGTTAGTATTCTTTCTTCCCATTGCACTGCAAGTTGTATATACCATACCTTGATTCTAGACAGACATGAATAAGCTTTTCCAAAAAATATACGTGTATTTTTTCATCCCACACACTGAACATGTTTCTCATGTCCAATTTAATCTATGTAGAGTTTACCTTACAGTGCCTGGAGGAAGCAACAGCACGTGGTACTGGGCCACCACATTTTTAAAGGGAAATTGCTCTTTTTCCTTAAAAGTACTTTTAATTAAAAATATGCAAAAATACGAATGGGACCACTAAACTATGATGTGTATTTCAGAACGAGAAGCATGTCCTTTCTTTAAAGTGCCATACAGGGAATGACATAACCTAGAGCCAGTTGTTTAAAATCCAATGCAAAAGGACTGTCATGGAATGAAAAGTTTACACAACTCCTTGGAGCAGTTAAAAGTTCATTACATGCAACTTAGGCTACAAAGCACTCAAGACTGGGTAGCTTTTCTGAAATTTGAGTCCCCATCCCATATTTAATGTAAATTAACATTTACAGGGTGCATTTACATACACTATAGTACAGGAATGATGTCCCTTTGCCAGAAGATCAAATTGTACATTTCCTTGCTATTTCTTGGTTCCAACTTGATAATTTCTTAAGATTGTAAATTATATAGTACTCAGCTAAAATATTTCTTCATAAATAGTTACAAAACCTGCCAAAACACAAGGAGGAAAGTATTTTTCGTTCAAAAAAAAATGACATTTGAATGTCACACAACACAAGAAACAATGCTTAGAGACATGTTATTGTTTTCAGAAGAAAAGTGGGTCAGTAAACTACTAAGCTGAAGACAAGACTGCCCTTCCCCAGGATCACAGTGCACAAGAAGCGAAACGTCAAATGACAGTACCTCAAAGCAAAACAAAGGTCTGAGGATGAAGCCAGCTCACTTGTAATCCTGTTAAGAATGAGAGTCCCCCTTTAGGGCCAATGCACTGGACAACATGTGCCAGATCAGAATGGGTGAGTGCAGAATCTGCTAAGAATTCAACCAAGGATGCCGAAGGCATTCGCCTGCTGAAGCTCGTTTTTCTGGAACCATTTCTAGCATCGGGATCAGGAAATCTGTAAACTGTGCAGCATCTTCATGGGGCCAGCCATACTTCTCCACAAGTACATCAAAGAGGCTCCAGGGCTTCAGTTTGGTGATGTGCCGCAGCTCTCCTACAGGGAAGAACAGGCAACGTCAAGAAAGCTTCTCAAGTGCATTTCCCATTGTTGGTCCAGCTGAGTTCTTTACAATAAAGCAGATACTTACCTTTGCAACACTACACAACAAGGGCCAGCTTCCCCACTGAGGAAGCTCGGTGAATGTAAACGGGTTCATTTAAAGGGAAAATTCATCTGTATCAGTTCCAGGTTTCTTTAAATAAGCAGAGCACGCTGAGGACACTCAGAGTATTTTCATTTGCTAAGATGGATCCAGGTACTCTTCAACTTGGGACTCTTTGCAATTTGCTTATTTGCTTAGAAAAAGCTTTAAGATACATGCTATTTTAAACTCCTTAAAATAGACTTTTTTTCCTGCAGGTTACCATGAAAAGAAAGGGGAATCTTTTTATCTGGAAGAGTGCTAATGAAGAGAACTTTGGGTGATGTATCAATACTTTATCTCTACTGTCCAATATGGTTGCTGCCAGCTCAACACAGCTACTGAGCACTCAGGATGGAGCTGGTGACTAAGGAACAGAAGTTTAATATTTAGTTTATATAGCTACAAGTAGCCACTGGCTACTGTTACTGGACAGCACAACTCTAGAGTCCACCCAAATCAAAATCCCACTGATCTCCACAAATCTGTTCTAAAATCTATCAGACATCAATTTATAAAAAGCCTTAAGTTATTCTTTTCAAAATTTTCTAACTGCAGTATGAAAAGTGCCAGTCATGAACAGCCCTCTTCATGTCAGAGTGACTGACATGCTAGTAAATGGTCTGAGAACTGTAATAGCCTTTTTCATAATAGGAAAAAAAGTCATTTTAAGTCAAAAGGACAGGATGACTGTCATGAAGAATAACTCATTTTCCCTGTTGGAAATGTTCACAGGAGGTCCCACAGGACCTGCACACTGCGAGGCCACCTCCATGCCCTGGGGCCCAGGCTGCTGACAGGCACCTCACACACGGGCTGGGCCAGTTCCTCTCTCCGGGGATGCCCGCTGTGGCCTGAACAGAGCAGGGGGGCTAGCACACAAATCACGCCCAGAGGGTCAGTCCTACGCTCACAAAGGTCTTCTCAGGAGGCCTGGTGTGTGACTCAGAGTAGAGGCACACCCCTCCTCTTTCTTTAATCATAGATAAGGTAAAAGAATATCCCAAAAGACAGTATCACAATGTAAAATAACAAAAGGAAAAACCACTTGTAATTACCCCACGATGACTTCCTTTTGGCCTAGATGCTTTCAACCTACATTCTTATGAACTGGTCTGTCTACGGGGTTGTCATGATGTGCACACAGTTCTGAACAAAGAAATCACAAGACTATATCTCTGGGAAAGGGAGAGGGTGTAAGTAAGTTCCTGACTCCCACGTGAGGACAGGGCTCATAGCCAAGCATGGAGACCAAGAGGCAGCTGTCTGCCATCTGAGAGGAGCAAGTGTTTCCTCTCCTGGCAACAGACAGTCTCCACGAGAATAAGTGGGAGCAACCAATGAATGTTCACCCCTTTACCCAGAAACTCCTGTTGTAGGAATCCTACCTAAGGAAATAAACCCTGGCCCCCAAATATGCTCACTGCAAAATTATATTATATACTCACAAAATTCTAAGTGTTCAGTCATCAGAGAATTGTGGCCAAAAACACAGCCAGACCCAGTACATATACTTGGTGAATATTATTTAATATTACTCAGTAACATGGTGGAAACTGTATGGACACATGTTAAGTAGTAACAAAAGTCAAAACTACATTCTAGGGACTTCCCTGGCGGTTCGGTGGTTAAGACTCCACATTCCCAGTGCAGAGGGCATGGGTTCAAACCCTGATCAGGGAACTAAGTTCTCTATGTTGCCTGGCATGGCCAAAAAAACCAAAACTATGTTCTACAAATGATCCCAAAAGTAATTTTCAAAGAGCCATAAAGATGGAAAGCAGGCGCCCCCAGACATCAGCTTTG
The DNA here is from genome assembly GCF_000754665.1 of Bison bison bison. Classification (NCBI taxonomy): domain Eukaryota; kingdom Metazoa; phylum Chordata; class Mammalia; order Artiodactyla; family Bovidae; genus Bison; species Bison bison. Next base: position 662,888 of record NW_011494734.1, read on the forward strand.
TTTAAGGTTGTTTCTTCCTCTTTCCGCATCCTCTCTAACGCAGCTCCCCTGATTCTGTAGTGACTGCTGATGTCACCGGGACAACGTTAGCACAAACTACGGAAGCACACAGGCAACGTGGCAAAACCCACCCACAGGGGACACTATTCTGTGCCGAGTGGGGTAAGCGCTCTCCAGGTTTGCCAATAAGAGCAACTGCTGAGCACGAGCTGCTCAGAACTGGGAATCTACTCCGGAGGATGCTGTTCTCAGACTAAGCTCCATGAACAGGCATCCAAGTACACACAATCTTCCATGAAAGGAGAGCTGCTTCATCACGAGATGCCTTAAAATCTGCATAGTAACAGGAAAACCACACAAGGCAGGAAAGCTATACTATCAACTGATAAAGATGGTTCCAAAAGAAATCCTAGAATATCTGACACACTTCTGACCAGGTAAACCCATACAGAAAACTGTATGTACAAAGATACTGAATACATAACAATATTGCAATAATAAAACAGTGTGTTGCCTCTAAAATGAACAAATATGTGGATTAGAAGGTAGGTGGGAAAACGCTACAATGCCAAGAAACACAGGTAATGTACTCACCTCACCCTGTCATCATATGTACAACTTATGTTCAACTGCATAAGCAGCAGCAGCACTATCTTATACACAGTTGACAGAAGTTACTTAAAAACAAACCCTAAGCGCCCAAACTCACACAAATTCACACATGCAGTGGCCTTCCTGGTGGCTCAGGGGTAAAGAATCCACCTGCAATTCAGGAGACCCAGGAGACATGGGTTCAATCCCAGGGTCAGGAAGATCCCCTGGAGAAGGATATGGCAACCCACTCCAGGATTCTTGTCTGGAAAATCCCACAGACAGAGGAGGATGATGGGCTGCAGCCCACAGGATCACAAAGTCGAACACGACTGAGCACACACATTCCTAGAACTGCCAAGAAAAGGCTCCTTTGATAAGGGAGGGCCTCAAGTCCACTCATCAGCTCCAGTCTGACCCATAACACTCAAGAAACACAGCCACCCCCATTCCCATCACGTATAATACAAAACAAAAATAAAACTATCAGATAATAAAACATTTTTAAAATATTTTTTTACTATCTGTCCTACTGTACAAATAGCTTTTACACCTTGGCAATTTTTCCCCCTAGGAAAATATATCAAGATATGTTTTGTTGAAACAAATTGTGCCAATACCAAAACACTTGACTGTGACAGTCTTTACTTCTTAAACCGTTTCCAACCCTTTCTTGCTTAAAGAATGCCGAGTAACACGTACCTGTCCCTCGGCATCGAGCTCTCAGACACATGCAGGCCACCTGGGTGCCAGCAAGGCAGCGCTGCCTCTCAGGCTTCCTGACCTGCTCTGTGGGCAGAGCCTCCCGACACGTACACACGAGGAGACTGCCGGCAGCAGGCCTGAGGAGGGGTCCTCCCTCGGAGTAAAGGTTCGGGTCGGCCACTCCGCATGCCAGCCCCTGGCTATGAGCTCTTGCTAAGGAAAAATATTAAGCACTTCTGTTCCTCTTCTCTGGAGTATTATTTTAGGTGACTTATGAAGGAAAATATATTATTTTCAGAATTAAACATTCCAGAATTAAACACACAAGCATGTGAGGTTTTACACCACACACAGGGGACTATAAAACAAAATCCTGGTACTGTATTACTGGTAACTAAAAAAGAAACCATGATATAAAATAAATTAGGACAAATTTCAGTAGCATACACAGAGAAAGGAAACCTATCAGTAGATACAGGTACTAAGGAAGACAAAAAACTTAAAAATTCTGAATAATTTCCTACAAAGTACATGTAAGAAAAAAAAAAACAAAGTACATGTAAGTAAATATTTGAGGTCAAATTCTAAATGAACCCTACCTCCCACACAAATAAAAATTAACTCAAATGGATCCTAGACCTAAGCAGAAGAGCTAGAGCCATATGTTTTTAGAAGAAAACAGAAAAATAAAATTTTCATGACCTTGAAGTAGATAAGGGTTTCTTAGATATTAGATTAAAATATCAAAAGCACAAGTAACAAAATTAAGAAACAGAAAACTGATACTCAAGTATCACATGCACATTCAAGAGAAATGAAAAATTATATCTACACAAAAACTTGTACATTAATGTTCACAGCAGCATTATTAATAGCCAAAAGGTGGGAACAACCCAAATGTCCATCAACTGGTGAACAGGAAAATCCGATGTGGTCTGCTGCTGCTGAGTCACTTCAGTCGTGTTCGACTCTGTGCGACCCCATAGACGGCAGCCCAGCAGGCTCCCCCGTCCCTGGGATTCTCCAGGCAAGAACACTGGAGTGGGTTGCCATTCCCTTCTCCAATGCATGAAAGTGAAAAGTGAAAGTGAAGTCGCTCAGTCGTGTCCGACTCTTAGCGACCCCATGGACTGCAGCCTACCAGGCTCCTCCGTCCATGGGATTTTCCAGGCAAGAGTACTGGAGTGGGGTGCCATTGCCTTCTCTGCCGATGTGGTCTAGTTACACGAAAAAAAGGATGGAGCACTGATTAATGTTACCCATGGATGGACTTGGAAAGCATGAGAGTAAATGAAAGGAGCCATTACAAATATCAACATACTTTATGATTCCAGCTATATGAAAAAATCCAGAATAGGCAAATTCATAGACAGAGAG